>NC_134540.1:68735556-69038586 GCF_050624435.1 Tenrec ecaudatus | reverse complement strand
TTCCACATGGTGTTACTATGTTTTGTTTGGTTATGGGAAGTTTAGCCCCACCCCCAAACTCAAAGATGATTTTTTTTTTAATTTGGGCGTCTGGTTTTTTTTTTGTTTGTTTTTTACTGTCACTTGGAGATTGCCGGAGAAATGTATGGAATATTGACTTCATGTTAAGGTATTTGAGATTTCACGCTCTGAATTTCTAACGACTAGGCGAAACTAGTTTATTTACATAGTGTAATAATTATACTGCTTTAGTTAATTTTACTTTTTACTTTTTTTTTAACTGCAGAAAAAAAGACCAAATGGCAAAGCAACCTTCAGATGTAAGTTCTGAGTGCGACAGAGAAGGTGGACAATTGCAGCCTGCAGAGAGGCCCCCCCAGCCTCCCCAGCTCAGACCTGGGGCCCCTACCTCTCTGCAGACAGAACCTCAAGGTAATCCAGAAGGTGACGGGGACCGCTGCTCGCAGGGCAGCCCTCAGGGCCCAGTGGCCCCACCAGCCAGCCCAGGCCCTTTCGCTACCAGATCCCCGCTTTTCATCTTCGTGAGAAGATCCTCCCTGCTGTCTCGATCCTCCAGCGGGTATTTCTCTTTTGACACAGACAGGAGCCCGGCACCCATGAGTTGTGACAAATCAACACAAACCCCAAGTCCTCCTTGCCAGGCCTTCAACCATTATCTCAGTGCAATGGGTAAGCAGTTCTGGGTAAGAGGTCATTGTCGGTGATGATTCGAATATGTTTAAAGCCGCGTGTTGGGTTCAAAGCCCATGTGTAGACCATTCTTCCACCATCCTTCCATATTTTGATGGGAATGGAGGGTGTGTTAAGATCTCAAAACAAACAAGCAAACTCTGTTGCGATCACTGCATTATTAAGCTTCAGCCTTCTGAGCCGTGAAGCTAGAGTTCCTGCTGCCTTTTGTTCAGCTAAAGTATATGGCTTGTGTTTTGCTTTGACTTCCCAAATGATCCTTTCTTGAACTACCTTTCTTTGTAGTCCGTGCCACTCCACAGGGCATTCTGCTGCACCACTGTGGATGCCATCTCTGATGTCAGAAGGTTGGTGGCCCTCGACTTTGTAGCTACAGGCTGGGCAAGCGCCCAGGGACGCCAGCTGTTCTCTGGCTAAAGATTGATGTCACAATGGTTAGATAATGGTTAGATCTCATCACAAGTGGTATTTCTGCTGTGCTTAATACTTCACTGGTTCTCTGGGTCATGCCTTGAGAGCTCTGAAGGTCAGGGAAAAGGCAGAAAGTACCACCTCCAGCTCTCTGTTCTGACGGTCCGTTTCACCGACATCCTTAGATCTTCTTCGTTTGCTGTGATTGCCTGAACATTGTCATCACCGGGGGTCCGGTCCTGGGAGCCAGCCCAGCCCCTGAACGGACTTTCCCGTGGGTGTATCCCAGGGCCATCACTTGGGTCTCTTTGGAGCCTGACTTCGGCAGCTGCTGTCAGACCTAGAGAAAATCCATACCTAGGCCTTCTCCACACTGAAAGGTTGTGTGTTTAGTTTGACCACTAAGATGACTGAGTAGTGACACTCAGCATGAGAAGGACCAGAGCCGTTGCAGAAGATAACGCCTAGCCAAAAGTGTGCGGAACGACATTGTAAGCCAGTGAACTAGTTCATATCGGCAGTGCTCACACTAACCTGTTGCCATCAGATCTGACTCACAGCCAGCTTGTAGGACAGAGTAGACCTGTACCGTTGTGGTTCCCGAGGCTGTGATCTTTATGGAAGCAGACCGCCTCATTGCTCATCTCAGGAGTGGCTGGTTTGAACTTCCGCCCGTTCAATCAAGGGCTGGGCGCTTCAACCGCTGTGCCGCTGACATAGAGTCTTGGAAATGGTCTGGTTTCTATTCCAGTATTTCTTGGAAATCATCTTTTGCTCACAGGTGGAGACATGCGATATAAATGAGATTAGGTTGTAAGTTTTACTTCCAGGGATTAAAGGAAGGTTCAGGATCTAAAGCAGGAAGGCAACCTAGGTGGCCCAGGAGAGCCAGAAGTGCGATCAGGGAGGGAGCTAAGTTGGGGAAAGCGGACAGTCTAGATAGATTGCCACCATGTCTCATTGTGGCCGGGAGGGGGGTGTTCTCGCCCTTGGATCATCCTGCAGTTGTGAGGAGAACCTGCCGTGCTGATTTTGAGGCCGGATACTGTGCAGCTTGAATGTTGGCACCTGTTCTGGAATTTCAAAAACACTTTGCAAGTAAGATAAAAACCCTTAAACATCTCTAGACTCGATCTGCTCGGGCCACCCATTGCGACACTAGGTGTGTGCAGGTTGGTCCCCACAGATGGGTACTGTCTGTGATGGGGTGAGTGACTACACAGATCTCATCTGCCAGCTCTATCAATTAGCCCTCCCTGAACACATGCCATGCCGCTGAACAAGTAGCAGTATGTCAGTGCCCATTCTGTTAGAACTTAGCCCACACTTAACCTGCTGAAGTCCCCCTGAAACACCATCAGACTAGAGATGGTGTCACAATGCCCGGTGGAAAGTCGCTGCCATCGAGTGATGCACACTCAGAGCCCCCCTACAGGACAGGGTAGGAACTGCCCCAGTGGGCTTCCACATGCAAAGTCTTGTCTTTCTCCTCCAGAGCGACTGGTGGGCTTGAACTGCAGACCTTGCAGCTAGCAAGCCCAGTGCTTAACCACTACACCACCAGCATCTGTAAATATCAAGTGGCAGAAAAGACCAGTCACTACACGTCCCAGCAGCGTGTCCTGGGGGCCCCTCAAGAAAAGGCACGGGAGGCCTCCTTATTACTGTTACTTTAATTGTTGCTGTAACAGCTCTTCCTCCACTCCTCTCAGTATTAGAAGTTCCTGGCCTTGCAGAGATTCTCCCCACCCAGGAACGTGCTCAAGTGTACAAGCACCAGCAGCATTGTTGCTTACTAAGTGAGGTGGCAGGGCCCCATCGTGTCTGTGATTAAAGACAGATAGTGTTTCTTCTCTGCAGACTCTGTATCGGTCTCTGGTGGTGGCTTAAAGCATGGATGTAGTTTCTCTCCTCTTAACCAGGAAGAGTGGGTGAGTTAGTTTTATTTAGTGGAAGGACAGATCCTGTGTAGTCAGCCAGCTCCAAAGTAAGCAGCGTTACCTGAGATGACAGGTCGAGAGCTTGAACGATCATAATCTAAATTATTATGTACAGTTAATGGTTACACCTGTAAAGTATAATAATGGAACTAGAGGCGTAATTTTATAGTATTAACTCCATTCCAGTAGATTTATCTGATAACTGAGCATTTAATGCATAGGATTAAATTATACAATGTAAGGAGTTTGTCTGAAAGTTAATGTGTCAAGATAAATTTTAGGTATTGACTTGTTGGGGAAATTTGTTTTTGTCTTCTGGTGGGAGTGGGTGAGGGGTAGGTTTAACTAGATGTGACCTTATTGAACAGTAAAATTTACAGTTTTTGGAATCCATGACTTTGTTTTTCCTGGTCAGTCTCACTTTTAGCCCCATTCCCAAAGACCTCTGAAATGCTCCGTAGATAAATTGGTCCCATTCTTGTTTGGACGATGTGTAGTGATCCTTATTCAACAATATCCATTAAGACCTTCAATGAAGCTTTTGATAATTGATTGCAAAATACATCTTCTACAAAGAAGTCTTTATGATTGGCTTGAACTAGTGAAACAGGACTGTGAGGTTATAAAGAGGTTCTCCTTAGCCAGGGGCGCCTTCATCTACAAAATAGTTTCCTCAGTGTGACTTGGGGTAGATAGCAATGTGTAGACATGCATCTTTGTTCTTGTAAGAGAGCACATTCTTGTCTGGGACGCACAGCATTTGGGTGCTTGTCCCAGAGACGTCTTTGTATTGTCCTGTGTAGCTATCGTGTTTCTGAAGATGTGTCCCTAGCACACTTATCTATAGAGAGCTGTAGATCGAAAATGTTTGTACATTTTTATCCAACTTTAAACTCTCTGTACTCTAGGGAATTAGCGTATACAAGACTTCATGATAACTGATCTTAGCAGCTTAATAACTGATTTTTCTAATCAAAATAACTGGCAGCTGTCGACTTACTACATGTGCCTCTTCTGGGTAATGTCCTCTGCATCCACTGATGTGCACATTACGCGTGGCGCTCGTTCCCACTTGCAGTTGGAAATAAGGGGTAAGAATAGGGTAAGCATGAATGTCAGTCATGCAGAATTCCACCTTGTCATATTGCTAGGTTCCTTAAACTTGAACCTTGTTACCTGGTACACTGGATTCATCCGTTTGAGTAAGTGATGTCTTTTTAGTGTTTTGCAAGTACCCGTCTTACCACAGGCGGTTGTCTGACCCCGTGTTAGATCACAAGCTCCCTAGGGACAGGCATGATGTCCATCCTGCTGGATCCCAATTGCACTACAGGGACCTCGCTTGATAGCATTTCAACTAAACTGACAAAGGGGAGAGGCCCAGAAGATGCTTTCCCCAGAGTGATTTTCAGCTAAGTAAATTTAGACCTGCCCCTCCCTTGGTATGTGTGTGTGTGTGTGTGTGTGTGTGTTTGTTTGTGTGTAACTGTGTAACTTTTGGGAGCCAGAATCGTGTCACAAGCAAGGGACATAAAAGTCTAGCTCTGCTCTCTGGTAAAGAAACCACTGGGGGTCTGGCACACTGGAAATGGAACCACCTTAATTAAGACTGCTGTCACATTGCATTGTGAAGACCTAGTGAACAGAGAAGAATACATTCTTATTAGCTGCCATATTGTTTATTAGGTTAGATGAAGGTGTACTTTCAGTGTTAACCTTACATGGTTCTTGTTAGGTTTTTTAATTTTTGTATGACGGAACTATCCAAGAGCCTCTGAGGCAGCATCCTCAGGTGGCTGGGCTTGCTGGCAGGTGTGGGTGATTTTCATGGAACTGACTCTCGTGGTCGTGTCTGGTGATTTGTCGTTGTTAGGTACCATTGAGTCACTCAGACGCAAAGTGACTCTGTCCCGCACTGTGCTCACAGTGGTTCTGCCCCTGCTGGGTCCGTCTGTCTTGGGGAGGAGGGCCTGCCTCTTTTCCGCTGCTCCCCCCCCCACTTGACCACGGTGCTTTCTCCAGAAACTGCCCTCTCCTGACCACATCCAGAGTACATGAGGGTGAAGTCTCACTCCGCGGTACTTCGTCCAAGACCGATTGGCTCGTTCTTTTGGCAGTCCGCGGCAGAGCGGAAGTCAGTGTAACCCTTTGAGCACGCTGGGGTCCACCAAGGACCTGGCTTAGAGGACAGGAGTCAGGGCCTTGTTTCACCTCTGTAAACGAGGACTGGCGTTGGACAAGCGGTGGGGCGAGTGCTTTCGTTCCTCAACGCTGACCCCCAATGTCAAGGCCAGGAGAACAAGTACACTGCCCAGGTCTTGAGTGGGCAGGGAAAGGAACAAAATAGCAAGCACAGTTCCCCCAGACCAAAGAGGAAGAATTCCTAGTTGTCTAAGCAGGATTCCATTTTAGGCCTTTTGACCTTCGTATTTGGAGACAATTGGCGCTCGGCCTGCAGCTGTAAGGAATAGAGAGCGAGCCCAGATCTCTGCAGTAGGGGGTACCGTCCTGTATCATCACAGTGCAGCATCAGCCAGGTCTCGGACATCAGTGCCACCCCCGAACGTGTTCACATCTCACTAGTGGCACGTGCCTTCCAGTGTGGGTGTCACCCTGTTTGCTTTCCTCAGGGTGGAGCTTGGTGCCGTTGACTCCCAGTCACCGTGCAGAGCAGCTCCCCCACACCTGGAAACCGCCTACCTGGTCCCCGTGGCTATTTTGGTCATTTTAAAGAAAAACCCAGCAGTGCGTAACTTCTTTTACTCGGCATAGCCCCTCGTGGTAGGTGTGGGATGTTCGTGAACTCCGCAGTTCCTTGTTCTTCACTGCCGAGCGTGCAGCCCACGGGCGGGCGGGAGGGATGCAGCCCAGCTGTGAGCCACTCACCTGCAGAAGGGTGCTGGGGTGGCTTCCTGGGCCTGCCACAGCTGCCTCTTAAGGGCGAGAGTTAACCAGCCCACATGGGGTGTCATACCTCAGCTCCCTGGCACCTTTCCCTTGGCTGCCAGTGGGAGGGCTGGTGGTCCAGGGCAGGAGCTCCGGGAGAAGCCTCCCCTCAGATCCCTGCTGTGCTGTGCTCACTCAGCAGGGAGCAGCTGTTGGGAGCAGCCCTGTACCAGTGTGCTCCTGAACAACATCCTTCATTTCTCTGGGACAAGTGCCTCCCGGGGGGTGTGATCGCTAGGTCTTCGGACCGGTTCATTTTCTGGGATAGTCCTGAGCTGTTTGCTGCAGGGCTGTCCCGAATTCGTCGGCTGAGTGCGCCAGGCTCTCTGGGTCCATGCCAGCCTGGGTGAGGTCATTATTTATTTTTGCCATTCTGATAGTTGTGGAGTGATAGCTCATTGTGGTTTTAATTTGCATTTCCCTAATGGCTAGGGCTGGTGTGTGTGTGTGTGTGTGTGTGTGTCTTCACGTGTTTATTTGCATCTGTATACCCTCTTCCGTGTGCTCTCCTGTGCCATTTGTGTATTTTCCAATTGGAATTTGTTGCTTGCCGTTAAGGTTGCATTTTGAGAGTCCTGTGTATATTCCAGGCGCAAGGCCTTGGTTGTGTCTGACTTGAAAAGATGCTCCCGTGGACCGTAGCTGGTGTCCTTTTGTCCTCTTCACTGCCCGGGCCTCTCACAGATGAAACCCTTTTTCACTGATAAAGTGCAGTTCATCAGCTTGTCCCTCTTAACAGCATAACACCTACCCCATAGGGCCACTCCAAAATTCCAAAACTCACCCCAGACCCAAATTCTGACTCACAGCTGCCCTGTAGGACAGAATCGAGGCTCCCCTATGGACTCCTGAGACGGTCAGCCCCTAAGACTGTGGAAAGCCCCATCTTTCTCAGAGCACCTAGTGCGTTTGAGATTGCTGACCTTAAGATCGGCAAGCCAACCCTGAACCCACAATGCCACTGGGCTTATCGTACCAGCAGGGCTCCCTAATGGTGAGTAGTATTGTATTTGGTTCTGTTTCCACGTGTTCAGGTTCGTGTGTAGGTGTACAGCTGATTGTATGTTGGCCATCATGCATCCTGCAACCTTACCAAACTCCCTAATTCTAGATGTGAGCTTTCTTGGGAGAAGTGCAGAGACAATCATTTTGTCTGCCAGCGGGAACATTTTTATTTCTTCCCTTTTGTTCACTCTGCCTTTTATTTCCGCCTAGAACTTCCCTTGCTGGGTTGAGTAGGAGCTAGGAGCTGTGAAGCAGACACTCCTGGCCTTGTCCCCAGGCTTGGGTGGAAGTACTCAGTCTTCTCGTGCTAAGTAGGAGGTTTCCTGTAGGTATTTTGAAGATGAGCGTTCTTTCTCTTTGTTCCTAGACTGCTGAGAGTTTTCATTATGAACTGAGTAGGTGTTGGAATCGATCAAGTACTGTTTCTGTATCACTTGATGTAGCCATGTAAACATCGTCTAGCCTCTTGGGAATGGGGTATTCCATGGATGTGCTGTCCCTTTTAAACCAGCCTCGCGTGCCTGGAACTAGCCTGTGTGGTCAGGATGAAAGATTTGTCTATGGGGCTGGCTTGAATGTGCTGATCCTGTGGAGGATCTGGATGCCTCTGGTCATGCGAGGTAGCCTCTGTGGCTGCCCTTTGAGAAAGTCTGCCCTTGGTATCGAAGGACCTGGTGTGACATGCCTGATGAACTTCTGTCTTGATGATTTGTGTCTTTATATAATCTGTTAGTTCTTAGAGGTCTGTCAGTTTTATTTGAAACGTCCTTTTTGGTTTATTTTCTCCTGTTTTCCTGCTTTCAGTTTCATAATTATTTCCTTTTGCGTGCTTTATTTCTAGTTTTGACTTTCTTGTCTAATGTGAACATTTAGTGCTATAAATTTCCCTTTAGATCTAGTCTACATGTTATGATATGTTCTTTTTTTTTTTAACCCAGAGCTGGTGTTTCTGTTTTTTTTAGGAGGTCCCTTTGATCCTCATGGCTTATGTGGAAGTATGTTTGCTCCTCCGTGTCTGGAGATTACCTTGTTGACTTCCTGTTGTTGACTGGAGTTCGGTCACTTTTATGGGCTGAGTGCATACTCTGTGTAATGTCACTTCTTTTAAATGGATTGGGGTTTGTTTTATGGCTTGAGGTACTGTCTGTCTGGGTGAAGGATCCATTGACAGCTCTATCTGTATTCTGCTGGGGCTGAGTGGAATGTTTACATATAAATTAGATCCTGTTGGTTGATACTTTTACTCAGTTCTTCTGTATCCTTGTTCTTCTATCAACTGATGAGAGAGTGCTCTTGAAGTCATCTTCAGCTACAGTTGTGGGGTTTTTAGTTTCCTTCTGTAACTCAGATTTTATACGCAGAGGCTGGCTAGTTTGGTGCTTACCTGTCCATTTAGGATTATCTTTCTATTGCCTTGATCGTTACCGATCTTTCTGAAGTAGGCTGTATCCGACATTAACATAGCCACTCCTGCTTCGTAAGCGAGTGGTTACATGGTGTACCATTTTTCTTTTCAATATTAGTATTATTGTATTTATAGCATCTCAATAGATGATTTTTTTTAATTCTCGTAGCCAGTGCCTTCAAATGTTGTATTTTTATTGAGGCTATCCTCTTGGGTTTTTTTTTGTATACTTTGGAACGTACTGCTCTATAGAGTTTTACAGTGGCCATTCGGGATGTTAGCACATGCAGATGTACCTTGCTGCAGCCTACGGAGCCCAGGGGTGCCACTGTTTTAGGTCCCTGTAGGCTCCCCTGTGGGCCTGCACTGCTAACCAAATGCTGGGCAATTCAACCAGTGGAACAGTTACAGTTGCTAGTGTGAAGATTGCAGACGATGTAGGGTCACTGAGAGTGGACATTGACTGGATGGCAGTGATGGGCGGATTTATTTACTTTAACCAGCTTTTCCCATGTAATTGTCTTATGCATGTCCTCTACCTACGTTGAGCACCGTCTCAAATGGTGTTTATGATTCAGCCATCCAATGCGATTTAAGAAACTCTTGAGAAATCCTCCCTTCTCAAGTTCTGTGCCCTTTTCTGTTGTCATTGTCTTTGTTTATCGAGGTCTTCTAAGCAAAGCACATTATAACCGTCCGTTAATGGTAGACACACTAACAATAAATTATCCTTGTCAGAGAGTGTCTGGATTTGTTCTTCACTGCAGAATGATATTTTCACAGCACCTTTGTAGCAGTATCTGAAAACTGCCACTTTCCCTTGCCCCTCATGGTTTCAGATGAGAAATCTGCTGTCATTTGAATTGATGTCCCCAAGTACATGGCATGTCATTTCTCTTGGGCTGCTTTCAAAATTGGCCTTTCGTTTTCAGAAGTTTAATTATGACGTCGTTATGAATTCAGCGGGTCTGTGCTGTTTGCGTGTTGCTTAGCTTCCTGAATGTGTGGTTTTAACTTTTGTGTCAAATTTGGGAAGTTTTGAGCCTTCTGTGCTGCTTTTTCAGTCCCTTCCTCTTTCTCTTCTGGCACCTGACTTGTAAGAATGTCCCTGCTTTGTTATTGACCCACAGTTCCCTAAGATTTCATCACCCCGCCCCAAACCCCTACCTTTTCCCTCTCATTTCTGCAAGCAGGGCAAATTCGATTGATCTGACTCCAGTTTGCTGATGGTACCCCTCGTCGTTTCCACTCTGCTGGTGAGCCCAGGCAATGCTCTGTATATTTATTTCCATTCTGAAATCTCTGCCTGCGCCCTCCTGGGTGAGCTGACGGTGTTGGCGCCATCTTCCACCCTGATGATACTTACATAGCAGGAGCGGGACAGGTGCCCACACTGCTTCCACGCCTCCCATCAAAGGTGTCAGCTCGGCTCCCTACTGGCCCCCACTGGCAGCTGGAAGGAGGGGGGCAGAGAGCTGAGGCCTGCAGCTGAGGCAAGCCTCACTCCCTTCTGCCATGCTGAGCAGCCCCAGGTCCCACCACCGGGGCCTCCCCCTGGATGTTGGCTTGTTGATACTGGTTAGGAGTGGAGACTTACCCACCCACTGGCGCGCGTGCGTGTATGTGTGTGTGTGTGTGTAACCCCCCTTGCTGTGGAGCAGAGTGGAGGCTCAACTCATAGCTGGGCCTGACCGTGCTTCCAAGGAAGGAGAGGGACATGAAGGGGGTGCTGCCGGTCTCACGGTCAGAAGATGGAAGGTTGTGTGTTTCTTTCCACCAACACTACCCTGCCTGCTTCCGCAGCAGGGGCGGAAGATCAGCCCCACACAGCTGGCTGACACCACCTGGTGGTAGAATGGGAGCCCCACCTGCCTCCTCTGAGTGGGGAAGGCGGCGGGAGGTTCAGCACCCCCTAAACCTGGGGGGTAGGATGCTGGGTGGAGTAGGATAAGAGCCAGTGTACCACATGCACCCTGATTCATGATGTCCCCACGGGTCACTCAGGCTCTTTATCCCCCATAGGGTTTTCAGTGACGGATTCTTTTTTTTTTCAATGTAGCTTCCCAGCCTGCCTTCTGCAGGGCATCTGGGTGATGTGTGTGAGCAGCTTGGGACCATCTGTCATCTGCCCAGCGAGGGATTTGTGGAGTAGGGCGAGTATGTCGCCTAGGTCTTCTATGGGACTGCCCTCTGCCCTGTCCTGAGAACAGGCTGTGTCTGGCAGGGGTTTTGCCTGCCTGGCGGAAGTTTGGGGCGCCCCTTGTCTGGGATGTGGCTGGTGCCAGGCCAGGGACCAGGGTTCTTCTCAGACTTTGTCCACCTCAGGCTGCAGGGCCCCTGGGCAGCTGACCCTTGTACCATTGTCAGAGACCTCATCTGTTTGTCCGTTCTTTCTGTCCAGGGTAAGAGGGATGACCTGGAAAGAATGGGGCTTCTCTCTGCGTTGGTGGAACCTGGAAGTAGATACCGGGGGGCTTCAAGATGTTAAGGGAAAAGGGAATTAAAAAATAATGGACTCCCCCCTGAACTCCCTGGAGGAGTCACTTCTTAGCTTCTTTTAATTACGGTTGGTATTACTGGGCTCTGAATGAAAATGTCCTACCCAGAACTTTAGAAAGCACCTCTTTTTTCCTTTTATTTTTTACCGCCTGTGTGGCATGGTTGAGGACTCCTTAGGCTGCTAACCACAAGGTCAGGGGTTCAAACCCACCAGGCTTCTCCGTAGGAGAAAGAGAAGGCGTCCGCTCCTGTAAAGATGCGGAGCCTCAGAGGCCCAGTACAGCGTGAGAACGGCCCGGCGACAGTTGTTTTGGTATATGAATAGAGGAGATGTAGTAGTAACCCAGGCTGTGTGTAGCTAAGAAACTAGCGCGTTCTCAGATTCTGTGTGATTGCATCGTAAAGCAGGAAAGTCAGATACCGTGGATTGAAGTTTTTCTGTTGCACATGTTACCGTGTGTCCAGGTATGATGATGCTATTTTAATGACTCCTGGTGACACACACGTTGTTGGTGACTGGTTCAAACCCACTGGCCACTCCATGAGAGAAAGACGAGGCTTTCTGCTTCCCAAAGGAATCGCCGCCTCGGAAGCGCTACGTGGGTTGCTGTGAGTCCCGAGACTCGGTGACAGTGCTGTTTGTTTGAAGACACACATAAGCTTAGAATTACCAGTTTGAAAGCTGAAAAATCTGATGCTTGCTTCTTGACCTACTTGAAAACATTCCCACTGCCATTAGTCAGTGCTGACTTACAGCCATCCCCTGTGGGTTTCCGAGACTAACTTCACAGGAGTAGAAAGTCCTGTCTTTGGCCCACGAAACTGTGGTTGGTCTTATGCTGCTGACCATGAGATCACAGCCCAACGCATCGCTGCTACGCTGGCAGGGCTCCACGGTGACCTACTTCAAAGCCACTGAGTTGTAGCACCTTCCCGGCGCCCTGGTCTCTGCTCTCCTGGTCAGTGGTCATCTTGTCTGTCCTGGGACGGGCTTCCATGGGCCATCTCTGTCACTGCCGCCTCCCACTGCACCGGACGAAGCAGTCTTCACTCTTTGCTTGGTCAGCTCAGGCTATTGTCCAGTTCCTCTTGCAATAGAAATTCCACTTCTGGCCACTGTGTTCAACTGTGGCGCTGCTCAGTTTGGAGCGTGGCCTCTAAAGGAGCCTGCACTGGCGCCGGTCACCTAAGACGGCACTCCTCTCACGACAGTCACAGAAGCCACAGCCCTGTGGACCAGTCCAGCCCTGTGCCACCCATCTGACCATAGGCACAGAGCAGAGAGCCCGGCAGGTTCTGTTCTCTTGAAGGAAAAACCAGCAGACATGTATGCACAAAGGTGTTCCATCTAGGCATTGCATCCAGTCCAAAAAGCTGTCAACAGTTCTAATGGTGGGGCAGAATCTCCAAATTAGCGTGCATCCTCCTGACAGGCTTTGGTGCTGCCTGCTTAATGGGGCTCTAAGAGGAATGGCATCAAGTACTGCCCCTGGCATGATGTTACATTAAAAGATTACAAAAGTATTGATTATATCCTCCTTTGGTGTTTAAGCCGTTTACAAGCATAACAAAGATTAGAGGGAAAATACATCAGAAGTTAGTAGCAGATCTTTTTGTACTCTGCTTACTGGTGGTCCTGTCAGCGTGCCTCTGTACTGGCAAAATAGTCACAACTCACATTTATGACCAAAACAAATCTGCTAGATGATAGGTGTCGTGCATAATTGCACTCAATTTTAATCTGCTTGTGGCACACCCATCAAATTAAACACACTATTGTCTATTTATTTAATCTTGTTGGCGTGATCAATATTGCTATACCATTTGTGCATTGGTAGAAATTTCTGGGTTTTGCAAATGGCTAACTTGTTTGGCTGCTAACTGAAGGATGGGAGGTATGAGTCTACCCTCAGGCACCATGGAAGAAAGTTCTGGCAATCTGCGGCAAAAAATCTACCCTTGAAACCCCATCAAGCCCAAGTTCTACTTCATGATACAAGGAGTTCCCGAGAGTTAGCATTGACGTGTGTGTGTGTGTGTGTGTGTGTGTGTGTATCTCTACTAGGAGTGAGAATGGACAGGTTTCATCTCACGTACTCTGGGCACATTATTAGGAGGGACAGTTCCTGTGGAAGGACATAGTCCTGGGTAGAGTAGAGGGGAGGGAAAAAGGAGACCCTCCAAGAGTTGGACTGACACAGTAGCTGCATCTGTGGCCTCCAAGTTGGAATGGCCATGAGGAAGGCACAGGAGCAGGGTGTACCAGGGGCCATGATGAGTCAGCACTGACTCCGCGTCACCTGACCACAACAGCTCTAAGAAGAGTTTAGGTTGTTGACTGAGTCACCAGAATCATATCTAACTTACTTTTTTGGAGACCTTCCTTTTTGGTTCTAGCAATTGAGTATTTGATTGTAAAGCCAAGGGTAGGGAACGGGTTTTGGTTTTGGTTTTTAGCCAAGGACCATTCTGATATTATGATAGCATTCATGGGTCATACAACATTATCAGCTTAAAACGTAGCCTACTGTACTTAATGAACTCCTGATGGGCGGACTGGAATGGCTACCCTGGTGAGGCACATGATGTTAGCTGGTAGTAATGATTTCATGAGCCTTCTGTGGCCCCCAAGTGGGACACTCCCTATCCCTGTTGTAGAGCATCTCCATGCAGTAGTGGTCAAAGTGGGTTTTATACCTGTTGGTTGCTCTCCGCAACACCCTTCTCATGCACAGGGCAGTGCCAGGGTCTACATAGGACTCGGGGTCCCCCCTCAGACCCACCTGGGCAAGTGTTAGTCCATCTGAGCTTCAGCTTCCTCACCCACCAAATGATGACAATAACGTGAGCCCTCTGCCCTTGGTCTGGGGGCTTTCCCGTAGGCTCACACAGTGGCAGAACCTCCGTCTGTCACTTCAGCTCTGATCCCTCTGGGCTGTCACAGCCATAGCAGGGATCACCGAGCGTGGCTGTAAAATGTTCCGCTACTTTCTGTGGACAGGAGCTGTCATTCCAGGAGCTTAGGAAACTCAGAGGGAAGTGAATTCATCTGGAAGTGCGCTATGATTTCTATTCCCCTTCGCCCCAACTTGAGGAAGCAAGGAAAGAAAATAAACTTTTCTAGAAATTGGCTGGTGGTTGTGGGCAGTGGAAGTCTGGAATACCCATAAGTGGCACAGGAGCCTGCACACACCCCGAGAAGACCCTGGGCTTGGTCGTTCAATCCGGGGCTCATGGAGAAACACCTGGGCGATACCTGAGCTGGACCTGGGCCTGGGCCTACAGAGTGATAACCCACTGAACTTGGCAGAAGCTTGACAATAGATCTAGATGTATAGGAATTACCTTGAGACATAAGATTGGGTAAGATACCTTTTCCAGCGATTGAAAGTTAACGCAATATTTAAAATAAATGTGTAGATTGGTTGTGCATTGATTTAATGTTAGAAAAGTCTGTGGCCTGAGTAGAAACAAGGGTTTTATTTTTTTTAATCGTTTTATTGGGGGTTCTTAACAGCTCGTAGAACATTCTATACATCAGTTGTTATCAAGCATGTTTGTACATATGTTGCCATCATTGTTTTCTAAACTTTTACTTTATATTTGAGCCCTTGGTATCAACTCCCTTTTGTTCCCTCCCACTCTCATGACCCCTTGATAAGTTATTATTGTTTTCCTTTCTTTACCTATCACTGTCTTCCTTCACCCATGTTTCTGTTGTCACCCTGGTTTGGGGGTGGGGTTATGCATTGATCATTGTGATTGGTTCTTCTCCCTACCCTCCTGGTATTGCTACTCCTACTTCTGTTCCTGAGGGGTTATCTGGCCTGGTCCTATGGTTCTTTGAGGGTCCCCCATGCCCCCAAAACACACACACTATCATGACCCCAGTTCTGGCTAGACTGGAACATGTGCACTGGTACTGCACATAAGCAAGGATTTTAAAACTGCTCTTTATCCCCCTTTCCCTGAGAGAATTCAATTCAGCTCCTTTGGTTAGAAAACATACAGAAATGTAGTAGCCACTAATACAAGGAAAAACCAAGGAAGGATTGCTATAAAAGCGTAGACATCTTTATTAAATAAAAATATCAAAACGCGAAGCCGTTGTTTCTGCACATAACGTCCATTTATTGCTCTTTGCGTTTCCATCTCTCTGAGCCCTCCCCGAGCAGTCTGCGTTCTTGGATGGATAGTCTTGGCATCCTCGTGGGACCCCAGTCTGGTTCCTTAAACCTCTGAGAGAGGAAGAAGCTGGAGACCGTACCAAGGCCGTAGGACCACGGGCCAAGGCTGCCCAGTGCAGTTCCCGTAGGCCACTCTGCCTTGCCCTGGGAGAAGTGAGCAGGAGGCGTGCTGTCGTGCTGGGAAATGGTCCTTGATGCAACTTCCTTGGCTTTTTCTCATCTCTGTATTCTTCAGTTTCCTAAAAATCCCTCCAAAATAAGCCCCAGCAATCGAATTGTCCTGTCTTTACAGAAAATCTATCGAGATTGCCCCTTGGGAGTCCCACAGAAAGTCTTCACAACCTTCTGAGCAGATTTAATAGGCCCACCAGAGCCCTTGGAAAGCTCCTGTTCTGATTGGGGTGTTTGAAAGCACCCCAATGGGATAAGCAAAGTGGATTGCTGAGCAAGCCCGTCCGTGGCCAGCCACGCATGCAGAGGCTTGTTGGACACATCTTGTTTGAAATCAACCCAAGCCCGTGTGCACCTGAGGCCGAGTAGCAGAACTTTGTGACTTAACCTTTGCTTGCAATTTTGGCTTTTGCTTATTGGATTAACCTTTCCTTCACCCAATAGTAGAAAACAGCTGCCAACAATCAGTACAGCTAGCATTTGCTCAGTGGAGGGAGGTTAGCCCCGGCTTGAAGGTGACCAGGCATTCATGGCTTTAGGGGGTTGCTTCTCGTACATGGGGGCCCGCAGTGTTGTGTGCGTTCTCTGTTCTGCACCTTGCGCAGAGCTGTGTGCGCTACGGGTAGATGGTGGCTTGCTGAGGGAAGACAGGGCTCCTGGAAGGAGGCGCTCCGTGTTGAAATGGCAGAGTGGAGGTGGCGGAGGTCCTCTGACGGTACCGGTATGAAAGAGATGGGGAGTGAGACGGTCCGGCAAGCCAAGGCTGGTTGCTGAGAAACTTTACCAGGTCTGACAGCAAGCTGCCCTTCTCTGCTGCGTTCAGTAATCCTTTGCATTGGCCATATGGAACCCACAGACGGCACTCACAATTGTGAGGTTGTGTATTAGAGAACAAAAACTAAACCCATTCCTATTGAATTGATTCCAACTCTTGGGGGCCTAAAAGTCCCGTCTGAACTGCAAGGCTGTGAGGCTTTCTGGAAGCTGGTCGCCACATCTTTCTCCCATGGAGCTGTTGATTGATTCAAACTGCTGACCTTGTGATTGGCCGCTGAACATTTTAAACCTTGTACTACCAGGACTCCTCATAATTCAGCATCAAGAAGGATGTGGGCCACAGGTTTTTGGTTACAACTGCCTCTCGGCCCCTCGGCACTGACAAGCTTCCCCCTGGCCTTTCTGCCCTCAGCCCCCTTGGGCTGTCCTGGCAGCTGGCCTGCTTCTTAATTCTGCTAAGTTCCTAGGTGCCCCATTCTTCCAGGAAGCCTCAGTCCAAAGGCACTCGGCTCTTTAGCTCTGTGGGTTGGCAAGCTCTGTGGGTCCCAAGTGCCCAGAGGGACCCACTGTGCCTGCAAGCCAGTTTTCTGGTACTTTGGGTCTGGAGGGAAGCTCCCGGACCATTTGCTGCCGTGCCTGGTTCTGCTGCCTCCATCTCTGCGCTCCCCTCATCTTGTCTGGTCATCTCAGTGCTCCAGCGTCCTGGCTCGGGGACAGCCGCCTTGCTCTTCACATCACAAAGCCGCGGATGGGCGCCTAGTCCTCAGGGAGCTCACATCAAATCTTGTGAAGAGAGACTCGGTCCTCTCAACCAGTGGAGGGGGCTCTGTGAGAAATGGCAGTGGGGCGAGGTCATGGCTCCCAACTGACTACCTGGATGCCTTGGGAACTTCTTTTTTCTCCCCCCTCAAAATCTCTGTTTCTGGGTGGTCAGAATGCGTCCTTTCCGGTCCAGTTCCCAGAGCATTGCAATATTCACTTATCAAAGAATTAGCTAGTGGTTCAAGACACCCCTCCCCAAGTTGTTTTAAGAAGACAGCATGAGCAGAAGCTGTCATTTTTCCTACAGGCATGCGAGGTGAGCCCAGCCTGGCTGTTTCACTGGCTTGGTTGAGTGAGTTATTTTCTGGTGAATAAATGTACCGGTGAAAAAACCTAAAGGTTTGTTTTGTGCTTTTTGGTTCTTAAATGTGTGAAGTATTCTAGTAAGGACTTCTACATATGTTATTATACCGTTAGTACAGTATTTGTGTAAATTTAGACCTCAATTTACCTACACATGAATTTTAATTCTTCTGAAATCGTCCAATTTATGCATTTAAAAGAGCAATTTGGCATGTAGCAAGAATTTTTTTAAGTCTTAGATTTTAATTGTTTTAAAGAAGTGTAGTGATACTCCATGTATTGTATAGGCATCAGCAATTCCTTTACCTGTTTGGACTTGGGTTTGTACCAGTGGGCTCATCGGAAGCTTAGAACTGGTTTTGTCGTTTCTCTAGGGAAAGCCCGATGTCCAAGTTACACTCTGCCAACTAACCTCTGTCTTCTCTCAGCTCACCCTTTTCTATGGCAATGGCTTCAAGTGTTGGAGTGGAAATTTCCAGTAGGTGGCCCAGTCCACTGACCCATTGCAGCCCTGGGGCAAGTCCCTTAGCCTGGCCAGCGTCCAGCGTTCTTGTCTGAAACGGGGTGTCGCAGCCATGAGGTCATGGCCAGCCTCCTGTGGCGGCCTGAGCAGGCTCCGGCACTCCTCCCATTGTCTGAGAGAACCCCAGCCCCGGGGCCCGCTGGGTTCCACGCCACAGAGCTGGGCGCAGCGCCTGTGCATTCTGGAGGGAGAAGGGAGCTTCTGGAAGCAGGAAGTATGAGCCTAATAGAGAAAACAAAAGAAACTTCAAACCTCAGACCAGGCCGCCTTTGAGCACAAAATTCACATTGTAAACTTACGCTCCCACAGAGGAAGCCATCTGCCCGGGGGAGACAATGCCATTCACCCAATACTCTTGTGGTGTATAGACACACACACACAACCACCCCTCCCTCAGAATGACCCTGGTCTTGATGGTGTGGTCACTCGAGCAGCTGGCATCAGTTGGTGGCACCGTGGGCACTGGGCTGCTAATTTCAGCCCTCACAGGAGGTCTGCTCTCTCAGAGACGTACCGCCTCAGAACCCCTGTGAAAATGGTTTGGGTGGGTGAGCTCCACTGCTGTCTTTCAGCAGAAGGGCTACGTGGGTGGTTCATGTCTTTGCCCTACAGTAGGCAGGGTTTCCCACTGGCACCACCCAGAGCTCTTCACCCGACATGGGAGAGGACTGAAGTCCACTGTCCAAAATCCCATGTTCCAGTGACCTGTTTTAAGTCCCCTCAATAGCCAAGGAAGATTGTAACTGCATAAATCAATTCAGTAGGTTGTTCAACCGCTTTAATTTAAGATCGCTGAAAATATAGCTTTTTCCGTTCTGTGATTACTCCTGGTTTTGACTCAGGTCCTTGTGTTCATTTTCATTGATAGGAACTAAGCAGTGTTTGAGGTTTTGGGTGTGAAATTAGGTGTGACTGGTGTTAAATTTGAAAAAGGAAATTCACACTTAGTGTATCGACAGGAATTTTTATATTTGTAGTTTTAATTGTCATTTCCTCTCCATGGTCTTATTTTATTGTTTTGTTTAGCTAAGAACCACTTAAGGTCACTGAAAGGTAGTACCTGAAAAAAACAGCGCCTTTAAAAATAATTCCTTAATGCTTTATATTTCCCCAAAAATTAGTCCTGTGTGCATAGACTAATAGTTAGGCATTTAGTCTGAAAAGACCTGTGAAGGTGGGTGAGCTCCACTGCTTGCTTGGCTAGGAAGCTGCCTCCACTGTCTTTGAGCAGAAGGGAGAGGGAGGTGGTTCAGGTCTTTGTCCTACAGTAAGCTGTTGGTCTCCCTCTGGCTGTGCCTCACTTGGAGGTCCTTTTGTCTTTCAAAGTGAGTTGGTGTAGTGAGCTCCCTTCTAACCATCTGGAGGAGTGGGAGGCCAAGGTGCAAGTGCAGGGGGAGACAGGAAGCCAAGGAAGTGGGTCCTCTTTCCTGAGCCTCCAGGGCATACCCGGTTCAGAGCAGCACATTTCAGTCTGAGCTGAGATGCTCTCAGGACCAGTGTGGACCTGATTCAGGTTTAGGGCAGGGGTGGCGGCTGTGACTGATGAAAGCCCTGGGTGTAGTGTGTAAGGGGTGCAATGGTGGCCCCCATGGGGCTTTGTACTACAAGGCCAGTGGTTCTAACTCACCAGCCGCGCTGTGTGAGAAAGGCGAGGCTACCTGCTCCCATTTAAGAGAGCCTCCGAAGTCCCAGGGAGCAGTTCTACCCCGTCCCGTTGGGTGGCTATGAACGAACTCCTTGGCAGGAGTCCTGGACTTGATTCTCAGCCTGTGCACAGTAAGCAGAGCCATGTCTGTCCATCGCTGTTGGTGTGTGGTTAACAATCCTGAACACGTTTCCCCTGAGCTTCCAGAGGAAAACCTGGGGGAAGGCCTGTTGATTGCCTTCAAGAGAAGTCAGCCCACCTGTTTGGTTGAGGAGTGCCCGTTGGGTGTAGGAGGATGGCAGGTGGAGAAGCATGGCCGGGCGGAGGGGAGATGGAAACACTTCAAGTCCTTCCGGGCAGGTAGCAACAGGTCACACCTTTTTGCCGTAGGAAGCAGTCCACACCTGTCGTTGGAGGTGAGCACACAGGCTGGGAGAGGCCAGGTGTGCTGAAGAGGGCTGCACAGCCCTCCCGCCCGACAACTAGTGCTGGGGGGCGACAAGGAGGCAGTGTCTAGGCCTGCTCCTGGCACTCCACCAGCTTCCAGACGTGTAAATGTGCGTGTCCGGGAGCGCTGGGGTGACACTGGGTAACTAGGCCTTCTGGTGGTGAATGAGAAACGTGTAGCACGCTCAGCTGAACGCCTTTGGAGGCTCACGTTATTGTAAGAGACACACTGGGGAGGAGGCGACAAGCTCACCAACAGAAGGCTAGTTTCCAAACTCCTGTCCACTCTTCTCAGCCTTGGCTGTCAGGGTCCGAAGGGGAGTGGAACGATAAACTGGTAATTGGTGAAAACAGCTTGTCTGGATACTCTAGCTGGCCTTCCTAGTGGCCACACTCCCCTGTCTTCTCAGAAGTAAGTCTGAAAGCGCCGGGAGCTTCATCTCCATCCACTCGATTATCTGCGGTGGTTGTGCACCAAGGAAAAGTGGACGTGGGCGACTGTGACTGCTAACCTTCATGTGTGTCCCACCTGAATTGATGGAGATGCTGTCAAATAATACTAGTGATGCAAGGGAAAGTGTGGTGTGTGTGTGTGTGTGTGTGTGTGTGTGTGTGTGTGTGTGTGTGCAGGCCATTTCATTCGAGAGTCCTCAGAGCTGAAGCTTTCCGGGCAGGCCATCTGAGAGCCGTGGAGGGCAGTGAGCCCTTGTTTGGGGCTGCTGTTCTCCCGGCGGGGGCGGGCATTGGGGGCGTGCCTGGCAGTGGGAGTGCACTGGCTGCCTGCTTCCTTTCTCCAGAAGGCTGCTGAGAATTCTGAAGGTAGTCAGGGGCCTGAGGGGCTGAATAGAAGAGGCATTCCAGAACTTGGTTATCCAAAGAAGTGCTTGGCTTCCAGGTGGCTGGTACCTGCCATCTCCTTTGAAACTCGGCAGTCAAGCTGGCGGCATGCCAGCCCGAGAGACCCGTCTCTGACATCATCCCCCCTGCCTCGGGGTGCCCGTTCAGACTGTGCTTGGCAACAAAAGCGCACAACCACGGGATGTAGAGAGCAGTGGCCTTCTGTCCCTACCCGCATTCTGGCACACGGTGAGACGTGAGTGCGTGCGTGTGTGTGTCTAGTTAAGTGTGCTCTGTTTTGAGTCATTTTGTTAAAGTCATAAACTCCATGGGGCTGAGAAGTCGCCTGTCAGCTTTGTACCCTGAGTATCAAGGCCAAGCGGAATGTTTCACCCTTGGCTCCACCCAGGGCCACCGAGCTTACTGTTTAAAGGCGCATCTTGATTTTCCCCAAGTCTCCGCGATGGCCGAACATGAAGGCAGTGCAGAGCAGACCGTTTCTGCAGGTTTCAGCTGGGTCTCGGCACCGCGTCTGAAGCGCCAGTAACGATGTGGTGCCGTGCAGTGGGGCACTGGCCAGCCTGGAGCCCGGCGGGGGTGAGTGGTGGTGGCCCATGGTCACTCAGGAAGGTGTGCTGTGCCCATCCTGCCCCTCGGGGTGCACTCGCAGCCACCCATCCCTTGCACGTGTATCAGGGCCCCGCCTGGGGGGTGAGACGAGTAGACATGCAAATCGTGATGAGACTTGAGTTCTGCGTGCTTGCTCTTTGTGGGAGAGAAGCTGATGCGCCTTCCGAACAAACCAGGCCTCCTTGGTTGTTGAGCTCATCTGTTTCTGGGTTCATTTTCCTGTACCGACTGGCAGTGCTACAGAAAGTCCTCTTCACTGTCAACCACTTAACCACGATATTAATTTCACTATCAACATGATTTCACTACCAACCACTTAACCACGGGAGAATATATCTCTTTTTCTCAATTGCTGAGCTTTGAGGATTTGAAATTTTCACTGGGTTAGAACACAGTTCTGCCGCTGAACCAGAAGTCTGCTCACTAAAAAACATGCATCTTTTAGGAACTCGCGGTTCTTTGGCATTTGAAAAATACTGTGGCCCCCACCTCGGGGCGAAGTCCTGAGCACCGACTGGAACCAAACACCTTGGGGAATGAGTCACTGGGCTGGGCATTAGAGGAGGACAGTCTCGGGCCATCTAGGCCAATTGACAGTAGCCTCTCCCAAAGGCAGAAGGTCAGTGTTGTGCATCTGGCTTTGATGAGTGTTGCCCCGGTCATCGATGTTTGTGAGCAGCCATCGAAAGACACAACTGCTGGTCTCTCTCCTTATCTGCAACAAGGAAGAGTGGGAAGCAACCCAGAGGACTCATGGACCACCCCCACTCCCCCAAACCCCGGTCTTGGCTAGCCTTAGACCAGAGTTAGATGGGGCCTGGCTGCCACTTAGAGGCCACTGATGGAGACCACACAATAGAAGAGCTCAGACAGAAAACTGTAGGGCTGAGTTGAGAACCTTAGAAAAGAGCAGACTGACCAGTCTGGTAAAGACTGCCTAGCACTGTGCCCACCCGGGAGCAGCTGGCAGCCCGACAGCACAGGCCTGCCTCCAACACCGATACTGACACCCGTGAGGAGCGAGCTCCTCGGAGCAAGCCCCCGCAGGGGACCAGCTGGGCAGCATTTGCCCAAAAACATAATCTCAGGAAGGGCAGGGCCGGAGAGAAAGATGAATGGAAACTGGAAGCCCAGGGAGGAAGTGGGAAAGTGCTATTCCATTGAGGGGATTGCCACCGAGTCAGCAAGCAAATTGTGTACACTGCTGACTGGACCATGAATGTGCTCAACACACGTTCCCCCCCCTCCCAAACGAACCACCCGCCCCCCACACCAGGCACAGAAAAGCAGACTGCTGGTGCTTCGTGGCATTGCCCCATGGGACGTCATACCAGGAACTTCTGAACAGCAAAAATGACCTCACACCACCGTAATGGAAATCCTGCTCTCTATCACCCTTTTGACTCCCACACCACTGTGTTGTGAGAGTTTGGATTGGTGTTTTTGTTTGGGATGAAGGAAAGGAAACGGGAAGTCAGCAGGTTCCCGCAGCTCAGGGCAGTGCTTGTAGGAATAGCCCCATTCTCCTGGGGACCTCGGCCTGGCCCTGCCCTTGCTGCTCTGCAGTAGCTGTCCATGGAGAGCAGTTCATCCTTCCTTATGCCCCTGAAGGACCGCCACCCTCCCCCACGCACCCCCCCCCCACATGCTCAGAGTCTGCTTTATGTTCATGTAATGTTGCCTTAAAAGTTAAGAGATTTCAAGTCTCAAATGTCAGGAACCAGCATGTAGGGTTATTAGGCACAGGACTGTCCTACAGGCTGGCAGTATAAACTTCAGTGGTCTCGTTTGCTAAATTGGCTGCATTAAATACAGTAAGACTAGTCCAGTCAGCTTGGTATCCTGGTAGGATATGGTAGTGAGAGCTTGTAGGGGGTACCTCTGACCTGAGCCCCCACCCCCACCCTGGGCAGGGGATGCACCTTGCTAAACCCGTCCTGCTCCATCATCACACTGATGGCGAGGATCAGAAACCGGCGACAGGAGTGTAGACTTAGCCAGCTGCTGGTGATAGAGTGAAAGCCTTCATCCGGCCTCTGGCCAGTGCCCATGAGCTGACGGGAATTCCCGCGGCTGGCCGGCCGGGTGCTGGCAGGTTCTCATGTGCCACACATACGACCAAACGAGACGGCCACTATTGCCTCTGCACATGGTGGCGCTAGCATACCCCCACCTCCCAGTAAAGAGACTTGTCGCCACTCGAAGAGAAGCCTTGGGAATTCATATTTTAACGGGTTAAAGCCACCTTTAAATAGGACCCAGGAGCTCTGGTGGTGTAGTGGTTATGCGTTGGACTGCAACCCGCAACGTCTGCAGTTTGAAACCACAAGGTGCTCTTCAAGAGAAAGACGGGGCTTCTTTCTACTCCTGTAAGCATCCGAGAACCCCACAAGGCCAGGTCTGCCCTGTCCTGTAGTGGCGCTATGAGTGGGCATCAGCTTGATGACTGTGAGGTTGGTTTTAAATAGTAATGGGGATAGGATGCCTTGAACATACCCCCGATAGGATTTTTATTTCATCATTTGACCTTACAGCCCTGCATTCTGTTAAATAACAGCATTTAAGAGATCACACACGTTAGCACAGTAGATGGGTCTCGTTCGGATCCATAAGATAGCCAATTGCAGTGTGTCCTGAACCTGGTGCAGTTTGAAGTCTTTGGTTAATACAACTCTCCCAACTCTACAAAGACATGATTCCTGGCATCGGGCAGCCCCTCCTCCCTCTATTCAGGATGTCTCAGGGTCCCATGTCTGTGGCTGCCTGCTCAAAATCATAGAGGGGCCCAGAGTGCAGCCTCCTGGTCTACCCAATGTTTCACTCCACGGAGGCCACCCCAAACTCATGGGCATGTCTGCAGCAGTGTCATGATTCAAGCCGACAGCAACTGAACTTATTAGTCATTGACTTTCAGTAGAAGCAACCGGCCACCACCTGTGTTCCTTCTTCACCTGCCACGCCCCCCCCAACCGAAAACATTCGCACCCTGTCTATAGGTGGAGGGCATTGAATCCAGTCCGCAAGCCCCATATTGCCTTCTTCCAGGCTGGCTAGATTTTGACAGGCAACTGGGTACTAGCTTTGCTAAACTGACCCCCACACAGACTGACTTCTTCCTTCAAGCTTCTGGTTGCCAACTCACCCAGGGGACAGGCAGAACTTTGTAAACCACACAGGTAAAGTGTTAAATACAATTCAGTAGGATTTGCCTGGGGCATGGGGGAGTTATTTTTATTGTTGTATTTGATGTAAGGAGTACAAGGTATGCTCACAGGTGTGCGTGCCCAGGAGAGAGAAGCTGGATGTTCCCTTGAGATGAATAGTGAAAATCCAAAATACAGCCCTGTAGAGTCAGGACTCGACCCCTCTCGCGGCAACTCCAGGAGCATCACCGCAGCCACACCTGGCCCGTGGGCATTCAGTTAGGGCCAAGAGAGTGAATAACTCAATTTACCAAACACTAGTAACTGGCCTGGTGATTCTTACCAGTCTGCCCTCTCTGTAAAACACACAGCCTACATTTCACACATTGTATTACTGATAGCTCTTTCATCATGTCTGGCTCTGGGACGGGAGGTAAATTTCTCTCTCAGGTAGAGCTCTGGCTAGTGCTGAGTGAGTGGGGCTCTGAAACCCACTAGAGGTGGGTGGCAGCAGCTCGGGAAGCAGCCGTGTGACGCTCTGCAGGGACATGGCTGCTTTGTCCTCCTGCAGGTGGAGGCCTTTGTAAGACCATGCCTGCAGAGCACACTGCAGGCCCCCATGCCCAATAGAGCCCCCAAAGAAAATGTTCCAGAAGGCCCGAATGCTGAGAAGCTGGGGGAAGTCGTTCTGAAGTGTGCTGCCTGTGCTGTGCGATCTGTAGTAGGTCCTTCGGGATGACCGGCCTGGGAAGGGAAGTGACCCAGCGCTGCAGTGCCCGACCAGATCTTCATGTCTGCGCCGCTGTTCTGGCCGGCGCATTGTCATTCAACACTTGGCGTTTGCACGATGGGCACTGGATCTCATTTGTGTGGCCCTGGTCTTCCTTTAATGTGCTTGGATGTGTATATAGGCAGTCAGCCTGGTTCCTGCTCAAGTTTCCCATCGTCAGCCTTTCTGGTCCTCCTCGGGTTCCTCTGAGTGAGGCTCTAGCTCTAGTTTATTCATCGAGTTGCACATCATTCTGGAAAGGATTGCGTGTCCAGCGCCATCCACCCACCCCCTCCATGGCGTAGGCGACAGGGACCATTGTTCAGTTCACTCGTACGGGAACCGAGAAGTGGGAGGAAGAGTCTGCAGAGCTGTAGGAAAGGTTTCAGCACTTTGAGAGCAATGTTGATGAGTGCGCCGCGCACCGCATGAGTGATACGACGGAGCTACTGTAAATGGTCACCGGCCCCTAAACGGTGCCAGTGGCGGTGTTCGCTATGAGCCAGCATTGGCTCGATGGCAGTGAGTTGCATGACATGTGAATCACGTGCCAATAAAGCAATTTTGGGGAAAGGGGCCTTAAAAAGTTGGTTGTTAGGTGCTTTTTCAGATCTCTGAATCAGCATCAGCTTGATTGACCCTTCTACTTTTTGATTTTATTGACGTTGCTCCGATACTTCCCGTGGGTTTTTAAATGCCTCGCCCTGGTTAAAACATCAACGCTTGCTTGTGCGCACACGCTTCCCATCCCAACAGTGAGCTGACAGCAGCCGCGCCGCGTGTGGCTAGCAGTCGAAATCCACAAGGCTGCTGCCTCTGGGCACAGTTTGCTCGTCTCTTCTCTGGGGGTCAAGCTTTCCCTTGTGAGTGGAGAAGATGGGCTCTTTGGATTGCCCCCACACGCAGCCGCCACGGTTTTCACTCTCCCAGGGCTATGAATGGTTTCCCTAGACAGTCATGAATGTGCTGGGTGTGACTGCTAGTGACAGCCTAATGAAAGGGCCAGCCTCCCCCTTTCTTCTCCTTTCAGAAATGCCTTTGCTCCTGCAGCCAGCGCAGCTCCTTACCCATGTGGTGTTTGTAGTCTTGCATCCGTCTTTATTGGCTCCATTAATATTGAGACAAAACATGCAATTACACTCGCCCGTTAGCCTGTGGCAGCTCTCGTTAGCCTGTGGCAGCTCTCGGTGAGCCTGGCAGTTTGGCGCCCGTCACAGCACCTACTGCCATAGAAGCATGCTCATACACACAGCGGCTTCGTGTGTCTGTTTTTGCTTGCTTTGCTGTGCACAGGGCAACCATTTCTCCTGATACTCCTGTGTGATGTTGGAAAATCTCCTGGAAATGCTACCTTGTGTTAAGGCCCCAAATAGTTATTTGACTGACACCCTGTGTTTCTGTGTTCCGATGCGCTTCAGAGGAGCCCTGACGGCATTGTCAGCCTGCACTGAGGTCAGCAGTTCTAGCCACCAGATGCTCTCTGGGAGAAGGGTGAGGGGCTGCTCCCCGGGGAGATTTCCAGTCTCGGGGAGCCGTAGTCCCGGTACTTCTGCTCTGTCCTGTGCCGTCCTACGCTGTGAGTGGGAATTGACCGGACGGCAGAGAGTTTGGTTCGAGTTTGCTAGATTTCAAGTGTATCTCTTTCATGATACTTTTTGCGCTCTTTGTGGGTAGTTGTCTTCTTGAAATGGCAACATAAACTTAACGCATTAACTTTTTTTTTTTTGTAATTCACTGACTCCAGTTTTTAAAAAGGGATGTAACGTACCTGGTCACAATGAACCGTTAATACACCGCTGCAAACCTTGTAATTGGAGCGCTTCGAACCACAGGAGGGAGCATGAAGTGGACGTGGGAGCGTGCGTTGTCAGTGGGCTTTGGGAAACGGTGTCATGTTGTTTTCTCTGTTCGACGCAGCTTCCATGAGGCAGTCCCAGGCTGACCCCGCAGAGCTGCGCCCGGAGGTGTGGATTGCTCAAGAGCTGCGGCGAATTGGAGACGAGTTTAATGCCTATTATCCGAGGAGGGTAATGCCATTTTCTTCTTTTTCACCTCGAATTTGCCTCCCCTACCGTGGTTTACAGTAACTAAATAAATGACTGATGATAATTAGATTCCTCTTTTGCCTTGTGTGTCACCTTCCGTGATGTCTCCGCTCCCCTTGCCCACGTGCTCTATGCTGAGCTTCAGCAGCGAGGACTTATTAAATGCAGGGTCAGGTGGCCGAGGAATGTATTGACCACAAGCCTTGAGACAGCAGTGCTAAGAAGACGGATCGCTGTATGCTTCGAGTAGTTCTACAGAACCCATACTGCTTTTCAATCCACAGAGGCTCCGTGTAGGTCAAAGTTACAGAAAGTGAACATCCCTGTTGATCTCGCTGCACATTTATTGATTGGACTCTGTTAGCCTGGAGGCCCCGGAACTGATAACGTGCGGTTTGGGGGTATTAAAAACTTTTCATTTTGGACATGATTGACTGCCACTTAAATGTTGAGGTGTGCTTTGTTTTAATTAAACCCTTATCATAATCATCTGTAAGAACAGGGTATTTAGGGGTTTGTTTGTTTGTTTGTTCTGCCTGGTGGCAGTGTGTGTGAGCATTTATTTGGACACCTCTTCCATAGGGAAGACACTTGGAAATTGACAGGCTTTCCCGCTGGGTGTCAGGGCTGTCGGGAGCATGTGTGACTTGACTTTTGTACGCGTGCGTTAACAGACAGGTGATGTAATATATTTCTTAACAACTTTGTCAAAGCATATGTGTTGGTTTATCTAAACGGAGGGCACTCCAGTCTGTTGTGGAAAATGTTGTAGTTGCTAATAGTATTCTTTCTAATTTTGTTAACTTCTCCCTAATTTTTTCTCAATGTTATTTTTTTACAGACTTACTATTGTACTTCTTTTTTATCTTAATTTTTTTTAATGAAAAGCAGTCAGGTTCAGAACACCTCAGCGCTTCTCTTTGACTGTAAATATTAATTAGCTCACTTTCTTTTTTAACTAACTATTCCTAAGTACATGGATGTTACCTGTCCATCATTTTGAATCACTCCCCTTTTCCCGATCATGCGTGTACCCGTTCAGGCTTATTTTGAAAGATGCCCCTTGGCAGTTTCCCCATTAAAGGGAGGTTTTCAATTCTCAGTGGAGAGCTCCCCAAGGAACTCGGGCTCTGGGACCCTCTTCCTGTAAGAGTCTATCTTGTGTGTGCGGAGGGGAAACAGGTGTAGTCCTGGCTTTGTTGTTAAATGAGAGTGTCCCATTGGATGGATGGGCTTAGAAGCCTCTCACCTGTTTGCATTGGCACAGTGCCTGGTTTTTACATACCTGCTATGGACCAGCCTAGCAAACAGTAATTCCTTCTCAGCTGAGATCTGAAATGGTCATTTGGGGGAAAGTTGATCGGTATGAAACTTTGCCACTGAAGTCGCTCTTCTCTGAAAGCCCTCTCTCTGCCTTGGCTGACCTCAGAGGATGCTGATGCGGCCATGTGGGAGGCACAGAGCGAATTGGGTGCCAGCTAGTCAAGACATGGGTCCCGGTGCTGCGCACGAGGAAATGGGTCCTTTGGAGAGGGTAGTCGGAATGCCCCAGAGTCCTGGTTCCTAAGCACGGCAGGGAAGCAGCTTTTCTCGGGGGAGTAGGTATTTGGAATGAACCCAGGCCTCAGACCGACCATGGTCCTGAGCCTCACTCTAAAGGGGGCACGTAGCCCTGGTGTCCTCAGAGTCCATGCACGCCCTACCCCGGACCCTGAAGTGGGCACATCCACGGACTGGGTCACCTGTGCCCGCTGTGGCGCTGAGCTGGTGTGCTTCCTGGGATGTGTGCCCTGCTCGGCGCTGTGGAGTACAAATGCCGGAAAGCTTTCCCAGAAGTGTCCGGTTGATGCTCTTTCCTGGTGAGCTGCTGGGCGGTCAGGGACGGAGGATTGGAGCCTCGCTGATGTGAGTGGGTGACCAGTTCCCGTATCACGTACATTGAAGCACAGACACGAGCTTGCCTCCTTGCATGGTGGGATTCAAGCAGGATAAGTTACACGCGTATACCATCGTCCCCTCCTCCCCCGACATGTCACCCTTTGGTTAGGCTGCGGCTGTTGAAGGTGGCCATACAGGTCCTTGTCGAATGCTCTGGGTCAATAAATAGACACCGTATTTTATCGGTGTGCATTTTTCTTGTGATTACCCTGTTTTGCATATCTTTAATGATCTAGTGTAGAAATAGATGCAGGACTTTAGGCTTTCTAAGTAATTGAGGATATTGGGGGTCGGTGCTGGGATCTAATTTTTCTAAAATTAAAAGGGGATAATTGTCCACATGTTGAAAACACCAGACTCAGAGACTGAGGTTAGAAGCAGAGTGACCCAGGAAGCCACAGAGACCTGTTGAGAGAAATAGACTGGATAGCCACTGTACGTAATCACACTGGTGATCCATCGTTAACTGTTGGGTGGCAATCGGGTGCAGAGAGGGGAGGCAGCTGTGGAAGGGACTGCATTCAAATGACCTGCCCTCCCAGTGGAGCCGGTGCCTGAGGCTGTCTGCATGCTAGTGGGTCTGAGCGATTGGAATATTTGGTGTCTGTATGTGCTTAATACTGTGCTAGGAGTACGAGACTTTCTAGAGTGTTCATCTTTATTGCTATGCGCCTTTTGAAGCCTGACAGGATATTTTCCCATTTTTTCAGTTAGAGAAATAGAGGAAGTTGTCCTGTAGTTGTCATTTATTGAGTCCACTTAAGGGCAGTGGGGAAGCATATGAGACGGAGCTGTGGCATCTGAATCCTTGAAGGAAATGGTGAGAGAGGCAACCAGGTGAGCGCAACGCCCCAGTGCATGTTCCCGTCCTCCCCTGAACTCACCAGGATGGGGCAGGGCCTGGCGACCAACCCCGCCCATCTCATGAGAGGTATGTGGGTGTGTGTGTGAATTTTTATTTTGAAATGACTTTAGACTTAGCATTTGCAAGAGTGCAGCAAAGAACCCTCTTACGTCTGCCACCCACCCAGTGTGAGTGTGTGGCTCATTTGCTCAGCGTCCTCTGTCTTTATATAGAATATCTGCCTTTTTGGTGGTTTGTTTTATTTATTTTCTTTCGGAACCAAATTGAGAATAAGTTACAGGCACAGTGCCCCATTTCTCCTAAAGCCATTAAGTGTGTGCTCCCCAAGAATATTTTTCTCTGCTGTGATCATAGTGTAATTTTCAGAATCAGGAATCTGAACTCCTCTGAACTGTATTCAAATTTCACCCGTTGGCCCAATATGTAGAATATGGTGATAAAATAATAATAATAGTAAAGCATAGTTTGGGCCCAAGAACCAATTCAGGATCATGTCTGCACCTGGCTGTGGTATCTCATTTGTCTCTTCCCTGGGTGGCCCCTGTCTTTCACGACAGCTTGGGAGGAAGGGCACAGGACAGTGGGAACCTCTCCCTGAGTGGAGCCTGTGGCGTGTTTGTATGCGTTGGCTCCGGCATTGCACCCAGGAGGAACACGTGTGCTTCTCAGTGTGTCACACACGGTGCATAGCCAGTCCTTTCTGCTGATGTTACCTGCGATGGTTTGGTTCAGGTGGGATCTTCTGCAGGGTTGTTTTTCTATTTGTAGTGGAAGGAAGGTACTCGTAAAGTGGGGCAAGAATTTTGTTTTCTCTCCTATCCAGTTGATCAATTCCATCCTCGGCTTCCTGTTCCAGGCCACGGGTGGTTATACATTACTAACTCTCAGTATTCGTTTGGTGCAGAAATGTCCCCCCAGTGTGGCTAATGGCAGCCTCCCAGTGCCTTTTGGCCAGGCCCTTTTTGCCCAGGCCCTTTGCACCCCAGAGCCTTGGCAGCACAGGTGCCTGCCCAGCGTGTTGTGGGACTGAGCCCAGGGGAGTGGAGCTCTTCCAAGGCAGTTTTGTGGAGCGACAGGGCACCCAACTGGTCTTGGGGGACAAGGGCATGGGGTATCTCAGCTCCCTGTGTCCAGCTCTGCCGTGGAGGGCACACCTGTGGGGCTTGGAGGAGGGAAGGCGAGGACTGTGGGTGAAGACAAGGGGTTGGCAAGGTGCTGGTGGGCCTGTGGCGAGGAGAGCCATGGAAGGAAGCTGCATCTTAACATGGCACGTGTGAGGAAGACGAGCGCCATGCCTTCCGCCGAGTGGGGACACGTTGAGCTCGCTGTGTGTCAGCAGCTTGCCCCGTGAGGCCCCTGCCACTGCCACCTCTTCATCTTCCTCCTCCCTTGTGGGGGCATCCTCACCGGGCATCCAGGTGTCTGTCTGTCTGTTCTTTAATAGTCCTGGCCCATCTGCTGGAAATGGTGTCGGCAAGTGGAGGTCATGGCCCTGTGCACGAGGAGGGGAGTTGGAGCCTGTCGGCCCACCTTGGCAGGCACAGTGTGCTGTGTGCCCACCGTAAGCCAGCCTGCATTAGTGGGGTCCAGGCTGTGGGGTGCCTGGCATGTGTCACCAGGCCCATCAGAATGGAATGGCACTTGACCTTAGATTAAGACCCACACTCCAGCCAAAACAGACCCAAACCCGCGCCATCTCGTTAGTCCCAACTTGGCGTGGACCCTGTGGACAGAGAAGAACTGTCCCTGGGGGTTCAGACTGAATACGTATGGGGACAGACCGCTTCTTCTCCGATGTGGAGAAAGCTGGGTTTGAACCACCATGCTTCAGCCCGGCAGCTGGGTGCTTTCCTCGCGGCATCTCCAAGTCTCCTCCTGAGAGCCAAGCCCTCCCCAGTTCTGGGCAGCCAGCCTGGGTCTTCCACGGCTTTCTCGGGTGGTCAGACTGTCCACCCTGTTGCTCTGTGTGCCAGACTCCAGACAGGGACCTGGGGAGCTCAGAGGGCTTTAGTTACCATCCTGTCGGTGGACAGGACAGCCCATAAAGCTGAGACCGACTTTAGACAGGACGAGAAATGAATGAAACCCTCTCTCATGGTCTTGCTTTCATTGTAGCCACCACAAGCAGTGTGTGTGTGTGTGTGTGTGTGTGTGTGTGTGTGTGTGTGTGTGTGTTTACAGTGCCTCCGCCGCCGCCACTGCCTCCTGCGCAGGGCAAGGGCAGGCACGAGCGAGCAGCTTCCGTGCAGCCTGGAGGGCCGTGCTCTGCCGGAGCACGACCTGTGGTCGCAGCCCATCATCCTCGGCGGAGGCTGACTGCTCTCGGTGCTCTTCCTCTGATAGGTACAAGTCCCGGTGCTGGTTGAGCCTTGTCTGCATTCCCTACGGCCACTTCTGTAGATGGTGCACGAGAAGAAAACCCCAGCCCACTGCTCCGAGTCGCTCCCAGCGACCCCTGTGTGAGGTTTCTGAGCTTGTAGTTCTTTGGGGACACCAGGCAGCTGGCATGCTTGAACTGCCAACCCTGCTGTTAGCTGCCTGGTGTGCCACCAAGGCTCTGTGACTAAGAGGGAAGTCTGAATTGTACACTTGTCTGTGTGTGTCTGTGTGTGTGTAGTGTGTGTCTGTGTGTGTGTGTGTGTGTGTAGACTGCATTCTGTAGAAGATGCCATTCATTGAATGCTAAGTTTAATTAAGGAGCTTCCAAACCACATTGGATAGAATAATGAAAACTTGATGTATTAGTCCGGGTAGACTAGAGAGGCAAAGTCATAGACACTCGTGTATAAGAAGCAGCTTTATATGTACACAAGCAATTGAATATTGAGAAAACATCCCAGCCCAGTCCAGATCAATCCAGAAGTCCAATATTAACCCATATGTCCCATACCAATCAATAAAGTCCTCTTCAGACTAATGAAACACATGCAATGATGCCGAATGCAGGAAGACCACAGGCCAGTGGTGGGAAGTCGTGTGGATCCAGTGGCTGTGGAGGCATCTCGGCGCTGGCAGGGTCTCCACGTGGCTCCTCCAGCTCCAGAGCCCTAGCATAGGTCTTGTCAGCAAGCCTGTATTGCAGGGAGTGAGTCTGTCCCGCCACCAGTGAGCTTTCACACCTGCAAAAGAAGTCACCATTGGAGGGGCTAAACTCCACCCCTTCACCCATGAGTCTCAAATTGACACCAGCTATGTAACTACCACACTTGGGATGCCGTTTTTGTCGGGCCATCAAGTGGGCTCAGCAGAACAGAGGCCTGCTGGCTCCTGCGCATCCTCACAGTTGTTTTTAGTCTGAGCTCCACGGGCAGCCACTGTGCGGCCGTCTCTTGTCCGCTGCCCCTCCACTGCACCAAGCACGATGTCCTCCTCCAGGGACTGGTCTTTCCTGACAGCACGGCCAAAGGATGTGAGACAGGGGTCACCTGTGTGCTTCCAGGACCGGTCTGCCCGCCCCTTTTGGCAGCCCGTGGTTCTCCACCAGCACCCTAATTCATCTTGGATGGCAAATACTAAATAAAGCTAGAGTCAGCCTATGAAGTAGTGTGAGTTTTGCCCTACGCCTAACATGCGTTTACCCGTTTTCTTTTTAAATGGTTTTAAATCATTTTATTGGGGCTGTCCAACTCTTATCACAATCCATGCATTCGTTCATTGTGTCAAGCACATTTGTTGCCATCATCATGTTCAAAACATTTCTTTCTACTTGAGCCCTTGGTATCAGCTTCTCATTCCCCACTTCCCCACCCTCCCTCTCTCACGAACCCTTGATAATTTATAAATTATTATTCTTTTTTCATGTCTTACACTGTCTGATGTCTCCCTTCACCCACTTTTCTGTTGTCCCTCCCCAGGGAGGGGGTTATATGTAGATAATTGTGATCAGTTCCCCTTTACGCCCCCCCCCTTCCCCTTCCCCTCCTGGTGTGGCTAATCTCAATATTGGTCCTGAGGGGTTTACCTGTCCTGGATTCCTTATGTTTCCAGCGTGTGTACATGCTCTGGTCCAGCCAGATTTGTAAGGTAGAATTGGTGTCATGATAGTGGAGGGGAGGAAGCATTAAAGAACTAGAAGAAAGTAAGTTTCATCGTTGCTACATGGCACCCTTACTGACTCGTCTCCTCCCTGCAGCCCTTCTGATTGGGAATGTTTAATTGCCTACAGATGGGCTTAGGTCTCTACTCCACACACAATGATATGTCTCTACTCCATTCACAATGATATGATTTTTTTGTTCCGAGCCTTCAATGCCTAATACCTGATCCCTTTGGCACCTCGTGGTAACACAGGCTGGTGTGCATCTTCCATGTGGGCTTTGTTGCTTCTGAGCTAGGTGGCCACTTGTTTACCTTTAAGCCTTTAAGACCCCAGACGCTATCTTTTGATAGCCGGGCACTGTCAGCTTTCTTCACCACATTTGCTTATGCGCCCATTTGTCTTCAGCGACTGTGTTGGGAAGGTGAGCATCGTGGAGTGCCAGGTTCATAGACCAGTGTGTTTGTGTCGAGGGAGGGTTTGAGTAAGAGGCCCAATGCCAGCTGACTGCTTTCATGGCATGAACAGTTGTGCATCACTTATCTCAAACAGGCCTTTGAGTTCTGCAGATACTTCCCTCGGAGCAGGAGGAAGCCAGTTTGGGATTTGGATTCTAAATGGTTTGGTATCTTGACATAATGCCAGGCTGCTTCCATCCAACAGGTACAGGGGTGCAATGACCAACTCAGCCTGGGAGGCCCTGGAGCCACGAGCAAAAGGGTAATCCCCTTGTGACTTCAGCTCTGAGTGTCCGGAGGCCTCCAGGAGAGCTTGGAGGTTTGGTTCATTATCTTGACGGAGATGGCGGCCGAGGGCATCCCCGTGAATTGTTGAGAGTTGTGTGTAGTCTGGGACACAAGCTGATGCAGAAGCACAGGGACTGAGGGGCTTGGCTCCCAGGTCTCAGCTAAGCTGCGTGTACCTGGCTGGCCTGCCGTGGGCCGTGGGCCCTGCAGTGTGCATGGGGGCCACAGCCATGCGGCAGTGCCCTCCTAGGGCTGTAGCACAGCTTCCCGGGGGATGCGAGTGGAGCTTTCAATCTCTTGAGGGAGGACATGAGGAGATGAGCGGGAAACTGCTTGGCTGGTCTGCAGACCACAGGAATAACAAGCCCCTCCCCACTCATCCCTGGATGTGTCCCCGTGGAGCAAGGCCGGAGAGGAGAGCTTGTTGTGATTGAACAGCATGGCGTCTCATGTTCTGAGGTTGGGGCATCTGGGGACAGTGTGCCCCTGCCCTGGTCTGATATTTCTTCTGAGGTGCCTCTCACCACAGGCACTCCGTGAGCTAGTCTCCAGCTTCTCTGTGGTTGGAGCAGGACACATTCCCCAAACCAGACCTGAGCTGCCGCGGGACTGTTGGCCCTGCAACAGAGATGACTGGATCTCCCCAAAGATGTCAGCACTCAGCCCGGACTCGCTGGGTCGTCTTCCTGACTGGCCCCGGTCTCACTCAGTTGTCATTTAGAAGAGCATGCCCATGGGGAAGGGCAGGGGAATGAATCTCCCACAGAATCACAGGTCCCCCCTGACCCTCCACCCTGAGCTCTCTGACCCCCAGCCCCGGACAGGCTGGAGTGTAATAGTGAGTGGGTGCTCAGCTGGTAATCTTTTGCTCTGCATACTTGGCTTGTGACCTCGTCCCAGCCTAAACCAAGGCTTCCACCAGGCTGCCCAGGCGCCCACTACACGTGGTGGGTAAGGGCTGGCCCTGGACTGAGAAGGGAGCAGAACAGCCTCCCGGGTCTCAGCACCAGAGTGGGGGTGCTAGGTGCAGACTTCGCTTGTGTGAAGCATCTCAGGTAGGGCAGGCCTGCTGGCAGGGCCATGGGCTCCGGACCACAGTGCTGGCTCCGCAGCCTTCCAAGTTGGCCACAGGGCTTCCCTTGGCCTGCTCTCCTGTCTGGTTTGTGGTGCTGGGGCGAAGCCAGCAGGCATATGTTCAGTCTTTGATCAGCGGTGGGTTTCATCCCTGGGCTTGGGTGCTCAGGTCCAGGCCAGGCTCCTGGCTCTCCAGGAGAGGGAAGCCAGTCCCCAGGCCAGTCCCGTGCAGCCAGGCACCCGCCGCCTCCCCGCTGGTCCCCCCGGCAGCCTGGGTCAGGTCACTTTTGTTTTCCAAAGCACCTGCTTCCCTGGATTGAGCAAGAGAGCATTGTTTTGCTCTGATTATTTTGGCCTTCGACTGTAAAAAAAAAAAATGCCCTGGGACTCAGTGGTTGCTCCAATGTAATTGAAGACAGAGCTGGGTTGAGGCCGCCAGCCTGGGGCTGCTTGCAGCTGCTGCTGACACCCCGAGAGGCCTGGGCTCTGCCCTGCCCTTCCAGCCCCATACTTCCTGTCCTTCCTTCGGCAGAGCACCGCCTTCACTGGTGCGTTCCCAGGCCATCCCCCCGCCCCCCCCCCTGCCCCTGTGACCCCCGAGAGCCAGTGTTCTTTGTCTCTTGACACTCTGTGGACTCTCTAAGAGAACATTTAGAATGCTCTGTCTAAAGGGCGTTTCTTTGTTTTAAACATAACTGACCCTAGGGGGTTATTAGAGAGAGACTTGGGGGTCTAGTGGGTGCTCCTGTTTGCTAACTGCAACGTCAGCGGTTTGGACCCATCAGCCACTCCTTGAGAGGAGGCGGCTTTGTGCTTCTGTAAAGATTTCCGACCTTGAAGCCCACGAGGGCACGTCTGTCCTGTCCTGCAGGGTGGCAATGAGTCAGATGCGGCGTCGGTTAGGGGATAGAGGGAGGGAGAGAAAGGTCTATCCACTTTGTCGCTCTGTTTCCAAGAACCAACCTTTGGTCTCGTTGACTTGGGCTACACTTTGTGTTACTTTTTCAGTTTCTGTGGATTTCACTCACTCGCCTTCGAGAAGCTTGGATGGGTGGTCAGAGGGCATTTTCCTGAATTAGCTCCAAAGATCAGGCCTCCATCTGCAGAAGGGGAAGCCCAGCAGGGTGCCTCCTGTGACGCGGTATAGTAGTTTGCGGTATAGTTTGCAAACTCGGGTTTTCTGAGACGGCTTGACCTGTTGCATGCTGTCTTGGCGGTGCTGTCTGCTGCTGCTCGGGGCAGCCTTCCTCTAGCCTTCCTGCCTCGGCACGTGTCCGCCCCGACCTGGAGCCCTCTTCCCAGTGTGTTCCTACTGAGCAACTCCACTCCTTTCAAACTCAGAGCAGAGATTCATTTTGGAGCCCCCCGCCCCCTCCTCAATGCTTCAACCACTTGGCTCGCTTGCTTCCGCCCCATTTATCACTGGTCATCCTGTCTTGTTTCTTCGTGGGGCATGGCCTCCAGTGGGTGCCATCTTCCTGGTGTGGCAGGAAGGGCTCTGAGCATATTAATTCTCCTTCTGTGTGTGCGATCATATTGCACCGGTGATGGCAGGAACTGGCATGCATGTGCCTCCTGGGCCCAGTGGCGGCATCCCCGACCCCATGCAAACTGCCTTTCTCACCGTCGGCACCCATAAGGTCCCTTCGGGTGTTGCTTTCCTGAATGCGGTGGGAGTGACATTAGCACTGAGTTGGGTGTACACACACACACACACACACACGCCGTGCAGCTGGGTGGGCCTTCGCTGTGGTGCCAGCCAGCAGCGGGGCTGCAGGAGTCCCTCACACAGGGAGCGGGTGTTTCCACATCCAGCACAGGTGGACGAGCAGGGGCTGATGAGCAGGGGCACGGCTGGTGGCCATCGACGCCACTCACCTCAAATAACCCAGCCGTTCTGGAGTCACATTTAAGGCTGCGGAGACAAAATGCTCTCTCCCTTGAGGCACGTGTGATTTCACTGAGCGCGGCCCCCTGACATAGGTGCATGCATGCGTGCGTGCTACAGCCGGGAGCACTGTCGGCATGCACTGCGGCACCATTGCTGCAGCCACGGTGTCCGTCCAGCTCGTGGAGAGGGCTGCCTTGTTGCTGGCCCTCTCCTTTGCGGGCATGATGCCCTTCTCCAGGGAATGGTTCCTCCTGCTGGCATGTCCTGAGTCATTGAGACGCACCCTCACCATGCTGGCTCCCACCAGCACACCGGCCGTGCTGCTTCCCAGACAGCTGCGCCTGTTCTTTGGGCAGAGCGCGGCATGCTCACTGTGCCCCAACACCATCGTGGGGGGAACCTTGTCCCCTCCCAAGTCCTCCTTCCTCATCATCTTGCGCATGCGCAGGAGGCTGTTAGAAATGCCGCGGCACCCTACTCCTCAAAGGGGCACCTTTGCTCTTGACTCACTCACTGCTATGGAGTCGACGCTGACTCAGCGACCCCACCACCACCACCCCACCCCCCGCCACCGCAGGTTTTGAACTGCCGACCATGTGAGTGGATCACAGCCCACCCCCACCCCCTGCTCCCTCTAAAGAGCTTGCGCGACAGACTTGCCCATGCCCCCATGCCCCGCCTCCATCGACTTCTCGACCACCGCTTCCCCGCTTCCGTGAGAGCTGTGAACCCCCAAGCACAATGAACTCCCTGGCAACCTCTGCAGTCTGTTGATCGGATGCTGCTTGTTGGCCCAGACGTGCTGCCTTTTGTTGGTTTGTGTGTGTTGAGTTGTTGTCCGTGGAGCCCTCTTCACTTTCAGCAAGCAAAAGGTTTTGTTACCTGCATCTCCCCGGGTGTGGATGAGCCTCCCACCCATCCTGAGTCCCATTCTTCCTTGTCTAACCCAGCATCTCCAGAGACTGGCCTCGCAGGCGGATGGTGCAAACGCACATTGTCTGATGGTAATCCTGACTTCTTCACCCCCACAGGACAGCGCAGCCCCTGGTGCCGAAACTAGCACGACGGGGCCACAGTTCCCCATTCCGACCCAGCAGTGCGCCATGTGCCAGCTGCTGGCCTCTGCACGGGCTGGTGGTCACCCTGCTGCGGGGTCGGCACCCAGCTGCAGCCCTCGTGCCACCTGCCCCGACTGGTGCTCTCGGCCAGAGCATGGTCATCTGCCAGCCCTGCTCCTGGGCTGCAGGCATTAGAGGGCAGCCGGTTGGTGGGCCACACACGGGAGCTGACCCTGTGCCCGCTGTTTGCTGAGGTGGGGATTGTCAACCCTGAGCCACTGGCAGGGCTAGCTGCAGGGGGTCATTTTCTGAGCTGGTGCTGCTTTCTGAATGGCCATGGCTTCCTCCTCGGACTGTTGCCTGAAGGTGGCCCCCTGCCAGCAGGTCCCGCTTACCGGGTTGTGCGGCCTTGATTTGGGGCACATCGACCTTCTGTACCATCTAGTTTCCTCTGTGTCGGGGACCAAGCATTGCCATTGCCAACATTTCCTAGCTGTGGCTTTTCTTTTTTTATAAAACTAACAAACTGGGAAGTGGAGGACTGAAGAGGTGTCTGCCCCCACCCTACCCCGGGCTGCAAGCAGAACTGCACAGAGAGGAGCAGGGGGCCGGCAGCCGGGGCTGGAGTTCTATCAGGGTTACACGCCCCGGCCCACGTGAGCCATTTAGGGTCTGTCCCCAGCGTGGCCCAGCCCTCTTGCCTGTGTTGCGTGTGCTCTGAGGGCCCAGGCACGGCAGGAGCATCAGGTTGACATGGCAGTGGTGGCGCAGCCTGACGCTGCATACGGTTTCTTCATTTCAGCAAACTGCGGTTTGATTTTGAATCAGCCTCTTTCAACCTTATTAATGTTAGCCAAACTAAAATTAACCCTTCCCCTAAATTATTCTCACATAGACGAAGCAGAGTAATTATGAAAGTTAAATCAAAACAAAGCAATCTTGTGCGTAAGAAAGAAAGAAAAAAAAAAGATAAAAATCGCAGGCTGTGGTTACAGAAGGGCCTCCACAGGAATTGCTCACAGAAAGCTGGTTTCCTCCCATCGGGTTCTGGAAGGAAACAGGGAACTGCCCTGGCCTTATCACCATCCCATGTCGGGAGCGCCGGGGAGCTTGTGTCAACAGCCAGGAGAAAGGGCCCTGGTGGTACCAGCCCTGCCTGGGACCATGGTTCTGGGCCCGACTCCTGGCTGGTTTCTGCAGGAGCGCCCCCCCTCCCCCCAAAGGAGAAGGGGTCTGTCCTGCACCGTAGATGGCCTTAGTAACTTAGTCTCAGGTGTGCATTAGCAGGGAAGGACCAGTATTGGTTTCAGACATGGACAGGAAGGGGTCGCAGCTCCTCATGTTTGGGCAAAAGTATTGTGTTCTCTTGCTTGGCTGCTCTGAGCTCAGCCTCACAGTGAGCCCTGCCCGGGGGCCAGAGGGGGCCGCTGGTGGGACAGACCAGGAGGAACAGCCTGCAGTCTTGTTGTCTTTTTTCCATCTCACTTTTCCATGGACTTTGTTGAAGCCCCCTCGTGTATCGTGAGACACTGGGAAAACAACTTTTAATTTATTTTTGTTTTACTTTGTTCTCTTTGCTCCTCCCCGGCCTTGGATGTGGGGAGATGAAGGCTACTCCCCCCCTCCCTCCTGTCTCATGGTGGCATGGGCTGGGCCACAGCATTTGCCCTAGGAGCCTCCCGAGGGGCAGGGTTCTTGGGCGCTGGCGCTGCCTCTGCGCCTTATTTAGCTGCCTGGGCAAATTGCACCAAAATCACTGGTTTCTTAAATAAATTACAGCTACCAAAACTCACCCTTGTGGGAATCAGAAACATGTTTGAAGGTCACTAACTTGGATCATAGGATTGTTGCTTCAGATTTCCCAAGTTTGTTCCTCCCTTTCTGTTCACCACCGCTCATTGGACACAACCCCAATGATGCAAAAATAAACCAACAGACTCACTGCTGTTGAGTCAGCTCTGACCCAGGTCAGGTAGAAAGGCCCTTGGGCTTCTAAGACCTAACTCTAAGGGAGTACAAAGCCACCTCTGGGGGTCTCCACCTGCTTGAGCTGGTCAGCAGCCCGGAGCACAGCCGCCGAGCACCGAGGCACCACTGGAGACAGCTGCGCCGGGTTTGCGGAACAAGGTGGCTCCAGCTGGTGGGGAGTGGGGGGCTGCAGAAAGACTAAGAATGGGGCTCCAGGGAGTTTCTGTGAGATTCCCTTTCGATCAAGGAAGACAGACATCCTTCGGCGTGCCCTGTGTTTGCAGGAGAGGTGGAGATGAGTTGGCTTTCTCAGGGAAGGACCGGCACCTTGGCCTGGTGATCTTTCAGAGGGGGGTGCTTTTCATAGTTCTTAAGGAGGAAGGAATTGCCTGCTCATTTAAATATGGGCCCTCACCCCTCAAAAAAAGAATATGGACTGAGAAACTAAAACACACGTGCCTCTTTGCTGTTCCAGGTTCTTTTGAATAACTACCCAGCAGCCGAAGACCACCCACAGATGGTCCTCTTGCGACTGTTGCGCTACATCATCCGCCTGGTGTGGAGAATGCAGTGACAGGCGCCGTGAACAGTGCAGGCGTGCACAGACATTGTGCGCGTCCACACCAGCGAGGCTGAGCCCCGCCCTCACCCGGTGCTGGTCCTGTGCCGCCAGAGGCCCCTCCCCAGCAAGGGGAGGGCGGCCGAAGATGCCGCCCGTGTGGACTTCACCTCCCGCGCATTCCCGCGTGGCACAGTCTTCAAGTGGAAGTTCCTTGTGAATGTAAATGAGGGAGGATGTTTGGGTTTTGTTTGTTTTTTAATGTACAAATCGTGTTTTTTTTTGGAAGACGATTTTATGCAAGAATGGTATTTTTACATGTGGTGTGCGTGTGTGCGTGCGTGCGTGTGTGTTGGTTCTTTTTTACCTTCTTTAATAAGGGCAGGTTTTTCAAAAAGGAAATGGAAACTTTTTGACAAACTCTTGAATGATTTTTGTACTAAAATCTTAAGAACCTATTGCCTACACTCAGAAGATTATGTAAACTCTGCAGTGGAGACTGAGCCAGCTACTTTAGACAGCTGCCTTAGTTTATTTTTAGAGATTACTGTACAGAATTTTTAAACAGGGAGAGCTGGGCTATGTCCCTCATCCCCCAAGTCCCCACTCCCTGCCTTTGCCTCTTTGACTTTTTTTTAAATAGGACTATTATACCCAAAGAGTCCCGATGACATTGGGGCGGATAAAGGGCGGAGGCCGGTAGCCAGCCTGGGCTGACTGCCGCTCCGTGTTGTAAATGCCCACTTACCTCCTTCGGTGCAGTTGGCTCTGTGCACAACTCTAGGCTACTGGTGAGTGTTTCTCCGCCTCCCTTGTGAGCGCCCCTCGTCTGTGTGGGCACAAACGGCAGACCACGTGTGAGCATTGCATACCCCTTGGGACTGTTGGCCTTTCTAGGAGCAGGCTTGTCACAGGGTGAGCTGCCCTGTGAAGTCCTAGCTAGTCCACAGCCCGCCCCCCCCACACACACACACACACGACTCAGCCCAGCACAGGGTTTCAGACTGGCGCTGCCCCTGCACAGTGAGACGTGGAGCGGGGACAGCACAGGCTGCCATCGGGGTCCAGCGTGCCCTGACTCTTAGGCCATTTAGAGTGCTCCCAACCAGAGGTGCCCAGATTTGGGGGGTGCTCCTTCTAGCCCATTTTGCAGTGTAGGCTTCACCAGTACAGCAGGGAGAGTCGATTGGGCGGGCAGAGGTCTGCCGTGGGCCTCATCTTTCTGACAGCTAGCCTGCGTTCTCCATTGCTCTGTGACAGCCAGGTGCATCCCGGGCCTCTGTGCTTGCCCCCTCCCCAGCAGGGAAGCAGGGTGCCCCACCCTTTCCCCAGCCACAGCACTCTGATAGCTGGGGGGACCCTGGATTGGGGAGTAGCGAGAGAGAGGTGGGGAGATCATGCTGTGAACCCTGTAACTCTCAGCAATCTTTTGAGAACCCGGACCATTAAGAAGGTTTTTAAGAGAAGAGTATGTCAGTTTTGAAATGAGTCACCAGTGCCAACAGCGCCCACGTGTGTGTTTTGCCGTGTGGAGGACCAGTGTTTTTCATAGGGTTAAATACGTGGAAAACTTGTTCTCTTGTCTCCTCCTAATTATAGATGTGTATTGAATGCTCACCTTTTCCTTTAGGTAGAGAGTTTGATGGCAAATATTGCCCCTCACCTTTTTTCTTTATAACCTTTCCCCTTTTTCCTGAAAGTTGGCTTGTTTGTTTGTTTGTTTGTTTGTTTGTTTTTGAGCTGTGTTGGATCTTTGCTTGTGTTCTCCATGTGTCCTGAACCCCCTTGTAGGGTCACAGAGCCCTGGGCTGTCGGGAGGTCAGCCTCAGGGCCCGCTGGGCACACCCACCAAAGACGTACTTGGTTCTGGGCCGCTGTGCCCCCAGGATACCCCCCACACCAGTCACATGCCTGTCTCCCTGGCTGGAGCACTTTACTCTCTCTTCAGCCAGGACTGTGCCCCCTCTGGAATGGCAGCCCCCCACCCCATGTGGAAATAGGCAACTCTGTGACCTGTACAAGTATTACCGATGGGATGTCGGCGGCAGGAAGTGAGGGATGACAGCCGTCTGTACTGTGTATGTCTGTCCAGATGCCTCCCTGCAGAAAGTCTCCCCCCACGGGGATGCCTTTTCCTGCCCTCCCCGCCTCTTATGTTTTCCTAGGTAGGAGAAAAAAATAACTAGCCCCCCCCCCCCTTTTTGAGAAGCTGAATGCGGGTTTTGTGCCTTGACACCCTCTGTCCACACGAGGTGTGTAGAAAGTGCCCTGTGGCTTAGACCAGAAATGCAATAAACACACAGCGCCCCGCGGAGCGGAGTCTTCCCGAGGCCACCCTCCCCCTTCCTCCTCCTCCCCTGCACAGCTGATTTTGTGAAGGATTTTCTCTGGTTGGGGAGAAACCAGTGTAAAATTGCTTCTGATCAAAAACAAATGTATAGCAGAAAAATGTTTTGCGCCTCCCCCCCTTTTCCTGCTTCCCCCTTAATAGTGTATATATTTTGACTATTTATTAGATTAGGAGGTCATATTTTCTTTACCAACTGAGCCAAAATGTCTGTGTGCAATTGTGTTCTCTTTTACCTTTCTTGTAAAAATTTGTACAGCATAAAGAAGTAAAAAAACAAACAAAAAATTCAATTTTTTTCCCTAAGATTTTTCAGCATTGAGGATTGTAAATATTGTAGAGATTCCCCTTCTGTGTAATGATGTGTCCTACTGTTTCATAATGCTGTAACTTGTAAAAAAAAATGATGTATATTTATTTTCTGCTTATTTAATGTCTTCAAGTTCTGAAGAGTATTGACTCCCTGCCCCACCCCCACGCCCTGCTGCCCCCTGAGTGATGGTTAGTCAGCTCCGTGCAGGCCTGGCCTCTCTGATTGCTGATAACTCGATGGTCAGATGGGCAGGCACTCTTGCGCTTCCTTGTCCTGTTGATGAAGTCTATGTTGAATTGCCAGTGGGAGACTGTAATGCTGACAGATGACAAGATACAACCCCCCAGCATCTCTGTTGCCTAGTGGCCAGCTCCTCAGAGAAGCACATCAGGTTGAGTCCAGGCCGAAGCTGAAAATGAAACGTATTCTCAGCAGTCGGGGGGAAATAGACCCCCCCTCACCCTCCAGACAACCCAGTGTTCAGAGAAATGGAAAAGGTGCCCATTTCAGAGATCGGCTTTGAGGTGGACCAAGACCAGATGCGGTCGTAGGTCCAGGTGAGTGATTCCTGGCCAGGACCCCGTTGGCCTGGCAGGACCACCTCATGCCATGAACCCCCTGTTGGTAACTGGTGAGTCACTGGCTTTTTCCCTCCCTGCCAAATAGCTAATCAATTCTTTGAGGTATGGACTGGTAATGGTCCTTGGGAGCCAGTTGTACAAGCCCCCATCCCCCTAAACCATGCCTGCGTTTGGCCAGCCTGCTTCTTCAAGTGGATGCCCGCCCCTTGGTCTTCATCCCTTTTGAGAGAAGTGGACCTGAGGGCAGGGGGGCACCAGTGGACGGACTAGGTGTTGAGGTATGGAAGCTGTTTGGGAGACAGCTGGTAGCTCCGTGGAAAGAAGTTCCCTCACCCCTGCTGACTTAGTCTGGTGCCTGCGTGCACCTGGATGTGTGCACACGTGACGCTAGGTCAGCCCAGGCAGCCCCTGCTCTTCCGTGAACAGCATGGACGAGAAGCAGCCTCAGGCTCCCAGCTCTGTCATGTGACTACTTGTGTTTGCAATTGTCAGCCTCTGGAAGCTCTCCAGTGTACTCCAGCTTCTGTGAGCACTGGTTACTGTATCGAGACTCATCAGGTACCTGTTTATAAATAGCACTGACCTGTCTGCATACTGACTCATCACGACTTGTTTCCTAGGACCCAGCGTATGTAGCATCTGTACTGCAATTTCCCTGGCTTACTTGTGTTTTGCACTGATGAATTTTGACAGGGTAATTGCCACTTTACTTGTGCAATACTGCTGTAAATAACTGCAGATTTTTTTAAGAAACTCAATCTTTTATGTTCTTGATGAATTTTATATAAATAAAACTTTCAACTAGTTTTGGCGAGCTGTTGTGATTTGTCTCAAACTGGAGGAGCGAGGGGGGAGGCGAAAGGCCTGAAGCGAGTCTACACCCACACACTCACTCAGCATGTCCCACCTTCAGTGGAGAGTCTGTGATGCCTTTCTCGAAGACAACTGTGTCGCAGACTTAAAAGCAAGCCACTCATCAAAGGTTTGAAGTGGCTGGTGAGCCGGTGAAGTGTCTGCCCACGTTCCTCCTTAGATATGACTCAACACCGATGGGAGGGGGCAGGGCGCGTGTGTCAGGAGCCGGCTCTGATCTGCATTGATTGATTGTTGGTGACATCAAGCCCTCTGGCCCCAGGGTACCGAAAACAAGAGTCTGGCGAGAAGTCTGGTTCGGAAAGGGTGGCACACAGCACCTGCCCAGAGCCGGAGGGATTGCCAGGCAAGAACCTGAGCCCTGAGTGTGAACAAATCTCACCTACTGAGTCTGGGGGGGGTCCCTTGATGTGCACTCAAGCCAAATTCAATGGCGCCGAGTCTACTCCAGCTCTTTGCAACCCTACGGTAGGGTAGAACTGCCCTGTGAGTTTGAGTCTAACGTTTTTTATTTATTTTGGGGGTGGGTGAGGAGGGCAGACTGTAACTCTATGGGAGTAAAAAGCCCTGTTTTTTTTTTCTGAGGAGTGGTTGGTGGTTTTGAACTTCCAACCTTCCCATTAGCAGCTAACCCCCTCTGCCAGCAGAGCTCTGGGGACAAGCTGATTCGGGGATGACTGAGACATTAAAGCCCATTTGGGAAAGTGTGAGTAGCTGCTGTTGCACCCACGCACAGCAGGACTGGGCCATTGTGCTATCGGGGGGGGGGGGCTTGCCCGAGTGCTTGAAAATAGATTGCCAGGCCTTTACTCCTGCTGACACCAATTCTGCATCACAGCTACAGAAACCCTCCACAGACAGACAATGGGCTGCGGTGTGCATTGACTGGAAATTGAAACCTAAGTCTTCTGCATGAAAGGCAAGAATTCTACATCTGACTCGGGAATAAAGCTTCTAAAATCTAAGTAGTAATTACATAGTCTGCCACTTTGACTCTGCAGTCCACAAATGGTAGAAAAATTAGACTCCTGCTGAGCTTTCTTTCAAACTCATAACCTGTTAATATATGACATGTTATTTTAAATAAATACATATGCATACATGTGTAGAATGAATGCGATCAATATGCGACATGTTCTTTTATATACACATGCATATGTAATATAGGTGAATATATAAAATGAACCCTGGCAGAGTGGTTAAGCACTTAGTGGATAACTACAAGGTTGGTGGTTCAAACCCACTAGCTGCTCTGAAGGAGAAAGATGGGAGTGTGCTTCCGAAAAGATTGACAGCCTTGGACACTGGGTTGGCCCTCCACTGCCCTGTTGGGGATCACTGTGACTCAATGGCATTGACGGCTGTGCCAGGCTGGGTTATTCACAGAAACAGAACCGGTGGCATTCCTGTATAAGAAAGCACTTTATAGCAAGTAATTTTGTATCAAGAAAGTCCTAGCCCGGTCCAACTCAAATCTGTGGGGCTGATGGTAGCCGGAGCCTTCTAAAGATGCACGTAGGTGCAGGCCAATGACACAAAAAGGGGAAGCCAGAAGCAGGGAGATCACAGGCACCTACACAGTCATGTGCGTCAAGGTCCCTGGAGCATGGCAGGGTGCCAGCAACTGGAGGCAGACACAATCCAAGGAGGACGGTGGAGGGCAAAATGGAGAGAGATGGGTGTCTGCCTCATAAAAAGGCCACACACCCTTAGGGGACATCATCAGGCTGTGACCTGATTGGACAGGTTAGAGCCCCTATGCTTCCGTCTGCATACACGATATAACATCTAAGCACCACAACAGCAAACTATATAGATACATAAATACATATGTGTATTTTTTAATGGATTACTACACTGAGGAAGGAAGCAGCAGTCCAATCCAATGGCCAAGTGTGTTCAGAGAAAGCTGGGAGGTCACTTTGAAGATCAAGGACCTCCTGAGCCCAGCCACAGTGCTTTCAACGGCCTCCTGAGCATGTGCAAGCTGGACCCTGAGTCAGGAAGACCCCGGAGAAGCGTGGCATTGAATTGCGGTGCCGCGTAGAATTCTGAACGTGCCAAGGCATCTGTGTTGAGGAAGGACAGCCAGGATGCCCCTGAGAAGCAGAGATGGTGACACTGGCCTCTTGCTTTGGATACAGTTATTGAGAGACCAGTCCTTAGAGAAAGACATCATTTGGGGGAAAGTCGAGGGACAGCGAAAAAGGAGGAGGGACCTTCACATGGATTGACAGTGGCTGCAGGTGGGCACAAGCCTCCCAGCAGTAGTGAACTTGACCGGGACAGGCAGGGTTTTGTCAGGTACATCTGGTCTTTGTGAGTTGGAATTGACTAGATTGCCTCTAACAACAACAATGTATATTTACTTGTTTTTCCCATAACTCCTCCTCTTGAATCCATTTCCAAATCCACTGTACGCCCATTGGTTGCTCTGTTGCTGTGGAGACGATTCTGCCTCTTGTAGGACAGAGTAGAGCTGTGGCCTGCGGCTTCTAAGACTGTCCAGATCCCCTGGCAGCCAGGGGAATGGTAACCATCAATCTGTGTGGAAATGGACAGCTACTTTCTTCCATGGCTCTTGGTGAGTTCCAACTGCTGACCTGTCAACTTAAGATCCATAAAAGTGAAGGGTGTAGGGTGGTACTCAACTTGTCAGTCAGGTCACAGCCTGATGACCCCTCCTTCTGGGCATGGCCTCATAAGGAGGGACCCTCGGACCTCCCCTTTACTCTTGTCTGCCTTCACCTTCCTGCTGGCCGACCCCAGTTGCTGCTAGAACCCCACTATGTTACCACCGCCATTGGATCCACAGGACTTGGCACCCGTCAGCCTGTGATCTTCCTGCATTCTGCATCATTGCGTGTGGCTGCATGAGTCAGAAGAAGGACTTAACGTATGGACACAGCATGATGATGTGTTAGGCCAGGCTGACTGGAGAAACAAATCCAGAGACACTCAACTGTGCATAAGAAAGAGCTTTATAGCAAGAATAATTATATATCCAGAAAACAGCCCAGCCCAGTCCAGCACAAATCCAAGTCATGAATTTATCTGTGGTCCATTGCAATGGACATTCGACCCCAGAGAGGTAAAATAGAGTCTATTAAGACGACACACGGTGACGGGTTCACTTTCATCCCAGTTGGACACTGGGAGACTCTACAGAAGTGACATGAGCTAATTAAATTATTTGAGAAACCAAACCAAACTCACTTGCACTGAATCCATTCGGACTCACAGCCACCCTATAGGATGGGGTAGGTCTGCCAACCTGTGGGTTTCTGAGACTAAAACTTTACAGGATTAAAACGGCTTATCTTTCTCCCACAGGGCTGCCTGGTGGTTTTGTACTCCTGACCTTGACAGTAACAGCCCGACGCGTATCCCCTGCACCACCAGGGCTCCTTGCTTGAGAAAGAGCCCCCTGAAATCCTGATGAAAGGAGACTATGCAGTGCCTGGTTCTGGGTTTCCCTTTGCTATAAAGGAGATTGTTGAGCCGACTGGTAAAATCTGAATTACCTTCATAGACAATATGATAGCCTATTAATGCTCATTCCCTGGTTTTGGTCATCGCTCTCTGGTTATGGAAGAGGGTGTCCGTATTTGTGGAGACAGACACTGAAGTGTTTAGGTCTGACTCTCAAACGTCTGGGGGAAAGGGCAATATGTATGCCTGTGGATTCTATCATAAAAGAGGCTGGTGGGAGAGGCGGGTCAAGAAAGTGGCATGTGTGAATGTTGGGGGGAACCTGCGTAAAGGCAATAAGGAAATTCTTCATGCTAAGTGTTTACCACCGTGTTTTGCAGCTGCAGAGCCATATCAAAAGGAAATGTCTGTGGTAGTCACCTAATTTGGTGTCAATTTAAAGATTAAGAGTGTAGTGGTGGAGTCTAGGCTGTCATTCTGGAGATAGCCAATGAGACTTCTGTGTAGGCATGGCCTTCTGAGAATTCTGGGAAATCTGGTACTTCCTCCTTGGAGGCAAAAGACACTTCTCTCTCTGCTACTCCCTGTGAGACACTGCAGAAGACAAGCTACTTGGACTCAATCAGACCTTGGAAGCCGGAAAAGCCACAGAGAGACCCCTGCCAGCACTGAGATGTTTCCAATGACACTGGATCCAAAGACTTTTACCCACAGGCCTGTCATCTTCTGCATTCGGCGTCATTGCATGTGTTTCATGAGTCTGAAGAGGGCTTTATAGATTGATATCGGACATATGGGCTAATGTTAGACTATGGCCTTGGGCTGGACTGGGTTGGAATGTTTTCTCAATGTTCAATTCCTCTTGTGTATCAACCTCTCCCTTAGATGCATACGTGTGTTTATGAATTTGTTTCTCTAGTACCTTGGGAATGGGGTACTGGAGAAACTAACAATAGAAAGTAGATGTTTGTTTGACTTCTGCCTCACAGTAGTGTTTCTTCTTTGACTAGCCAGAAGTCAATTTACTGAGTTGTTGTCTAGAAAGACTATGTGAAGTTAAAGGTTTGGTTGTTACCTTTGGTTAGTCCTGTGTGAAATGGCAAAAATGAATGTGATAAATGGGGTAGAAATCGCCATTTGAATGGCTCAGAAACCACGCTGCTGAAGGAAAATGGCTGAGAAAGGGTCACACTGACTGGCCTAAAGCATGGATCTGTTTTGATGCCTTCAGAGACCTAATCCCATAGTTTTATATAGAGTCGTTTAGATAAGGATTTAGATAAGTGAAGTAAGGATTGAACTTGACTGTTTTACGAATTGTTTAGTATCTAATTCCGTGTTGTTTATACTGATTTCTTATGCTTATTATTGTAGATATAAGGATGTATAGAAATGATTTGGGGGAAGGATGAAAATAGAGCTTGTAAGCCCATTTATCTCTAGCCATTAATTGGATCCTTATATGGGTTTAGGACACACCTGCAAGTCTCTGAAAAGATAAGCCCCACCCAGTACTTTGGAGTACTCAGGACATTTGCATTCCAAGAGACTTGCCTGGGGCAAGCTTGACAGATTGAAGAAGATAAAAAAGGAACTCCTGATTTGAAGTTTGAACTCTAGTGGTTTTTGTCAGAAACTGGAAAAAATCTGGAACCATAAAGAAAACTCCTCTCTGGGGCTGAATGTTAAAGGGAGCCTGTGGGCAGGCTGAGATGCTTGCTAGGTGACCACCTGGATCTACTCGTTGGGTGGAAGTGGGGGAAGTGCAGCAATAAAGAGACGGGATGGGTTTGGTCACTGACACCTGTGGACTTGGTTTATAGGAAAAAAGGAGAAGACGAGAGCAGGTTGACTGGTCTGAAGTTCATGAGCTAGCACAAGGGGCCAGGGTTGTTGAGAAGTTGTGATGGGCCATGGTCTATAGCAGGCATCCTCAAACTGCGGCCCGCCGAGGACATTTATCCAGCCCGCCTGGTGTTTTTGCCTCATTTGTTTTTTTACTTCAAAATAAGATATGTGCAATGTGCATAGGAATTTGTTCATAGTATTTTAAAAAAAAACTATAGTCCAGCCCTCCAACTGGTCTGAGGGACAGTGAACTGGCCCCGTCTTTTAAAAGTTTGAATATCCCTGGCCTAAAGGCAAGGCGACGGATGGACACCCTGTGGAGACTGAGTGAGGCAACCCACATTGAGTTGACCAGAACCCGACCAGGTGAAGAGATTTTTGAGCCTGTGAACTGGTCCACATTGCTGTTAACTTTATGAATGGCCTATCATGATTTGACTTGGCTTATGGATGTAGATTTCACAAGGTTCCAACTGGAATGAAGACTCTTCATGTCAAAGAATAGGATTGTTTCCTCAGAGCACTGGGTTGATGTAAGTGGATAAACTTTCATAGGTGGGGAAATATATATTCATAGGATTATGGTGTAGGTGTTACATAACCACAATTGTTAGGCATAGAGTTTTTGTTTTGTTCACTTATGGAGTGTCATGTTTAAATGCATGTGGCATGTGTTGAATTGTGTGCTTTTTAGTTTTATCCTGTTAGGTATAAATATGATTTTTATTATCGTTTGAAAATTAGATATGGCTAAATAGTTATGTGAATGTTAAAAATTGACAAGGGGTGGTCTGTGGTAGTCCCCTAATCTGGTGTCAATTTAAGGATTAAGAGTGTAGGGGTGGAGTCTAGGCTGTCATTCTGAAGATAGCCAATGAGACTTCTGGGTGGGCATGGCCTTCTCCTACGAATTCTGGGAAATCTGGGACTTCCTCCTTGGAGGTGGAAGACACATCTCTCTCTCTGCTATTCCCTGGGAGACACTGCAGAAGACAAGCCACATGGACACAACCCAGACTCATACAGTGTCTTAAAAATTAAGATCCATCGATTGTGGCTGGGTTGTGGTAGGAACAGAAGTGTAAGCTTGGGATAGTTGAGACCAACCCAAGGCCCTGGTGCTTGGGACCAGCTGGTGGCAGAGCAGAAAGAGACACTGGTGGGAAAGGAGGCGGAAGATGGAGGGGAAGGTGAAAGGACTTCTCCTGGAAGGGCAGAGAGAATGGTGGCAAAAGGGATTCGGAGGGTTTGCCCTGAGCACTTGTAGGGTGGTGATGCTCACTGGGAGTGAATTGGGGCTTGGGAGGAAGACTAGGTGCGGAAGAGCTGCGGGAGGAAGGGTACATTCCATGCGATATTTGGTTGACCTGCCAACTCAGCCCTGTGTGTAGCTGTAAAGAGTGATCCATTCATTTTACAGGCAGAATGTCGGCCTTGGGAAAGAAATCCAAGCAAGTTGAACTGCAGATCATTGGCCTCAGAAGAAAGCAGTTGTGTAAATATTTAGGCATTTACTTCAATGAAGCTGATTCTTGTAAATTACAACGAGAGGGGACAGGGACTTGAGCGGTGAGAGACGGTCTTCCAGGGCCCTTGCCTGGAGGATCTGCTGAGCCCAGGCCAAGCTCTGCACGGGAAGGAAGGTCTCATTGCAGGAAGTGTTCTCACCCTATCCCTGGCAGGGCCTCAGAAGAGTGTTGGAAAAAGCCCCCCCGAAGTGACTCCAGTGCATGGCCAGGGCTGGGAGCCCCTGGGTTCCCGCAGAGGATTGCAGAAATGCCCAGGCCAGCGACCATCCGGTTGGTTCTAGTGTGTCGCCCTCCCAGGAACGCAGCAGAAAGGACAGTGATCAAGAAGAAGCTCTTCTGTTTACACGGTGCCCTCCCCGTTCCCCCCCCCCCCCCCCCGCAGCATGTTCAGTTCCCATTCCTGTTTCCCTCTGGCACTTCTCCCGGGTGCAGGCTTGCAACACCTCCTAACAAATTGGGAGGTGGGGGGGAGGGGGAGGACGGAGTGGGCTGGAGGGCCCACGGCTAGATGCCGGGGCGGACTGGCGGCCAGGTATTGAATCTGCGGAGAGCCCTGTCCATCATGGGGGAGCCAAGCGCTGGTGGAAAAAGGCCTGCTCCCCACAAGCCCAGAGGGTCCATGAGGTCAGACCCCGAGGGCATCATAGAGGTGGGCTCAAGTGGACAAACTCCATAGATGGAGCAAAATCTTGGGGAGGCGGGGACGTGGAGGGGCGGTCAGTAAGCTGGATTCTGGTGTTCCACAGGTGGGAGAAGGGGTGGGGTGGGGAGGAAAGCATTGACTTGCCCTCAAACAGGGGGCAGGAGGCCACCCAGAAGGCCCTGAGAAGGCATATCCAGCTATGAGTACTTGGAGGGGAAAGGAGCCCTCGTGTGGGGGCTCACCCCCCACGTTGTCCTGAGTTCAAGGGGAATGTCAGCTTCACTTGTTCCTGTGAAACAGTGCTGTCTCAGACCACCCAGGTCTGCCTCTGGAGGGACCTTCCCAGGGCCAGGCTTCCTGCTGTCCACCCCACCCAGTGCGGTTTGGGCAGTGGCCTCTCCCCGGTCCCTCTCCGTTTGACTCAAGCTCCCAGTCACCAGTGTGTGTTGGCCTTGTCATCTCACAGTTCAACGTTCTCCCTCTACTGGGCATGTTCCTTCCCACGTCTTCTCTTGAAACATGTGTGCACGCGTGTGTGTTAAAAATGTCAATAGCAAAACACGTGCTGGTTTCACCAGTTTCCACATGTTGTCCATCACGTTGCCCAGTCACCGCCATCATCTGTTTCCATACAGCCCCGTCCACTTGGACAGATCTCAATGCCCACCTGCCACCCAGCAGTGAGCTCCCTTTTGCTCCACTTCTTCCACCCACCAGCAGGAGCAGGGATTAAGTAGTGGGCTGCAAACCCAAAAGTCACAGGTTCAAAACCCCAAGTGATTCTGCAGGAGAATGATGTGCCAGCCTGCTTCCATAACGAGGACAGATTTGGAAACCTGACGGGGCAGGTCTGTTCTGTCCTGGAGGGTCACTGTGAGTCACGACTGGTCCAACAGCCTTGGGTTGGGCTGATAACTGCAAGCTGCTCTCCAAAGGAAAGAGGAGGCTTTCTGGTCCTGTGAAGATCTACAGTCTGGAAAATGCATGCAGGCAGCTTTCCTCCAGCCCACGGGGTAGCTGTGAGTGGGAATTGCCTGGACAGCACTGCGTCTGAGCTTTTTGAGCCCCCCCCCCCCCCCGTAACCACTCATTAACGCACTCTCTCTACTCTGGCCTCATCTGGGTGTTTCATATCAGTGGAATCCCACAATATTTGTCCTTTGGTGGCTGACCTCCCTCACCATGATGTTTTCATGCTGGGTCACACGTAGCACCTGTCAGGTCTGCAGTAGCTGCTACAGCACAGTCATATATGTCTCTGTCTCCTGGACCCTCCGGGACCTGAGGATTCTCCAGGGCCTGCCACAGGGTCCCTACCAAGCCGATGCTCTGGCACTGAGGGATGGGTAAATGGCAGTATAACACCTACTTAGGCGTCCAGGGTCAGCATTCTTTGCCAAGGGTGTTCTTGGCAGCTGACCTTCATGATGGCTCGTGGCCCTATTCAAACGGCCAACTTGGCACGTAGCCGGCCCAGCTTTTGGCACTGCCTCTCCATCCTAGGACCCTCCTTCAGCTTCATGGTATAGTTCATGATCCAAAGCACCAGACCCACTGCCATCAAGTCTCTGCCGACTCATAGCAACGTTGTAGAACGGGGGAGAAATGCCCCTGTGGGCTTCTGAAACAGCAACTTTATTTTTTTATCTATTTATTGAGGGTTCTTACAGCTCTTAAAACAATCCATACATCCATTGTATCAAGCACATTTGTACATACGTTGCTATCATCATTTTCTTTCTACTTGAGCCCTTGGTATCAGCTCCTTATTTTCCCCCTCCCCCACCATGCCTCCCTCTTAAACCCTTGATAATTTATAAATTATTATTTTTTCATGCATTTCACTGTCCGATGCCTCCCTTCACCCACTTTTCTGATGTCTGTCCCCCAGGGAGGAGGTTATGTGTAGATCATTGTGATCAGTTCCCCCTTTCCACCCTACCTTCTCCATATCCCCCTGGTATCACGACTCTCATTATTAGTCCTGAGGGGTACAACTGTCCTGGATTCCTTCTGCCAAGAGCTCTTATCTGTACCAGTGTACATGCTCCAGTCTAACCGGGTTTGTAAGGTAGAACTGGGGTCATGATAGTGGGGACGGGGGGGGGGCAGCATTAAAGAACCAGAGGAATATTGTGTGTTTCGCTGGTGCTATACTGCACCCTGGCTGATTCGTCCCTTCTTTGTGACCCTTCTGTGAGGGGATGTCCAGTTGCCTACAGATGGGCTTTGGGTCTGCACTCCAATTCTATCCTGCCCTAACCGGTCGCTATGAGTCAGGAACAACTTGATGGCAATGAGTTAGGCTTATTTAAAAGGCCGTGGGTCACAGAGTACAAGTGTTCTCTCGAGAGTGCTCTCGCCTCAAACCTTGAAGGACACGGGGTTGGCGCTGTTGAGTCCACGTGAACCCCCAAACATTAGGGTCCCTGGGGTGAGTGCTGACTGTTGGTACCACCCAGGAGCTAGCCGACCCTGGGTAGCCATGCACTGTGGACAATCGACTGCCTGTCTCAATTCAGCAGCAGTATCAAAGGGAAGTCTGCACGAATGCTAAGGAGACAATGACCGACTCACGCCCTTGAGTGATGCTGACCCGTAGTGACCCCACAGTGGGTTTCTGAGACGGTAACCGTTTACTGGGACCATGCGGAATGCAGCCCATCATGTAACCCTGACACCACCAGGGCTCTGTGACACTTTCCGGAGGGCCCACAGCTCCCTCCTTGGCTGAAGCCCCTCCCAGATGTGCATAGAGCTGCCTCCATACCTTCCCAGTCAAGTCTTCCCCAGACGATACCCCCTCCCTGGCCCCTGAAATGGAGCCCTGCCGTCAGCTTATTTTGTGGGCAGTGTGATTTTAAACACACACGGGGAGCCCCAGCTCCAGTGTGTGAGAATTGGGGGTGCTGGGTCTTGGATTGGCTCCAGGACAGTAGAGAAGGGCTCAGGTCCCCAAGCCCGGGGTAGGGGTGGGGGTTGTCCGTGGCGTGGTAAGGCCTGGCCCTTGCGCTTCGTGAGGCCCAGCGTGGTGAGCCCGCTCGGATCAGCACATAGTAGGTGCTCCTGGAGCACCTATGGGATGACAGCCTTCTTGCTTGGGAGGAGAGCAGGGCTAGGCCAGCCCCTGGAGCATGCCGGGAGAAGACCATGGTAGAGGGGGGAGGAAAGTGGGGAGCTCAGACCCCTGATGCACCCAGTGTGACTCCCGGCCAAGACCGGCCTTCCACAAATGGGGGAGCACCCGGGCAGAAGCTCCCCAACCTTCCTTCCTGCGGAAATAGGCTTACAGGCCTGGCCCACCAGATGGCCAGGGCGGCCCCGGGCACGGCCTCTCTTATCTGATGGCTGTCTGGAAAGAGGTCTCTGGGAGCTCTTTCTCAGAGCATCAAAGGGACTGGACTCTTTGTTCCTGCCGTCGGGGTCCAGCCCATGGGACTGACCGGCTTAGCAGGGCTGTGAAAGTTTCGGCAGACAGACAGAGTCAGGAGACCACACTCAGTCCCACAGCAGCAACGCTGTGTGTGGCCCACGTGGCCGGTGACTCAGGGGCCCACAGGTAGAGTCTGGCACCAGGAGGCTCCAGCAACCCAGGAGGAGCCCATTTGAAGAACTGCACACATCCCTGGCTTGCAAACCCATCCTTGTGAAAGCCGAACCGCCCGGGAAGGCCGATGTCAAGTCTGGCGGACTTTGGCCTCAGAGAGTCTGTACATCACGTTGTGTAAATACTATCAGGCTGATCTAAAAATATTCCATGAGGCAGAGGAGAGGGGAAAATCTTGTTGCTGTGAAACTAGGACGAAGGCTATGCCGATACTTTCGGTTGTTTTTGAAATCACTTCTCAGGGCGCTTCAGTAGACGTGAGTACAAGGAGAGTTAGCACCGCTGCGTTCCTGAGATAACCTTCCAGATCGAGGACAAATGAATTCTTCTCTGGGCAGCACCCCTTGTCTGGGCAGCACCCCTTGTCTGGGCAGCACCCCTTGAAGAACTGGAGACTTTTGCCCGGTTGGGGACATAAGTTGCTTCCAGGAAATGTCACCTCCGGGCTCAGAGGCAAGGGCGTTTGCTTTGCACATGTTCGGAGGCAGGAGGCTGTTCTCTGCAAGCCTCTCATGAAGTCGGGTTGACAATTCCCACCTGGGAAGGCGAGCTTGCCCCGTGTGAACCCTGAAGAACAGCCCGTCCTGGCGGCTCTGGCTCCTGACCCACGGCCACCCCAGGTGTGTACAAGACTGAGTTCCACAGGGTTTTTGATGGGGTGTGTGTGTGTGCGTGTGTGTGTGTGTGTGTGTGTGTGTGTGGCATGGGAGGGGGGGGTTGGGATATTTTTTTGGAAGGCATTGTCTTCCAAAGTACCTCTTGGTGGATTTGAACGTCCGATCTCTTCAGTTAGCAGCTGAGTGTGTGAATGGTTTGCAGCACCAAGGGACTAGTGGGTGGATGAACTGAATGAATAATCACCCGCTGCCCGAGGCTCAGAGAGAGGTGAGAAGGGTGCTGATAAGAAGCCTGGCTGCCCAGCTGAGCACGTCAAGTCGCAGAGGCTGCTATCTCTGGAACCAGTGTGGACCCCGTGTGGAGTTGTCCTCCTCCTGCTCTTCCAGCAGGCTGTGGCTTCCCGCCTGTGCTCTGTCTCCTGCAAGACTGTCTACTTCTTCTGGGGTCTGTCATTCATTACAATGCAGGTGAGACATGCTCAGTTCAGTCAGGACACCTTACAAAGTTCTTTCAGGACTTCTACAAATGCCCCGAGGACATGCCACTCTGCTATAAATGTCAACCCAAAGCATTTGGCTCAAGCCCCCAAGTCAGTGTCCAGAGGCCACCCACTCCAGAAGCCAACCTCCTGCCCCACAGCCCTCAGCTTTACAAGCTCTGGGGGCTGGGAAGTCCGCCATTCTGTCGCATGCCCTGGCTCCTGGTTCTGCTGCCACAGCTGTCTTCGGGATCTAGGAGGTCTACTGCCAATGAATCCCCGGGGTCCAGAACACACGCTCCACTCCTGGCCCTTGCTGATAATAAGACCCTGGACCAACATCCTCTCTTCCCAGAGGGATCATTGTGGCAGTTACATGATGATCTGTCAACTTACGAAGGGGTGGAGTCGCGCCTGTCCATCATATTGCAGCTTGATGACCTCATTTGGAAGGTGTGAAGGAGATAGATAGCTCACTGGAGGCCAGGCAGACCCACATACACTCCCTGCTTCGTATTCCTGAGGACAAGACACATGGAGCCACTCTAGAGCCCTGAAGCTGGAGGAGCCATGTGGAGACCCTGCCAGCGCTGAGATGCTTCCACTGCCACTGGATCCACAAGACTTTCCACCCACTGGCCTGTGATCTTCCTGGCATTTGGCGCCATTGCATGTGTTTTGTGAATCTGAAAGAGGACTTCATAGATTGGTATCAGACATATGGGCTAAGATTGGACTGATGGACTTGTTCTGGGCTGGGCTGGGATGTTTTCTTAATGTACACTTGCTCTTTGATATGAAACACTCTCTTACATACATGTGAGTGCCTCCGGATTTGTTTCTCTAGTCCACCCAGACTAACGCAATCATTTTATCCCTAGCAGGATGTCAAGACTCCTGTTACCCATTACTCCTAGGCCAAGCCTTCCCGTGTCTTCCTCCTCCTCCGTCTTACCCAAGACCCATCTCTCGACAAACGGTCATTTGGTGAGAGTGACAGAGACTTAAGAGCCACATGACACATGCGCCGCCCTGGCCCCATTCTGAGCTGGGTTCTGCATCCAGCTGTCAGGTGGTGTGCAGGTGGGGAAGAAAGCCACATTGCTGCATCCCCAGCTGCAGAACCAGACCAGAGCCCCACAGATGAGGGAAAGTTCACCCCACGGACCACAGGTTCCAGGCCCATCTCTCCTTCTCTGACATGAACATGCATGATGATGGTGGGCGCTGGGACATTTGTTTGTCCCCTGAGACATTTCAATCCAATGTATGTCTGCGGGAAAGCACTGTTCAGTGGTCCAGTGCACATGTTCACGTGTGTCTTCCAGACAAGCTGTGTTCACACAGGCCTCCTCGGTCCGTGGATGGCCACAGACAAGTCCTCTCAGTAGGGCACTCGTCTTTAAGGTGACTTCAAAATAATGACACTGAATTAAAAAAATTCCCTGTCATCAAGTTGATTCTCACCCATGGCCACTCTATAGAACAGGGTAGAACCGCCCTTGTGAATTTCTGAGACTGTAACTCTCTTCTTGAAGAGAAAGCCTCATCTTGCTCCTGAGGAGCAGCTGGAGGTTTCAAACTGCTTACCTTTCCGTTAGCAGCCCAACTTGTAACCATGGTGCCACCAGGGCTGCTCCTGCTAAGGGGCTTTCAGAAAATGGAATATTAGATTCAGGAGAAAATGGGGCAGGAAATTTGTGTCAAGGAATTTTTGACAATCTCAACAAGAATATTATTGGAAAACTTTACTCCTCTACCCTACAGCCCTAATCTTATCCATTTGAGCTTTTGTTGCCAGACCTCGACGATTACTAGAAAGTAACATGATTTGAATCCCAAGCTGCCATTTTGTCGTGGTGTAAATTCAAGAGCCCGGCATTCTTCAGATGGAAACACCACTTTCAGAAGTGTATGAAGGTATGTGGACCAAAACAATAACTTCACATTTTGAGATTAAACAAACAAACAAAAGGTTTCTGTGCTTTTGTATCGGAAGAGACCCGTCTCTTGAAAGGACACTGTGTTTGGTCAAGTGGAAGGCCAGTGAAAAAGATGGATTGGCTCGGTGACTGCCATGGTGGGCTCATACCACGGGGATTGTGAGGACGGCACGAGGCTGGGCAGGGGCTTCCTTCTATTGTGCCTCAGTCCCTGGGAGCTGGAACCCACCAGCAGCAACGTGGTTGGTCGTGACACTGGTTGACGTACCCTCACCTTTATATGACCTGTCTCTCTGAGATCCCCGGTGGAGGCCTCATTGAGTCACAGCTACACTGAGCAAAGACTAAACTTGAGGGGAAGCAAACAGCCTCTAGTGCAAAAAAAGTGGGTTTGTGAAGGTGTGCACATGTACTCGTGTGGGCTGGTGTGGTGGGGGTGGGAGGGACACTCTCTTTATTTACAGTCATCTCCGTTGTGCTTGGAGTTTGGGGTTCAGTTTAGTCTTTACTGCCCAGTTCCACCTGGAGGAGTCACGTTATCGAAGGAGGCTCACACATCAGGAGCACTTATGCGGCCCCAGACGTTATTGCAGGTACTGTACCTCATATGAGTTATTCTTTTAATCTTCACAACTTTAAGAGGCAGGTACATATTGTTGTCCCCATTTGTACAACCAAAGATACAATAACTGGTCAGGAACACCTCCCCCCCAAATGGGGGCAGACCCAGGCGGTGGACCCAGAGTCTCCTGCTGTCCCCAGTGTCCTCCCTCCCTGAGCGCTAGTAGGAGGCGAGACCAGGGGTCAAAGTCGTCCACCTCTCCTGCTCAGTCTGTTCTCCTCTCCCTTGTCATTGTTGCTCCCGGGTGGCCATGTAGTGCGGTAGCCCGGTGAGGCAGGTGCAATCGCCCCAGGCCTACAGTCCCATCTGGACCAGTCCGTCTCTCTCATCAGCACACCTGGGTTCCACTCCCTCCCTCCCAGACCACCACTCCATCCTCTGAGATCTGCAGGTCACCTTGGCCCACTGCCCCAAGTCTTTGGCTTCACTGAGCATGTCAAGGTGCTGAGCCCACCACCACACTCAGCATTGCCTCCTGGCTTCACCTCCCCTGGTCCAGCCTCTCGGACCCACGAGGGCTGTGCTCCTCTGTGGGCCGGTCGATTACTCAACTCCTTCACGAAAACCCTGACCTTGGACGCACCCTCCATCGGCCCTCTCCCTGCCAGCACTGGAGCTGACAACTGGAGCTAATCATAGAGACATTTTTGGCTCGAACTCATGACCTGAAGGTGCACCCTGACCGCCAGGCCCACTGTTTTCTGTAGTAGCCAGCCCTCTGCCCAAGGCCCAAAGGGCACGATTCATTCTTCTCTTTGCTCCCTCTCCCCCTTGAACTTTCTAATTCTCAGTGGTCCCGTCACTCAGCTTCATTGAGACCTAAACTTCCAGCTTCTCAACACCACCCTCGCCAGCCCGTCACCTGAACCTGCCTTCCCCGGCGGAGGGACGGCGGCTCGACTTTGGGCTCTCGACAACCCCCTCCACCTGGCCAAGAGCTTTGCTGTCTCAACTCTTCCATCTCTCCCCCCTCGTACCCGCCCCTTCCTCTTTTCTAGGCCATTTCCTCTCATTAGTAGTCCCAGCCCTGCTAATTCCTCTGCTCCAGGTCAGAGCCCATCTTATCCAGAGGCTTATTTACACACAATATCGCCACTCCCCATTCTGTGTACTGTTGAACGCACTGCTGCCTGGCTCTGCCACCCACACGCTACTACGGAGGCTTCTCTGCCAAGGTCACCCATGGCCGCCGTCTTTCCAAAACCAGTCTAGGTTTTGGACTCATCCTGGGCCTTTGGACCAGTTGAGTACTCTCTCCTCTGAGAAAAGTCTCCTCTCGCCATTTCTACCAGCGAGACTCCTGAGACCTCTCCTGACTCTCCTCCTACTTCACCCGCCAGCCCTTCTTTGAAGGGCCGTCAAGGTTTCCAAGCCCTAAATGTGGGTGTTTCTTAGGCGCCCTTGGACCTTCTTTCTTCGCGTTCTATGCTCACTTCTCAAGGGATGCTTGGCAATGTGTAGATTTCAATCCCTTTCTTAAGGCAAGTGATCCGAGCATCCCCGGAATGGACTTGGTCTGGCCTCCTGTGGTTTGCAGGTCCCACTGCTGCTGGCATCTTTGGGACAGACCGCTGATATCCCAGCAGAGCAGTCAGAGTGGAGCTCTTGGTTGCTCTTCCAGACGTCCTTCACCTCATCTTTCCCATCCTGGCCAATGGTTTTAGGGGTCACCACCACATGAGGAACTGTATGAAAGGGCCACAGCATTAGGAAGGTTGAGAACCACTGCTCTAGACGATATTTTGGATGCACCCCTTGAAATGACCTTGGAGACCCAGCATGACCTTTCACCTGGACCTATCTATCTCTCCACCTTCATCTCATGACCCTCACAGACACTGCTTCACATTCTGTTCCTAGGACTTGCTTCACTCGGGCTCTGTTCCCACTGAAGGATCTCTCTCTCTTTCTCTCTTTCACACACACACACACACACACACACACACACACACACACTGTTCTTGACTGGAATGTCCTCCCCTTATCTTAAGATGATAGCTCCTTTTCTTTTTTTAAGTTTCATAAATGTAACCAAAGAGACTATACCGAAGGACCCTATCTAAAGTAGGTATCTTTAGTATTATTTATCTCAGCCTCTCATGGTTTGTTTGTTTTTCATTCAAATTTGTATTAGTGTAAAAATGTATTTTGTGTTTTGTTGTTGCCTACGCTCTTCTTCACTTGAATATAAGATCCAGTAGAGCCAGGGTCTTGCTCCCAATGCATCTTTAGGCTCTAGAGGTGTGCCTAGTCCACTGCCAGGGATGAGTGAATGAAGGAAACTGGGATGTACATCAGATCCATCTACCTGACTTCAAAGGCCTTACCATGCCTCACCTGCCTTTTTTCAAAAGACAGCATATTAGAGGAGGTCAGGGCACAAAAACCAAGGAAGGCTGGTCAGAGAAGGCCTCCTGGGGGAAGGGAGCTGGATTTGGAAAGATGAGCCTCCTTCCCCATTTGCTTGTCTGGATACAGGGTCCAGCCCTACTCAGCCTAATCCTGATGAAATAGCTTCAAGTCTGAACAAAATTTGTCTCCCATGCCCAGCTCGCCTCCAGAAAAGAAATGGATATCAGAGCCTTGCCAGCATGTTCCTTTCCAGTCAAGAGTGTGCTCAGACCCCTTTGCCCCTTCATCCCACACTCAGCCGCCAGCACCTCCGGGGTTACCAACAGAGTCCTACTCAGCCTCCACATTCTGCTCAGCTTTCCAGGCTCGGTCTCACTCTGTCTCTGGGTTCCTCTCCCTAACCCTGTGGGAAGATTCCTAGTTCCTTAGTTATTCCGTCCTGCTTCTCCCACCCCACCTCCACCCCCCGCCCGATCTGGTCCCGGACTCAGCCTTTCTCCCATGCACTGATTTCATACCCCTCACTTCTTGGGTTAGTGAGACAAAAATCAGAGCACAGCAGACTGAGGCGGAATCCGTGCCTTTGAGCCCTGGTGCTGGTGAAGCACGTGAACCAATCTGTCTCGGGAGAATGCAGCCAGACCGCTCCTTCTAGGCAAGACTGGCTCCTGTACTCTGGACAGGTGATCGGGAAACACTAGTCCCGGGCTTAAGGACACCTTGCTTGGTCTAGAAGAGGGGCCGTGAAGAGAGGAAGGCCCTGGACCAATGTGTTGACACCATGGCTGTCACGACGGCTCCGACGTAACCTGTGAGGCCGACACAGGACGGGGCAGAGGGCTGTGATGCATCGCCCACTGGGTGACTGACTGTGAGTCGGAGCTGACTTGAGAGCCCCTACCAAGAACGACAACGGCGTCTCGGGTGGCGCGGGGTGGCATTGCAGTGGTACCAGAGCCCTGGCGCTCAGTGCTGGCCATGAACAATGAAAGAGACAGGCACGTCTCGTTAAGCCCATCATGGCTGCGTGGGAAGCTCGGCTCCCCTTCGGCCTCGTTTGGCCACGGGCGATGGCTCATCTGCTATGGGCCAGTTGCCAGCGGTGACCGGTGACAGCAGGAAGGGGAGGATGTGACGCATTGTGCATCAGCTCTGGAAAGTGTTTATCCTGCAAATCGAAGCCATCTCACGACCACGCCTAGCTGGGAGGGGGCAGTAGGGAGTGGGAAAGGCAATATAGCCTTAGGACGGAAGCGATGTAAACACCAGTAAATAACCCTCGCGCTGGCCGCAACCCCAGCTCCCGGGGAAGTTCCAGCCCAGCAGAGGCTGCATCCTATCCCAGACTTCCTTCCTCTTCCTTCCCAGGCCCAGCCCAGGGCTGGGCAACTCTTCTGAAGAGCAAGTGCCCTGCCTCGGAACTAACGAGGAATCTCCTCTTCCCCCGCCCCCCAAAGGGCTCCGAGGTAGGAGGGAGTGGAGAACTTTGGACAAAGTTGTCAAGAGCCTCTGGTACAGTTTGGATGCAGTGCATGGGGGCTGACTTCTCCCTAGGCTATGCGTTTTGGTTTGGGCTCCAGACTCCATTTCTTTCCCTGTTCATGTCCCCCACGACCCTCTTCCCAGGCTTTTGCTTGGCCCTGAGACCTCAGCACTACACAACGCAACACAACACAGCACTTTGTTCTCTGGACCCTCAAGTCATGAGCACCTCTGAAGGGCTGGGCATTGCGGCAAATTCTGCATCTTCTCATGTGAGTATTTCTGGTTACATCTGGGAAGGGGCTGGAGTCACTGGGCCAGTCTTAGTGGATGAAGACACTCGGATGCAAGGAGTTTTAAGCGCTTACTCAAGGGGCCCGATTCAAGGGAAGGCATCTGGGTCCTGACCCTAGTCGTCCCCACCCCCTGCTCCCCCTGCCTTGTGGCTGGACACTTGGTTAAGGGGAAGAGCAGGTACAAAGGTCATCCTCGGAGCGCCCTGGGAGCCCGGGAGGAACAAAGTGTTCTGTGTGGGAGCGCAAGTACATAGATAACGATGGAATTCACCGCTCTGGACAGCAGGACCAAGTACGACTTCTGCTTGATAAGCTTGGATGTTATGTCTTTGGGGGCAAACAAACAAGCCATAAAGTGGCAGCATGTTTCAAGGGACACCTTGGAGCGTAGCCCAGCTGAACCTGCACCCAGAGAACCTCCGCGGCTGTGCCCGATAGACAGAGAGTGCAGCAGGCACAGCAGGAGGTGTCGCTTGTCACTGCCCTCCTGCTGAGCCCACCCGTGATTGGATGGTCTGATGGCACAGAGGTTACCTGTTGGGCGGCTGACCACAAGGTCTGTTATTCCAAACCAGGAGCGGCTCCAAGAGAGAAAGACAGGCCTTCAATTCCAGTAAAGATACAGTCCCGGAAGCTCACAGGGGCAGGTCTCCTCTGCTTTCTAGGGTCACTTTGAGTCAGGATCCACTCAAGGGTAGGGAGTCATCTGAAAAGTGGGCATGAGTCCATCGTGGCTCCATCCTGTAAGTCAGGGGCTATGGTCATGACCCCAAGTATCTTCATTTAGAAGGCGCCTTAAAAACTACAGCTGTGATAGCACTCGCTGACGTGTACTGAGCCTGCGGACCAGGCGTGTGCTGAGAACCTGATATCATTCTTACCTTTTCCAAGTATCCCCATGTGATAGAGGAGAGTGAGGCTCCGCGAGCAAACGCGTTCTACAGCCAGTGAGTCACGCTGAAACCCGGCATGACTTCCCGCACGTCTCCGTGGCCCTGAGGAGTGTTGACGCTGAGGGAGCCAGGGAAGGCAGGCGTGGAAGAGGTGGTGGCCACTCGAAGCCACGACACCATCGAGGGTCCAGAAGAGCAAACGGGCCCTACAAATCTAAACTAGAACGCAGTCCTGGAGAAGGACAACAGGAAGCCACCACGCATTCGCCATTTGAACGCGCCTGTCTTCTAAGAGCGAGAGGGCCGAAGCTGGAAGAAGCAGTGACAGAGTGAGCGGCCGACGGCCTGGACAGCCAGGGCCCTTCCCAGGTGTGGCGCTGCTGAAAAGCCCTGGCCAGGCAGGACAGCTGCCTCGTGCTGGGGAGAACAGGAGTGGAGGGCGTTTCGGGACTGCCCAGAGACCGCCAAGTCCACTGCTTCAGGCCCTGCAAGGTCCCCACCCCCTGAGAAGGGGGAGCTTGAGAGAGAACCAGCCAGCCGAATCAAATCATACCCCACAACTGGGGCCTCGGGGCCCTATCGATTCTAACAGAAGCGTGTGTGTGTGTGTGTGTGTGTGCGTGTACGCGTGCGCACGCTGGTGGCCCCTGTAAATGTTTTATTGGTGCTGCTGCACGGATGAAAGGTCTGGCCCTGGGTGGTGAAAACTGTTCAGGTGAAAACAGAAAGGAAAAGCCCTCTTACTAACCCACTGCCACGGAGTTGCTTCCCCCTCCTAGTGCCTTGGCTTAGGCTTGCCGAGGTGCTAGATAAACCTTTCCAGGAGTAGACGCCTCAGTCTTTAGAGGAACAGCTGGTGGATTTGAACCACTGACCTTTGAACAGCAGTCCAACTGTGCCCCCAGGGCTCAGCTGCTAAACGGAAGCTTTGGAGATGCAAATCCACACAGAAGAGCTTGGGAAGAAACGTCTGCTTCAGCCTTGGAAGGCTGGGGGGGGGGGGGAACTGCTTGGACACACACGGGGGAGTCCGGAGTGAGAATGGGTGTGTCTGCAACTGGTTGGTTCTGGACACTCAGAGTGAGAAGTGTATACGCGCGTGCGCGCGCGCACACACACACACACCTGCCTCGTGGATATTTGGTTTATTTAATCTTTATCAAGAAAAGTCCACTCGCCATAAGCAAAAGCAAAAGAACACTCTTCTCTAAACCATTTCCTATCCTCTGTGCAATAAACGTTTCCTGCTAGGTGCCCCCTTGCCCCCATGTGTGCATAGCTCTTAGGGGGTGTACATAACAGCCCTACATACAACAGAGCAAAGCACTGCCCAGCCCTGAGCCGTCCTCACAGCTGTTCGTATGTTTCAGCCCATTGTTGCAGCCGCTGTGCCAATCCATCTCATCAAGGGTCTCTGATCTGCTGCTTTACAACGGATGATGCCCTTCTCCAAGGACTGGTCTCTCCTGGTGCCATCTCCAAAATGCATAAGATGAAGATGCATCCTTCTTTGTCCTAAGGAGCATGCTGACTATACTTGTGGGAAGAGATGATGGCAAAGGACGAGACCAGCAACTAAAACAAGGTCAAAGGCCAACTGTGGAACAGACCATCAATTACTCATATGTAAGTTCACGTTGAAGCTGAAGAAAATGAACCAAGAGACCCACATGCGACCTTGATCCACTCAAGTGTCACGAACATTGCAAGAACAAATTTGATGCATTGAACACGAATGACAGAAGACCTGCTGAACTTTGGAATGACATCAAGAACACCATACATGAAGAAAGCAAAAGGTCATTAAGAGGACAGGGAGAAAGAAAAGATCAGGTGGGCTGCTCTTCATCAGCGAGTAGGTACGGCAAATGGAAGAAGTGCTGAAGTCAAAGAGCTGAACAGAAACCTAAGGGCAGCTCAAGAAGAGAGAGTAAAATGTTATCATGAAAGGGGAAGGACCTAGACTTCGAAAACCCGCTAGGTATGTCTGAATGCCTAGCCCCACATCAAGCTGCCTCTGAGGTAATACATGAGGAATTCAGAAATCCAGACTAAGATTGACTTGCATTTTGAATTGTGAAGGAAAAGGAAATAAAATGGGAATACACTCGTGCTGCCAGCCTGCTAGCATGCCCACGGTCCCTCGAGGTGGAGGAGAGAGCCTGACATAAACCCTTGCTTATTGATCTCATTCCAATTCTTAAATAAGGATTCTGATTTGTCTACCGGATGGATGGATGGATGAAAATAGCTGATGTAGTTAGTTTATTTGCCAACCTAGCCAATAAATACATGCGGGGTGAATTGAAGGGCGCAGCGATAAATAGCCGCACGAGCCTCATGTTTTTAGTTCTCAGGTCTCTTGCTTTGTGATGGTCGGACCAGGGTGCAGCTGCCTTAGCCAGTTCCCTGCTTCAGCTGGCAAGGCTCACTTCCTGCAAGACATCCTCAAGGAGAAGCTGCATGGACCTATCCCATGCAACCCTGTCGGCTTTTCTCCTGCAGTCAGCATGATTGTGTGTGTTTTGTGAGATGGAGGAGGACTTTGTGGGTTGGTGTGAGACATAATAGCCATGACAGGAAAAGGTGTTCTATTCTTGAAATACAAAAATGACTGGCAATTCTGGAATTCTGTCTGGGTTCAGAGAAGAGAGCATGCAGTAAAACCACCCGTTTTACAGAAGGGCTGACATTCAGAAGTCCTGGGGAAACTGCCCCATGGAATGATGTCTTGAAATGGTTTATACGACTTTTAAATGGATGAATAATTTTAACAAGCGACGACTGTAATCTTTTAAGAGCTCCCAGGCCTTTCCCAGGTCGTGCTCGGATTCTCCAACGGGGACCCCGTGCTAGCACTGTGCCGTCTGCGCTCAGTGCTGTGGGGAGCATGCGCTGCTGCTGCTTTGTGGCTCTGCGTTTCCGTGACTTCCTGACGGTACCTTAGTGTGAGGGAAGGAGATGTGTCTAGCGTGCCTGCCAGGCCTTCAAAGAAAAGTAGGATTCGGGCAAAGACCTAATGAGGGTACAGGGGACAGTGTTGATCAGGACTGGAATAATTGGAGGAGTAACATGATGGAATGCAAACTCAACCCAAGTCTGTAGATGGTTCCTGCAGGAGGTTGCGGAAGGTGGAAGGGAAGGGAGGGGAGGGAAGTTAGAGACGGTGTGGTGGGTCTCATTTCAAACCCACTAGCTTTCAGAGAACTGCTATGTAAGGGTAGTCTATTGCCGGGGAGGGGAAGCAGTAATACAGGAAAACTATCTTAAATAAATGGCACGAAAAACCACTGGCTTCTTTGTTTTATGTAGGTAAAAGCTTAAAAGATTCCATAGGTAAATTGATAAACATTTAAGTAATTTTCTGAAGCTGCAGCTTCAGGTCCTGAACCCTGGTTATGGTGGTGGGGGTGGTGGGGGTTGGTTGTGGTGGTGGTGGTGGTGGTTGGTTGTGGTGGTGGTGGAGGTGGTGGTGGTGGTGGTGGTGGTGGTGGTGGTGGTGGTGGTGATGGTGGTGGTGGTGGTGGTGGTGGTGGTGGTGATGGTGGTGGTGGTGGTGGTGATGGTGGTGGGTGGTGGTGGTGGTGGTGGTGGTGATGGTGGCGGTGGTGGTGGTGGTGATGGTGATGGTGGTGGTGATGGTTGGTTGTGTTGGTGGTGGTGGTGGTGGTGGTGTGGTGGTTCGTTGTTGTTGTTGTTGGTGGTGGTGGTGGTGGTGGTGGTGGTATGGTGGTTCATTGTGGTGGTGGTGTGGTGTGGTGGTTCGTTGTGGTGGTGGTGGTGGTTGTTGTTGTTGGTGGTGGTGTGGTGGTTCATTGTGGTGGTGGTGGTGGTGGTGGTGATGGTGGTGGTGGTGGTGATGGTAGTGGTGGTGGTGGTGGTGGTGGTGATGGTGGTGATGGTGGTGGTGGTGGTGGTGGTGGTGGTGGTGATGGTGGTGGTTGGTGGTGGTGGTGGTGGTGGTGATGGTGGTGGTGGTGGTGGTGGTGGTGGTGGTGGTGGTGGTGGTGATGGTGGTGGTGGTGGTGGTGATGGTGGTGGTTGGTGGTGGTGGTGGTGGTGATGGTGGTGGTGGTGGTGGTGGTGATGGTGATGGTGGTGGTGATGGTTGGTTGTGGTGGTGGTGGTGGTGGTGATGGTGTGGTGGTTCGTTGTGGTTGTTGTTGTTGTTGTTGTTGGTGGTGGTGGTGGTGGTGGTGTGGTGGTTCATTGTGGTGGTGGTGTGGTGTGGTGGTTCGTTGTGGTGGTGGTGGTGGTTGTTGTTGTTGGTGGTGGTGTGGTGGTTCATTGTGGTGGTGGTGGTGGTGGTGGTGATGGTGGTGGTGGTGGTGATGGTAGTGGTGGTGGTGATGGTGGTGGTGGTGGTGATGGTGGTGATGGTGGTGGTGGTGATGGTGGTGGTTGGTGGTGGTGGTGGTGGTGGTGATGGTGGTGGTGGTGGTGGTGGTGGTGGTGGTGGTGGTGGTGGTGATGGTGGTGGTGGTGGTGGTGATGGTGGTGGTTGGTGGTGGTGGTGGTGGTGATGGTGGTGGTGGTGGTGGTGGTGATGGTGATGGTGGTGGTGATGGTTGGTTGTGGTGGTGGTGGTGGTGGTGATGGTGTGGTGGTTCGTTGTGGTTGTTGTTGTTGTTGTTGGTGGTGGTGGTGGTGGTGGTGGTGTGGTGGTTCATTGTGGTGGTGGTGTGGTGTGGTGGTTCGTTGTGGTGGTGGTGGTGGTTGTTGTTGTTGGTGGTGGTGGTGGTGTGGTGGTTCATTGTGGTGGTGGTGGTGGTGGTGGTGATGGTGGTGGTGGTGGTGGTGATGGTGTGGTGGTGGTGGTTGTTGGTTGTGGTGGTGGTAGTGGTGGTGGGGTGGTGGTGGTGGTGGGGTGGTGGTGTGGTGGTGGAAGTGGGGGTGGTGGTGGGGGTGGGGGTGGGGGTGTGGTGATGGTGGTGGTGGGGGTGGTGGGGGTGTGGTGGTGGGTGGTGGTGGTGGTGGTGGTGGTGGTGGTGGTGGTGGTGGTGTGTGTGTGTGAAGTAGTTAGATATACAAGTTAGTTTGTAGACTGAAAAGAGGCCCAGAAAGGTAGGGTATGAGGATTCATCAGGTGAACTTAGGGCATCAGGTAACATTGGAACTTTATGATATCTTTTAAAGCAAGAATAACCATGTGGTAGTTACATGATCTCGTGTCAATTTGGGACTTGAGAAGCTTAAGAGTGTAGGGGTGGAGTCTAGTCTGTCAATCCAGAGATAGCCAATGAGGTCTCTGTGTGGGCATGGCTTTCTCCTGAGAATTCTGGGAACTGCTGTTTTTCCTCCTTGAAGGAGACAGACACTATATCTCTCCCCTCACTCCCTTGGAGACGCTCTACTGACAAGACACACGGCACTACACTGATGGACCCCGTGCTTTGGGAACCGGAGAAGCCACGTGGAGACCCCTGCTAGCGCTGAGATGCTTACAGCACCACTGGATCCAAAGACTTTCTACCCACTGGCCTGTGATCACCCTGCATTCGGCATCATCATTGCATGTGTTTCGTGAGTCTGAAGAGGACTTTACAGACTTGTACTGGACATAGGGGCTAATATCAGACTTATGGACTTGATCTGGACTGGGCTGGGGTGTTTTCTCAATATTCAATTGCTCTAGTATATAAACCCCGTTCTTATACACATACGTGTATCTATGAATTTGTTTCTCCAGTCCGCCCAGACTAACACAGACCATTATGGTATCAAGTTGGGAAGGGGGGGTCTTAGAACAGTTCTCCTTTTACCCACTGCCTTTTATTCCATTGGTTTTATGCACAGAATAGCTTTATTCCATTTGTTTTACGTACAGATATGTAATAAATTTAACATAGATTATTAATAAAAGCAAAAAAGAAAGAAAACCTAAAAGGAAGAACATGCTTAGTATATTTTAAGCTGAAATAACTAAAAAAAAAACCCACCTCAAACCTCGAGTTGCAATATTGAAAGATTCATATATGTATATGCATAAATAGGATAGCATTTGAATCGCTTTTATTGAGCATCTAGAGATTGGGGCAGCACTGGGAAGTAAGAGCATGAATCGCAACTTCAAACCCTGATGAAATCCGGCTTCCCTTCCTCTGGTGCTACTGTTACATCATGAACTCTCCCAAAGTCCAGGAGCTTAAAATCACAGCGACGGCTTTGTGACTCGCTCTCCTGGCTGATGGGGCTCGGGGAGGCCGGTCTCATCACGAAGGCCTCTCCTGTGGTTGTGCTCAGAGGATGGCTGGGGCTGGAGTCACGCTGCAGGTTTCCTCTCTCACCTGTCTGGTGGTTGATACTGGCTGTTGGCTGTACCTCAGCTGGGACTGTCCGTTGGAACGCTTAGGTGTGGTCGGGCTGTTTCACAATGTCGTGGCTGGATTCAAAGTGCTGGTGTCCCATGGCCAGGAGTGAGGCATATTACCTTTGCTGACCTGGCTTAAAAAGCCACAGAATATTACTTAGGTGATAGCTGCAAGTCCCCCCAAGTGCACGGAGCTCAATAGATAGCCATCTCTTGTTGCACTTGGGACATGGTGTCTTCTTGCAGCCATGTGGGATCACACATACTCGCTGTGTTCGGAGGGCTGAATGGTGGGGATAATTTGTACCTCTGCCCAGCACTCAGGCTGTTGTATTCTGCTGGCCCATGTGCTGCTGTGATGTTGGGATCCATGCCACTGGTGTTCCCAACGCGCGCCAGGTCGCCAGTGGCGGACAGATGTGGTTTGAGTTTGCAGAAAGACAGACTCAGAAGAAGGGCCTAGTGTTTTACTTCTGGAGGTTGCTGTCAGGTGTTGGGGAGCTGGTTCCAATTCCTAGCGACCCTTATGTGAGACAGAATGAAACGCCTCCCGGTTCTATGCCAACCTCACCACTGTTCGTAGGCTTGAGCCCACTGTAGCCTCCGTGACAATCCAGCCTGTTGGGAGCCTTCCTCTTATTTGCTGTCCTTCCACTTTCCCAGCCATGATGACTTTCTCCAGGGCCTGGTCTCCCCTGACAACGTGTCCAAACTGTAGCCAGTGACAATCCAGTGACACACAACAGAACATGGTCCACCTTGCTTGCTTGCTCTGGGCGTGTCCAGGCTGAACCCTCTGTGGATCATCAGGTCTGCTGCAGTCCAGGGCCAGCTAGTGTGACAGAGACTCCCGCTGGGGTGGGTGGTGCACAAAGTAAAGCAGTGGAGAGAAACATGCTGGCTGCTGGGACCGTTTGCTCTCGTTACACGGGGTCAATAGCAGTTGGAGTCTCTTTGACAGGAGCGGTCTGTATTTATTCTTTAAAAAGTAATTATCATCATTGTGTTAGTCTGGGTACTTTAGAGAAACAAATCCACAAAAGCTCATGTATAAGAGTTTTTGTATAAAGGTTAAATGTGCATCAAGAAAACATCCCAATCCAGTGCTGCTCAAGCCCACAAGCCCGACATTAACCCATTCACCCATATGTCCAACATCAATCCACAAAGTCCTCCTCCATCTCACAAAACACATGCAATGATGCCGACTGCAGGAGGAAAGCCGAGTCAGTGAATGTGTAAACATCTCAGTGCTGACAGGGTCTCCACACAGGCGCTCCAGCACCCAGGGCTGCATCGGGGTAGGTCCATGTGGCTTCTCCTTGGCAATTTCTTGCAGGAAGTGAGCCTTGCCAGCTGAAGCAGGGAACTGACTAAGGCAGCTGCACCCTGATCTGACCATCAGAAAGCAAGAGACCTGAGAACTAGAAAAGTGAGGTTCACTGAGCCATTTATCCCTCTACCCTTCAATTAACCCCACATGTGTTTATTGGCCAGGTTGGCACAATGAACTAACTGCCTCAATCATCTTTGTCACCATTACTCCTGTGTGCACAAACCACAGACTCTCCAGGCCGGGTCCACCATTTGCCAACCAGCTCTGACCACTGCTTGTCTTCTCTGCGTCCTACGGGTACCTTCTCCGGTCCCGGTTTCAGCTGCACCGATGGCCCACTACCCAGCCACACCCCAGGGCGGCTTAACCCAGCTCCTGAGACCTGCTCCTCCTGCCTTGGGCTCCCCAAGAGAGGGTCTCAGTGATGTCACCCTTCACATCATCCTTATGACCCCTCGACTTCAACCAGCACAGCACAGTCACTGCATTCTGCCCACGTGGGTGTAACTCTCAGAGCTGGGTTTCCTCAGCAGAGTCCCTCTCCATTCAGTGAGATGGTGATCCCGACCTCAGAATCACTGAGTGAGTGAGTGTGTGTGTGTGTGTGTGTGTGTGTGTGTGTGGTGGGGGGATTGAGAGAATGTCAACAAAGCATTAGACACGGAAGTTTAAAATTAACATCCAAATTGGCCAGTCTCCCCTCATGATGTGAACTCACTGCCGTTGCGCCCCTTCTGACTCACGGCGGTGGCCCTAGGGGACAGAGCACAAGCGTCCCTGTGGGTCTCTGAGACGGACTCTTTACGGGAGTAGAAAGCCTCCTCCTTCCTTCGAGGAGCTGGTGGTTTCGAACTTCTCACTCTGTGCTGAGCAGGGCTGGTGTGACCACTATGCTCACTGTGCTGAGCAGGGCTGGTGTGACCACTATGCTCACTGTGCTGAGCAGGGCTGGTGTGACCACTATGCTCACTCTGTGCTGAGCAGGGCTGGTGTGACCACTATGCTCACTGTGCTGAGCAGGGCTGGTGTGACCACTATGCTCACTGTGCTGAGCAGGGCTGGTGTGACCAGGTCTCCTGTGCGGTAGATCAAGGAGGTGTCATTATCACCCTCACCCATCCTGCAGTCAGTGCGGAAGCAAAGCGGGGGCTCCGTGGAGAGCGAGTCGCTTGCTGTCCGGGGAGCTCTCTCTAACCTATCAGCATCCTGGCTTTTGCGCCCCACGCCTTGCCAGCTGTGCGGCGGGCATTGCGCTGGGAGCCCCATGCACAGCCAGAGAGCTGTCCATTCTCCACCGAGCAGGGAGCACCAAGGTGCACCTTGAAAGGCCTCATTACGAATGTCTGGCTCCCAGTGCTGCCGATACACAAATACCACAAGTGGGCGACTTTAAATAACTGAAATTAATTTTCTCACAAATCCCGAGTCTGAAAGTCCGAATCCGGGTGTCCGTCACCTTGATTCCTTCCTTGGTGATAGCCCCAGGTGGTCCTTGTTTCCTCCCTCCTTGAGTTGTAGACCATGGTCACAGGGCATGTTTCTTCTCTCTCTCATATGTGTGTGCGTCCGTTTTATGACTCAGAAGTGATTAGGTTTAGGACCCACTCTACACTGGCATGACTTCGACAGTTTGGTTACATTATAAAAGGTAGTTGGTTACATTACATTAGATAATATTACGGAAGGCCATCTGCTCTACTGAAGACCAGCTGATTGAAGGACATGTGACAACTCTATGAGAATAACTATGCTAGTGTTTGTTCAAACTGGGAGTCATAGCGTAGCCAAGTTGACATAGAAAATCAACCATCACACGTGTGTTGAGTGGAAGAGTCAGCTTGTCTTCTTTGGCCTCCTAGGCAACGTTACCTGGATGGGGAGTGTTCTGCCTCTATAAGCAACTGGATATGGGGAAGCGGTGGAATGGTTCTTTCTAGAACTGATTCCCTGAGGGTCCTGGAATGTGACTTGATTGACAGGACACACTTGCCTCATTCCCATCTCTGTGTCCCAGTAGCAAGGCAAGGCAAGTTCTTGAGAAACCATCATGTTTTAGTCTAGGGATCCCAGCCACCTTTCTATGGTTCAGACACACAGGGTCTATGAGAGAATTAAAATCATAATCCCTGGACCTTGAATTCCAGAACTCTGGATTCAGCAGGTGTGAGGGGGTGGGGGGGAATCTCCTAGGGAAGGCTGGGTCTGCTGGTTTGAGAGCCCTCCGGAGCACAGCACCTTGATTCTGACACCCCAGAATCTGGGTTTATACCCCAGGTCCTATGCTTTGAGAATCAGTGACACCCCAGGGTGTTCCTTATTCACCTTGTGCCTTGGTGTCCTCATCTGTAAGCGGACTAATGATGACGCCAGGGCAGTACTACGATGACAAGGATTAAATGAGTTATTATAGTAGAACTTCAGCTCAGTACAAGACGGGGTATGTGGGGAGGGCTAGAGAGGGCACCCTTGACATTGGGCTGCCTCCTGTGGGTTCCTCAAGACAATGAGGCCAGAATCTTGACTCCACCTACAGAAGGTATGCCACGTCCACTGTTCTGCTTACACCAAGACTTGATCTTTTCCCTTGGGAGCCCACCATTCAACAGGAACAACGTAAGTCAGGCAGACACCAGGGAGGGGGTTTCTCCCAAGCCACACTGAATGGGAAAGAATGTTTCTATGGTTACTATATTCACACTTTTTAAAAAAAGAAAGAAAAAGAAGTCTCTTATTGTAAAACACCATGCAGACCACAAACCCAGCCTTGGGATGGAATTGCTTGCTGTGAGGAGCAAGGGAGAATGGAGACTCTCACTGGGAGGACTACCTATCAATACCTCTAGACACTTCCGCAGCATCGTCCTGCAGTTGCCGGCCATACTGACAATGCTAAGGTCCAAGTTCTGTCCACAGCCAAACCAGAGGGGGCTGTGATTCTCAGGTTAATCGTAGGCTGTAGGAAACCTCAGCTCAACTCTGGTGTCTGGGGAGGAAATAAGCACTTGTGTGGCCGGCAATCACTCTACATTTCCTAACATGACAAATGTTTACTCCTTGGCCCTTCCACTTAAGAGACACAAGGAAGAGAGAGTGCTTTCTCCATGCAACAAGTAGCTCCCTGAAGGTGATGACTCTACACTTGATACAGGGTCAGCCCACAGTCACAGTCTCCAAAAGGGGCCTGGTGGTGTAGTGGGTTAGGAGTTGGCCCACCAATCACTACATCAGCAGTTTGAACCCACCAGCTGCTCTGAGAGAGAAAGAGGAGGCTTTCTGCTCCTGTAAATAGTTATCACCTCAGAAAGGTAAGGGTCCTTAAGAAGTGGAAGTAACGCAATGGCAGTGAGGTGTTTTTTCTTTCTTTTACTCACCCCAAATCTGGCCATTCGAATTCACCCAGGGTGCTGTGCAGATCACAACCTTGAACCCCCCATGGAGCAGTGCTACGCTGCGCACATGAGACCATCCTGTGTCAGAGTTGACTTGACAGCAGCCATATTGTGTGGGTTTTAAAATCTGGTCATGAAGACAGGCAGATTCAGGAGCAGACCCAGGACCACTGGTCCACTTCCTGGCCCTCTGACAGTTTCTTTCTTTCTAGTTGTTGAATCCAGAACTCTCCCCTTAGACAGTCCAGGAATTTTACTAGATGTCACTCATCTGGGCTTTAGATTTCATGTGACTCAAAAGGAGATCTATTTGCTTTCAAATGAGTCAGATGCTCTTCTGAGGGTGGGCCTTGATGGTCACTAAAATATTCTTACTAAAAGATCCTTAAGTTAACTCCTTAGGTGGAAAACTTGTGAGAGCTTTGAATTCAAGCCTGCCCTATTTCCCTTTCCCCTTTGGCTCAGTGTCTACCTGTGCCTGCCTGGACCAAGAGGCGATGTGAACAGAAGAGGGGCCTGCTGCCTGGTTGGATAGCAGGAAAGCTGTGTATCCGGCTGTATCCTTTCGCTGTACTTATTTAGTCTGACTGTGGGGCACACAGGCCAAGAAGCAGATCTAAATGAAGAAGATCATGGTGTCAGGATGGGGGTGTGGGGAGAGGCTGATTAACAACCTGCGATATGCAGATGACGCTGCCTTGTTGGTTGAAAGTGAGGAGGATGTGAAGCACTGACTGATGAAGATCGAGGACTGTAGCTTTCCGTATGATCACAACTCGACGCAAAGAAGACCCAAATCCTCCCAATTGCACAAATAGGCAACATCAAGATAAATGGAGAGAAGAGGGAAGTTGTTAAGGATTTCATCTTGTTTGGATCTGTAATCAGTGCTCTAGAGATCCGGTGGGCCCATCGGGTAAATCGGCTGCAGGAGACCTCTTTAAGGGGGTGGAAAGTAGGGATAGCACCCGGAGGCCCCAATCCATGGTGTTGTCAATCCCTTCATATGCATGAGAAAGGTGACTATGGGATCAGGAAGACAGAAGAACCCATGCCTTTGAATGATAATGTTGGCGAGGAGAATATCGGAAGTGCCACAAATTACCAGGACAAAGGAACACCCCTTCGAGAATTACAGCCAGAGTGCTCCTTAGACTCCAGGAGAGGGAGGCTTCGTAGGGTGTGCTTTGTTCTCAGCAGAGAGGAAAAGGACATCGTGCTGGGTAGAGTCGACAGCCAGCGAAGAGGAGATGGATCGATCGACACAATAGCCGCCAAATCAGCTCAAACCCAGTGCTGTCAGGACGGCCCAGGACCCTTCTGTTGTACTTGCTGGGAATCAGAATCAAACTGATGGAAGAACAACCCTCTCAGAGGGCCAGGGTTGGCAATCGTTCAGGGGAGGGGCGTCAGCATGTAGGTGCCATGCTGTGACAGTCCCAGGGAAGAAGTCTGGCCCTCGCTGGCCCGACTCACCCACCCTCCGAATGACCCTGTGAGGTTGGCATGGTGCTTAGCGTTCGGAGTGGGAGGGAAATGGAGGCTTGTAGATCTAGTGCGGACAGTCACAGTGCTGCCGCTGCTCAGTTGCTCCCCGGAAAGGCCTCAGCGCCTTGGCTTCACCCCTGAGCTCTGCTTCGCGAGACGGCACAGCAAACCTATGTGCAGCGGGACCGATTCCCACTGATCTTCCAGTCATCTGGATGTGCTCAGTTAAGATCCGGGCAGTCCCCAGGCCGCTCCGCGCGGCACAGCATGGTTGTGCAGAGAGGGCACTGAGCAACTCTGCAAGGACACAGTGGCCGTCTGCGGAAGAGATTGCCATCCGCCATCGCAGTGATAAATTGACATCCTTATTGCAACTGCTCTATGGCATAAGAAAAGAGAGAGAGCCAAACAAACAGGAGACAACAACGGCTGTGCGGATTTCAGCAGGAGCAGAAAGTAAAATGCAAGGCCTGCTTTCTGGCCAACGTTCTCCAATCTGTGATCCAAGCCCCAACTCACAGCCTTCACTCGACGCCAAAAGCTCACCGCTGTTGAGTCCATGCTGGCTCATATTCCCCCGATAGGACAGACGGGCTAGAACTGCCCCTGTGGGTTTCCAAGACAGTGAGTCTTCACAGGAGTAGAATGCCCTGTCTTTCGTCGTCGGAGTGCCTGGTGGTTCTGAACTGCTAAGCACTGAGCCAGCAGAGCTCCTCTGTGATCAGGGAGGGCTCGATATCGTGCTCCCTAAATATTCCATTCAAGGGTGGTTGACTTGGTGGTGAGCCTGGCCTTAACCCGACCTTGGCTTCATCATTCAGAAGGGCTGGAGTCCTACCTGAGCTGGGAGGGCTGGTTGGTGATGGCAGACCTTCCTGTCCTGCCCATGCGTAGTGACGCAATGTGTGGCTGCTCGTGGCAGTCCAGATGGACATGATGACAGATGAAACGAAATCGGTTGTGGCTCTGAGTTACGTGATCCACAGAGCCTTCCCGGGGCTGACTTCCAGAAGCAGACCCCCAGGGCCTTTCTTCCTGGTCTGCTTCGTCTGGGAGCTTGGCTCAAATCTGTTCCAACTCACCCGGCATGGGCATTGCTGAGAGTCGAACCCAGGCCTCCCGAGTGGATGCCACCACAGACCCACCACGCTCCCCTGGGGCCATGCGTGGCTGCTGGTAGGCGCCATTGACTCAGTTCCGACTCATACAATGGTCCTGCATGCCATCCTCCCCATTGTCCTTCAACTTGAGCCCGTTGTTGCGGCCAGTGTGTCAGTCCATCTCGCAGAGAGTCTTCCTCTACTCCGCTGCCCTTCGGCTTCCCCAAGCACGAGGTCCTCCTCCAGACACCGGTCTCCCCTACTCGCCTGTTCAAAGTAATGCCATGAGAGCAGGTCTGATTCGGTTGCGCTTTTATTGGTTTTTGTTGTTAAAAAGATGTTGAGGATGGAAAGGAGAGGAAATCTGAGGGAAGATAATCCACTAACTCTCCGTCATCGTTGGCTTCCCACAGCCCATCCCCTGGTCGCAGTCCTTGGGTTCGCATGCTGCTGTCTCCTCTCACTCGATGAGGATTCGTCACTGGTCAATGGCAGCTCTCTGTCTGACCGAGTCACCAGCAATGATACAGCCGCTCAACGCGCCTATTTATTCCCCAGCATAAATGACATCCCAATGGCCGTGTTACCCATGTGCCTTTTCCTATTTCTAGAGTATTTGTTTAAGATATATTTATAGAACTGGAATTACTGAGTAGGCACTTTTCTATTTAAAAATTACTTTCCAAAATGGCTATATTAATAGATATCTGGAGAGACATGCCAGCTCCCCTGACATTTCACCAAGATTGTCTATTTTCCATTAAGGTTTTTTTTGTTGTTGTTGTTGGCGGGGGGTGGGGTGGGTGAGGGGGTGTCAATGAACATACAAACCAATGCCACATAATTGTGGCAGTGGGCATTCCTTTTTACTAACAACGGTCCTTCATTCAAATAAAAGAATGAGTCTATTTATGGGGTACCTGGCTATTCCACGGGAGAAGGACAGGACTCCCTACTCCTGTCAAGAGTTACAGTCTCAGAAACTCACTGGGGCAGTTCCATCCTGTCCCCTGGGGTCACTGGGAGTCAGAATGCGCTCACTCCATGGCAGGGAGCTGTTATTTATTGCTGTTGCCTATTCTCTGCCAGGCACTGTTTTAGGCTCTGGGGAGGCAGTGGTGGACAAAACACATGGAATTCCCCACCTTCTAATGAGCTGGTCCTGCTTTCTCGAGCTCCGACCCTGTGTGAGTCAACAGGCGGAGGGGAGGAGGGGAGGGCTTAGGTAGTCAGACCATTTCTACTCACTCCTACAGCCCAGCAAGACCTTTCTGGGTAGGGGCTTACAAGGCATTGCCCTTAGCTAGTCAGTTGTGCGAGTCTGATGCTCCTGCGCGGCCCCCATCCCCACCCCCACCCCACCTGCTACTTCTCAGCTCTTTGGAGTCACGGCATCAGCCCAGCCCTACACTGGCCACCCTTCCTGTGGATAGAAGGCAAGTGGGCCCGGTGACAGGCTGGGCTGGCCTCTACCCTAACTGCCAGGCTGTGAGGGCAGTTGCCCCTCCACTGCCAACCCCTGCCCCCCCCACTCCCCGGTCCACAACAAGGAGGCTGCCATCCATGCTGTCCTAAAGAGTGGGGGTGTATTCATCCACTCTCCTCCAAATAAGAGCCGGTGGGCGGCCCAAAGGATGCCTGTCTGCTGGACCACCACAGGATGGCCACACATCGACTTCCTGCCTGAGTGTAGACCTCAAACCCAAACCAAACTTAGTGCTACCAACTCGATGTCGAATCATGGTGACGCCATAGGACAGGGTAGAACTGCCCCTAAACTTTGTGGGTATAGAGAGCCCGTCTTTCTCCAGTGGAGGAACTGGCGGTTTAACCACACCGCTGCCAGGAGAGCTCTCACTCATCTCAGCAGCCCGCTCCTTCTGGTGGCTGGTTCAGAACCAGCAGGTTCTGGGCGTGTGCTTTCTCGCCAGGAAACGAGTTGTGAAAACATCGAGCTTATTCACAAGAAGAGAATCCAGCGGGTCATCGGGTGGGTCCCACAAGCTTAAGGTGACCCGATTTTGACATTGGTAAAGCGGGACACCAGCGGGACACCATTGATAAAACACACATCCTGGCGAAATAGCCACATGGCAGCCGAAAACCATATACCCTAGCTTGTCGTGCATTCTTTCCAAAAATCTGGACTTTTTGAAAACGCCGCCGTGGGACGCGGCAAAAATTGTTAAAAATCGGGACTGTCCCGCCCAAAGCATGTGCCATGCTCCCCTGTCTGTGCTTGGAATCGTCAGGGGAGTCCTCGCCCTTCCTGCGGCTCTGCCAGCTTCAGAAGGTGGGTCGTCCAGCCCTACTGTGCGGACAGGCCAGTAGCCCTCGCCAGGCAGAAGTGTGTGGCCACGCCCTGGGTGCTCCACACTCCGGCTCCTCTCGGCTCCTTCCTAAACTCCCTGTACACAGGGCTTCACATACCCCTTCCACAGAACATAGAAAATAAATATAAATGGAGAGGAAATCAAAACCTCAGAAAGCTATGGTGGATGTTGGGTACTTCGTTTCATTGCCGATGTGCGCGCATGCGTGCAAGGATGCCTGGGGGCGAAGTGGTTAAGCCTTCAGCTACTAACTGAAAGGCTGACCGTCTGCTTCCGTTAAGATTGTCCGCCTTGGAAACCTGTGGGGCAGCTCTCCTCTGGGGTCACTATGAGTCAGAATAGGCTCAATGGCACTGGGTCGCGTTGGTTATTGTTGGTTTTTTATTTATTTTTTTAATGCATGTATGCAAGATCTCAGGAGCCCTGGTGGCGCAGTGATTAGGCATTGGTCTACAAACCTCAAGGTCAGCAGTTCGAAACCACCATTTGCTGCACTGGAGAAAGACTAGGCTTTTTACTCCTCTAAAGAGTTCCCATTTCAGAAATGCACAGGGGCAGTTCTACCCTCTCCCATAGGCTGCCACAAGTCCGGATTTGCTTGATGGAAGTGAGTTTGGTATTGGGTGTGTTTTCCCCCAGCAAAGAACATGACATTAAACGTCATTAAAAATGCTTGCGTTTTGTTTCAATCTTGCCCCAAAGGCAAGTATTAAAAGAACCAGAAAGTTGGAATAAGATAGAAATAAACTTGGTGCTTCCCTGTTTAAAAAATATGCCTTGGAATATAAAATATGCATTTTTTAAAAAAAGAAAACTATTGATAAAACCACATATCCAAATTAAATTCACTCTCATCTTCCTCACTAACATTTCCTGTTTGGGTTCACACATTTTCGATGACGTCAGAGTTTCCTCAGTGGCTCTTTCTGCTGCACATTTGAGGGTGAACATCATGGTTTATCCTGTAATCCAAAGCCCCCGGCATTCCAGCAGAGCCTGGAGTCATGACTGGTGTAGCTCAGCTTTGTCAACCCTCTTGACCAATTACTACCAGGAGTGGGGTAGCAGGGGATTCAACATAGACCCACCCATACATTCCTTCTATTTTTTTAAAGATCATTTTATTGGTGGCTCTTACAACTCTTATAACAATCCATTCATCAATTGTATGAAGCACATTTGTTCATATGCTGCCATCACTATTTTCTAAATATCTCCATTCTATTTGAACCCTTGGTACCAGCTCTGCTTTCTACCCTCCCTCTCCCCCTCCCACCCTTGTGACCCCTTAATAAATTATAATTCTTTTCTTTTTTTTCTTAAATCATTTTATTAGGGCTCATACAACTCTTATCACAATCCGCACATATATCAATTGTATAAAGCACATTTGTACATCCATTACCCAAATTATTACTATTTCCATATCTTACACCAACCACTGTCTCCCTTCCCCTGCGGTTTCTTCCCCCCTCCTCTCCTCACCTTCCCCCTATCATCCTGTTATTGCTATTCCCATTCCTGTTCCCGAGGGGTTTATCTGACCTGGATTCCGGGTGTCCCAAACTCTAATCTGTGCCTGTGTACATGCTCTGGCTAGCCTATAGTGAAAGGCATGATTGGTGTCATGATACTGGGGTGGGGGGTGCGGGATGAGGAAGGCTTAAGTAACCAGAGGAATATTGTAGGTCTCATCGGGGCGATACTTCACCCTGGTTGACTCATCCCTTCCTTTTGACCCCTTCTTTTCTTTTTTTCAAAAAATCATTTTATTTGGGCTCATACAATTCTTATCACAATCCATATATACATCCATTGTGTCAAGCACATTTGTATATTTGTTGCCATCATCATTCTCAAACATTTTTTTCTACTTGAGCCCTTGATATCAGCTCATTTCCCCCTGCCTCCCTCATCTTCCCTCCCTCACAAACCCTTGATAATTTATAAATTATTATATTTTCATGTCTTACACTGTCTGATGTCTCCCTCCACCCACTTTTCTGTTGTCCATCCCCCAGGGAGGGGGTTATATGTAGATCATTGTGATCGGTTGCCCCTTTCTCCCCCACCTTCACCTTCCCCTCCTGGTATCACTACTCTCATTACTGGTCCTGAGGGGTCTATCTGTCCTGGATTCCCTGTGTTTCCAGCCAGTGTACATCCTCTGGTCTAACTGGATTTGTAAGGTAGAATTGGGATCATGATAGTGGTGGGGAAGAAGCAGTAAAGAACCAGAGGCAAGTTGTATGTTTCATTGTTGCTACACTGCACCCTGACTGGCTCATCTCCTCCCTGAGACCTTTGTATAAGGGGATGTCCAGTTGCCTACAGATGGGTTTTAGATCTCTACTTTGCACTCCCCCTCATTCACAATGAGATATTATTTTGTTCTTTGATACCTGATACCTGATCCTATCAACACCTCATGATCACACAGGCTGGTGTGCTTCTTCCATGTGGGTTTTGTTGCTTCTGAGCTAGATGGCCACTTGCTTATCTTCAAGCCTTTAAGACCCTAGATGCTGTATCTTTTGAAAGCTAGGCACCATCAGCTTTCTTCACCACATTTGCTCATGCACCTGCTTTGTCTTCAGCAATCATGTTGGGAAGGTAAGCATCATGGAATTCCAGGTTAATAGAACAAAATGCTCTTGCATTGAGGGAGTACTTGAGTGGAGGACCAGTGTCCATCTGCTACCTCAATACTAAACCTATATAAATATATGCACATAGATCTATTTCTCCATCATCACATATAAATATATTTACACATGTACATGTCTGCATTTAGACCTCTATAGATGCTCTTTGCCTCCTACTTCTTTCCTCTATTTCCTTTTACATTCCTCTTGTCCCACTGTCATGTTCAGCCTTCATTTGGGTTTCAGTAATTCCTCTTAGTTACATTGCCCTTGATCAACCCCTACCAGGCCACCTACACCCTCCTCACCATTTGTTTTGGATCTATTGTGTTCTCTTGCCCCTGGATTTGTTAAGAATCACTTCCTCCCCCTCCTCCCCCTCTCCCAGTTCCCCCCGGAACTGTTGGACCTGCTGTTTTCTCCTCCAGATTGTTTACCCCGCCTATATTATCTAGATAGACCTGCAGAGATAATAATATGCACAAAAATCTAGACAGAACAAAACACAGCAACAAAACAACGACAACCCTCCCCCCCCAAGAAAAAGCCTGTAAATAGTTCAAGGTCTGTTGACCTTTAGGAGTGTTTTCCAGTTGATTCTGATGGGGTGCCACGCCCTGGCACCAAAATCTATTTTTGGTATTCCCTAGGAATTTTGTTGCTCTGCTCCCCTTGCTGTTCTGTTGCACACCCTTAGTGTTTCGCCTTGGTGTGATGGGGTCAGATCCGGTGGAATTCCCACACTGTGTCTCCAGTGTTGTCCCCTGTAGGGGTATGGGTCAATGAGGGACACCTTTTGACCCCTTCTGTGAGGGGGTGTCCCATTGTCTACAGATAGGTTTGGGGTCTCTCCTCTGACCCCCCCTCTTTCTCGACAATGTGTGTGTGTTTGTTTGTTTGGGGTCTTCTGATGCCAGTTACCTGATCCCATCGACACCTCATGATCACACTGGTTGGTGTGCTTCTTCCATGTGGGCTTATTGCTGTTCTACTAGATGGCCACTTGTTTCACTTCAACTCTTTAAGACCCCGGATGCTATATCTTTTGATAGCTGGGCACCATCAGCTTTCTCCTCCACATTTGCTTGTGCACTCGCTTTGTCCATAGGGATCGTGCTGGGAGCCACCCATTCATTGTTAACATTGACTTCTCTGTCATCTGGGGAAGCTCTTCCAAGTGTGGGCACCTTACCTGTGCCCAGGGGTCTGCTCTGCTGGGTGTTCAGCAGGCTGGGGGTTGGTTTGGGCCACACTGGCTTCCTTCTCGTCACAAGAGTTTCACTCTGTAACCTGCCATCGCAGCAGGAGAATGCCCTGCATCGGTGTTGATCAGCCCTCAAGGGATTGTGTCATATTGTGGATATTTATTTAGCCTTTTTGTTTTCCAGTGCAATACCCTTTGAATGGTTATTCTCATGTGTCAAACTGAGCCGGCTCTGCTACCTGGGTCTTTTGGGCAAACGCTGCCCTAGATGTTGCCGTGAGGCCGTTCCCCATGGTGACATCAGTGGCCTTGATGAAAGCAGATGAGTCCTCCTCTATGTGGATAGGCCTCCCTCCCCCAAGCAGGTGAAGACCTTCACAGCCCAAAGGGAGGCTTCCCAAGGGGATCTTCTGCTTGCAGACTATAAATAGACATCTTGCCACAGCTCGTTCGCTCCACCACAGCTGACCTCACAGCTGTGGAGCACAAGCCTGCTGGAAGCGCCAGCCTGTCACCTGACCTAGGGATTTTGTACTTTCCAGGAATTGTGCGAGCCAATTTCTTTAAATAAATCACTCTCCGAACAAAAACACATCACACACACACGTACACACGCACACACACACACACGCACACACACACAACGCAGTAATGTGTCATGTGCATAGTTTTCTTTCAAAACAGGTTCTGCTTTGTTTGGTTTTTAAACTCTAAGGTACGGTGAAAAGTGCGTGTCTCTTGGGAAATGGATACAATGTTGTCAATGTGAACAACGGTACCTGCTTCTTGAGTTTCTCCCACTGGTAGGCACTGGGTCCCTTTATCCAGTGGAAAAAGTCTGGTAAAAGGCTATGTGTGAGTCTGGGTACTTTAGAGAAACAAATCCGCAGAAACTCGTGTGTATAAGAGAGAGTTTTATATAAAGGTAAGTGCACATCAAGAAAACATCCCAACCCAGTGCTGCCCAAGCCCACAAGTCCAACATTAACCCATATGTACGACACCAATCCACAAAGTCTTCCCCCATCTCACAAAACACGCGCAATGATGCCGACTGCAGGAGGAAAGCCGAATCAGTGAGTGTGTAAACATTTCAGCACTGGGTCTACACACGGCTGCTCCAGCACCCAGGACTGCATCAGGGTCGGTCCATGTGGCTTCTCCTCAGGGATGTCTTTCAGGAAGTGAGCCTTGCCAGCTGAAGCAGGGACCTGGCTAAGGCAGCTGCACCCTGGTCCGACCATCAGAAAGTAACAGACCTGAGAACTACAAAGGCGAGGCTCACCGAGCCATTCCTCTCTCCGCCCTTCAATCAACCTCACATTGGCCAGGTTGGCACAATAAACTAACCACCTCAGTTACTCTCCTCTTTTCAGTAAATGCAAGAACTCAATACAATGAAAGGCCGGTTGCAAAAATAACACCATTGAGATTTATATATATAATCATGCTTTTCTCCTACCTCTCTAAAATTTTTCAATCTTTTATTTTGATGTTAACATCACTCTTGCATTCAGTGTAAGCTACCACAAATGTTCTTTGGAATCGAGTATATAGTAAATTGTACCTAAAGAAACTCATTCCTGTCAAGTCAGTCCCAACTCCGAGCAGCCCTCTAGGCCAGAGTAGCAGGGCCCCGTTCGCTCTCTGGTGGGCTCTTACAGAAGCGATGGTCTCATCTTTCTCTCAGGGAGCAGCTGGTCGGTCTGTACCACCAGCCTGTGGTTAGCAGTCCCCTGCTTCCCTGACAGCGCCCACAGTGCCCCCTCAAACACACAGCTTCAGTACTTCCCAAACGGAGTTCAAGAACACAGTGATGTGTACGTTATTGTGGGTCGGACACTCTTGGTGTGGTGATAGGTTCCAAAGATGGTCACCATCGATTCTTTCTTTCCTACGGCTCACATACTATGGCCCCTGAGATGAGGGTGGAGCCTATTTCTCCACCCCATCACTCTGGGCTGGACCTGTTACGGCACTGCCCAAGAGGCTGCTGGGAAGTAGTGCTCTGAGATTTCTGAACCCAGGCGCTACGATGCCAAATGGTAGCCTGCTGCTGTGTGAAGAACAGGCCACCTGGAGATGCACTGTGGAAGTGATCTAAGGCAACCCTGCTGCACAACTCCAGTGGAGGTCCCCGCCAAGAGGCAGCACCAACTGCCAGCCGTAGCTGTGAGCCTTCTTGGGGATCCCAGCCCAGTGAAGTCCCAGATGACTGTTGCCTCAGCCAGCACCACATGGAGCAGAACCATAAAAGATAATACCATGACATTCGGACCTGGGCACAGAACCATCGCTCTTCTGTTTCTGCAGGAAATTCTGACTGCGGCGATGCCCAGGAGCAGCCATGCACCAGATGCCCTTGGAGAACCTCGCCTTCTGCCCCTTGAGGGGGGACAAGATCGAGAACGTACCTCTCTCAGACACCCTCCTGATCCCCTTGGGCCAAGCGAGTTTATAAATCACAGTCAGAGTGCCTGCCAACCCACCTGTCCCGGTGAGGCACCTGAAGACCAGGTGGGAAATGAACCGGTCATTCATCATAAATAAAGTGACACTGGGTAGCAAGTAGTCATTTTCGCACTTCCTAGTTGCTAGTTATAGCGAACTTCTTCTAGACGGGAATGCCCAATGTAAGTGGAATTTATAAGTGAGTCAGTTTTGTAAGTAGATAAATAGAAAAGTTTGCCTTGGAAAAAAATTGCTTTAAGGCTATCTGTGTGCGGCCTGTAAACAGAGATGATTGATGAACCACTCTTGCCTCTGGCCTGACCCTTTCCCACCGCAGATGCCCCTCATCAGACTGAGCGAACACAAATCTGATCGGGCAGCTCCTTTGCTAAAAATCCTTCCTCGGCTTTCTGCCGCTTACAGCCAATCCCCCCAGCTGTGCTATGTGGCATAACAGACCGTTTGAGATGGCATACGGGTACATGCTTTTCATTTTAATCGTTACATTTGTGCTTCTATGGTCATTTTATATTTAGGACAAGTAAGACGAGCTGTCCATTTATGGTGATAGAATAGAATTAATTTTCTTCTGAGGACCTGTTACCACTTGTAGGACCACCTGGCAGGGGATCGGTTGCTCAGTTGAATGTAGAGAAAGAAGATGCGTCTTCTCCATCAGAGAAAGCCTGGAAGAGTTTGGTCCTGAGTCTGGCTCTGGGCCTGCGCAAGTTGCCTGGCCTCCCTAAGCCACGCCTTCTCCACGGCAGGGCAGGGCCCCTCTGGCTCCTCGCAGAGCATGGACAAACACAGTGCGCCTCTTCTTAAATCATTCTACAATGTAATTTTCTTTCAACTCTCTGGTGTGATTTGGGTGGAAGTTCAATTCAGGTTTCAAAAATTGAGATGACACGGACACGCAGTAAAATGCATACTCTCTATTTCGATGGAGCTTCTTTATGTTTTCCTCTGCAACCACACCAAGGTCAAGGCCCAGGGCGCTTTGATCATCCCCGAGAGTTCTCGCCTGTCTTTTACGGTCATCACCCCCACATTTTGACTCATCTTACGTTTTAGGGCTGTGACTTTTGGGTTTATTTCTGAAGACATTTTTGCCCACTCTCAGGCCATGAAGCATGTCTACTAAGTTTTTTTTCCCCCTGGAAACATTGTCATTTAAGTTTCACGTTTGAATGTATGCTCTATCTCAAATGAATTTTGCTGTGTGGTGTAAAGTAGGGGCCAAGCTTTATTATTTTTCTATAAAATTATTCGGTTCTGAATAGCATTTCCTTTCTTGGCCTTACATTGTTTTACCCCTTTGTTAAAAATAAAAATCAAGTTCTACAGCTGTTTTTATCTAAGAGGGTCTTTGGGTGATGGTAGCATGCATCTAGCCTGGGGCTTACTGTCTACAAGGGGCGTGAGGCTCCTTGTACGTCCATCTGTATCTCAGATGGACAGTCCATCTGGTGCAAAACTGCCCAGTCACCGGTCATGTCCAGGCAATGTGAATTACTCATATAACTTCCTGTTAGACTTAGCCCTGGTGTTGTTGTTGACTGAGTGAGACAACTGGGCTCATTGCTTCCATCACCTTGCTTGTGAAACAATGACTAATCCATAGGGAAGTGTTCAAGCAGCGGGTAACAAAGACAATGAAAACACTGGCTATTGTGTCTTTCTTCCTTACCACTGCCAACTGCTCGAGGGCTGACTTCAGGTTTTCTCATTGCCTGCAAGACTGCCTGGTCCTTCCCAAAACGAAACTCACTGCCATCGAGTCCCTTCTGACTCGAGGTGCCATTGAGTGTCTTGAGCATGTGGGCTATGTTCTAAATAGTATAGTCACAGCCACTTCTGCAACTTTCTGTTAGCTATTGCTACCAAATTCAGCAGACAACCTTTGTCTTTATTTTTTTTACCCCCTTTTATTTTTTAAAATCATCCTACCGGGGGCTCATATAGCTCTTAACGCAATCCATACATCCATCCATTGTGTCAAGCGCATTTGTACATGTGTTGCCATCATCATTCTCCAAAACATTTTCTTTCTACTTGAACCCTTGGTATCAGCTCCTCATTTCCCCCCTCCCTCCTTCAGGAACCTATGATAGTTTATAAATTGTTATTATTTTTTCATGTCTTACTCTGACCGATGTCTCCCTTCACTCACTTTTCTGTTGTCCTTCCCCCTGGGAGGGGCTTATAGGTAGATTCTTGTGATTGGTTCCCCCTCTCTCCCCAACTTTCCCCTTCCCCTCCTGATATCGCTACTCTCATGATTGGTCCTGAGGGGTTTCTCTGTCCTGGATTCCCTGTGTCTCCAGTTCTTATCTGTACCCATGTACCTGCTCTGGTCTAGCCTGATTTGTAAGGTAGAATGGGGGTCATGATGGTGGGGGAGGGGAGGAAGCATTAAAGAACCTTTTGTCTTGATGTTATTGGACACCATTGACCACTCCTTCGCAGTGCTTTTTCTTCTTTTGGCTTCCCGAACGGCTGCGGCTCTTTGCATGAACCGCTCTTTCCAGTCTTGTCGCCCATGCTTCCGTTCTCCGTGCTGCCCCGCCGCAGGGCTCCGTCCCCATCTCTTTTCTCCCCTGTGCCCCAGGACTCCTTGGGTTCTCAGCCAGGCCTGGCTGGCTGTGCGTACTACCTCCAGCATCCAAAGTCCATTCTCATGTGGACTTTTACAATCATTCTCATTAAATTCAAACATGGCCAAAATGAAGCCCAAGATTTCCCCAGATCAGATTTGATCTCACTCTCTCCTGCCTTGGTTTCTCGAGCTTTCTCAGAACAAAATCCTCTGATTTGGGTTCAATTCCACTTCGGTTTTTCGCTCTACCTTTCTCCCTGCATCCGATTCTTCACCAAGTCCACTCTCGCTCCCTGGGAGCGAACCTCCTGGATGTATCTGTTCTCTTCATTTATTTTGTGGCCTCACCCACATTCCGGACACCATCCTCTCTTGCCTGCGGTCGCGGACTCCAGTCTTGAGGGCTCTGGTCCGATCAGTCCCCATGCAAAACGCCTGCCTTTACAACAAAGTCGAAACTCCTTTCCAACAGGGTCTCTCTGACTGCGAGGAGAAATGGCTTATCTCCAGGGAGGTGCGGAGGATACAAACCTAGCAGTCTTGACATCCCAGGCAGCCCCGTCTTCTCGCCAGAGTGAAGTCCCGAGTCCCAGTCAATTCCAGGCTGGCCGGCTCCTCCAGAAGGTCATTGCACCCGTCTTGCAAGTTCACACGTAAGGTGTCAGTTGCCAGGGGCATCTGAGCACAGCACCGTGGGGAAGGTGCTGTGAGGACACAGCAGGAGTGAGCAGACAGGATGGAGAGACAGCAGAGGCTGAGTGAAAGAGAGCAAGTGGCCCCTCTGGCAAGCATCCTCTAGGCTTCCATTCCCAATTGTTGGAGGAAGCACCCCATTGCTGTCCACATGGCTGCTCACATCCACAGACCCACCAGCCGGGAAAGAGTGTTCCCATCTCTTTGCACGCTCTCTGGAAATTGTTTTCTGTTTGTATTTTTTTTAATTGACCGTCATTGTTGGTGTAATGTGACATTTCTTCGTTGTTTCAATGGGCTTCTCCTGGATGGCTATTGATAATGAGCATTTTTCTCTCTCATATATTTGTTAGCCCTGTGGATGTCATGGTTGGTGCACAGTCATGGTGAACAGTCAATATCGCGTAGTAGTCGATGTGTGTTTACCCAGCCTTCCACTCACCGGCATTGGGACCCTGAGTTTGTCTTTTTGCGATGGTGTGCAGATCCATCTGGTGAACCTCATTTCTCTAGGGTATATACCACGTAGATATTTCTACGGTCAATTATTATTTTAAAAAATACTTTTATTGGGGGCTCTTACACCTCTTATCACAATCCATACATTCATCCAGTGTGCCAAGCACATTTGCACATATGCCGCCATCATCATTTTCAAAGCATTCTCGTCCCACTTGAGCCCCTGCTATCAGCTCCCCATTTCTTCCCCCTCCCTCCCCCGCCTGCCCTCCCTCATGAACCCTTGATAAGGTCTAGACTATATTTTTGGTCAGCTATCTTTTGCGAAGGTGCCACACTGCTTGCCACCACGAATGCACTGGTTCGCAGTCCCGCCGGCAGTGTGTGAAGGTGCCCGCCCTCGACGCCTTGCTCAGCACACGTTTCGTTTCTTTTAATTTACTCTTAATGCTGGGGTGTCTCATCATTGTTTTGATTTGCGTCTCTTGCATCGCAAATCATCAGGAATGTTTCTTCGTGTTTGTTGGCCGCTAGAATGTCTTCCTTGGCCAGTGTCTCTTTACGTATTCTGTCCATTTTTCAACTGAACAATTTCTCGTGTTCTTGTTGGAGTACTGAAGCTCTCTGTACATTTTAGGAAGCCCTCCCTTACTGGATACTTCATTGCCAGACTTTCTCTCTCCCCCAGTCTGTGGGAAGACCTGGCATAGTTGGGTGCCAAGGCCAGTGCTTAAATCCAATTTCTTCAGAGCAGCTGGGAAGGGAGGCCTGCTTAGGGAAGCAGAAAAGGGAAGAAGTACTTAAACATAATGTTGGAATTCTTCTCTTTGAGACCAAGTTCTCCCATGGAGTAAAAGGAAAAAGAAAACTAACAAACATTAACATTTAGGAAACAACAAGAAAGGAAGTCTATCTTACTGATTATTTACAAGTTATTTAAATTTTTGAAATTATTTCAAAGACCATGGGATTTTTCTTTTAAACAAACAACCTAGGAGTCAGTGGTTAGCTCTGACATCTATGTGGTCGTCGGGAACTGTAGTTTCTTGCGGTCAGCCCTAGTTAGGTACTTTCCGCTCAGATGAATGAATCACCATGCGGACTTAACTCGGGCGGTGCTGAAATTTCAGATTCTTTAAACCAAAAACAAAAGCCCCACGCTGGTTTTAACTAGCAGCCACATGCTGCAGACAACCAGAGGTGAGGGAGAGAGAAAGCAGTGTGTGGAAAGTCATGTTCTGGTGATTTCTAATGTAGAGATGGTCTCTATCTCACGTGATTTGCATAAGGTTGCAGAGGGTTGTCAGGCTAGTTCCAGTTAAGTAGGTAGATTTGGGGTGCACCTGTTTGCAGGCCAGGCAGTGCACAGCCATAGGAGACGAAGAGTCTGGCGATCCCCCACTACCTTGTTTATTTGGGGGCTGGGGCAGGAGAGCAGCTTTATTGTGGTATAATTGACTTATAAAAATTGTAAATATTTACAGTGTGACATGTATGTTTTGATACATGTTTGCCTGCTAAACCTTCACCATAACCAACAGTGAATGAACACACCTCTCACGGCCCCCTTCCAAATTTTCTCATGCAGTTTTGTGATTCCCTGCAAGGCCTTCTTCCTCTGTCTCTACTGGGTTTTTTTCTTCCTTTTCTCCCTGTCATTTTGTTTATGTTTTCTAGGACTTTGTACAAATGGAATGTAGATTAAAACAACAACACTCCTATCAAGCCAATTTCAACGAAGAGCAACCCTTTCTAGGATTTCTGAGGTGCTAGATCTTTATGGGCACGGAGAGCCTCATCTTTGTCCTGGGGAGAAGCTGGGGGGGCTCAAACCACTGACCTTGTAGTTAACAGTCCAACACTGACCCTGGAAGCACCACGAGAGTACCTTAAGAAATAAGATATAATAGGTCATCCTTATGTCTAACATCTTCCATCATTTTAATTGTTTTAAGATGTCTTCATGGTGTGTCTAGCAATAGCCTTTTTATGCTGAGTGATGTCCCATTGTATAGATGTGCCTCAATTTGTTTACACACTCATCAGTTTATAGACATTTCGATGGTTGCCAGTTTCAGCTGTCACAAACATAACTACTATGCGCATTTATGTGCAAGTCTTTGTATGAACATAGGCCGGGCATATGGTCGATGCAGGTTTAACCTTTTGGTTAAAATGATAAACTTTTCCAAATTGCTTTGTTGGATGTTACATTTCCATCACGAGTGTGGGCGCATTCCAGTTCCTCCACAGCTTCCTCAGCAGGTGGCACAGGCCATCCTTGGGACCGGAGCCTTTCTGAAAGAGCGGCGTGTGCGAGTGGTGCAAATGGTGCACGCCCTTGGCTGGTCGGAGGGTCAGATGCAAACAGAGGTGACTCCTAGCAAAGGCGTGGTGAGCCTCTTCCAAGCATCAGCTCAGTTCTGCGTCGACTCACAGGAGATGGCCATGCTTTGGGACGACTTGGCATCGACTGGTTTGCAGATTGGCAGAGCAGCAGCACGTTGTGATGTTGTCATGTGCTTGCCTTTCTTCACGAGTGAGGCCGGGCCTCTTTTCATACACTCATTGATCGTCCATGTATCTTTGTGAGTGAAGTGCTTCTTTCAAGACTCACACGTTCTCCACTCTTTAAAATATCGTCTTTACTTACTGCAGCAGGCTCTTCTTACTGGCGGGTTTGTCCCTGATTTCAGTCCACCATGATCAGAAAATGTTCACCGAGGACCCGACTCAATCACACATATCTACTCCATGCCGCCTGGACCCGGGTCACCCCTTCGTCAGCATGTCCAGGCTGTCTACACCAGCACCTCTCATTGAGGCTGATTTCTTACTGTGCCTAGTTGATAAATACCTCGATCGGAGGAATGTCTATGTACACAGTGGAGGGATTCAACTAACTGAACCACCAGCTCGCTGCCCTAATGACTGTTTTAAGTATTAAAAAAATGATATACCGAAAGGCAGTTTGCTGTTTTGTACAGTTAACACTTTCGTAAGAACAATAAAAGAGGTTCACGAAACTAGATAATGTAAAACGTGAGTTCTGAAATGGTGCTGAAAACATATTTTCAAAAATCTGTCAGAAAACACTGAAACTGTTGAAGATATTCCTATGCCGCTTCTTTACGGGCGTCCTCACTTGCAGTCTTCTTGGCTTTTATCCCAACAGCATCAGCTGTGGGACTGTCCTTCACCATCTTTTCACTGTGGGAAGGGTCTCCCATTCCTTAGAGGCAGGCGAGTTAGACAATAGTCATTGTTTTTGATCTATTAGAAGTAGTTAGGCGACTTCTCTTTCCTGCACATCTGATGAAAACCCCTTCCCACCTCTGCTGAACTTGATTGTTCTGACAATATTTTAAGCTCTTTGAACAATTCAAGAATTGCAGAATTCACTCATAATATCTCATGGGGATTTGAGGCTTAACCAATTTAGCCCAATGACCATGTGTCATATTCTTTGTGGCATTTTTTTCTCTTTACGTTCCGTTTGCTTACTGAAGTAATGTGTTAGTCTGAGTACATTAGAGAAACAAATCCACAGAAACTCATATGTGTAAAAGAGAGTTTTATATAAAAGTTAAGTGCACATCAAGAAAACATCCAACCCAGTACTTCCCAAGCCCACAAGTCCAACATTAGCCCATATGTCCAACACCAATCCACAAAGTCCTCCATCCCACAAAATGCACACAATGACACCGACTGCAGGAAGAAAACTGAGTCAGTGAGTGTGTAAGCATCTCAGCACTGGCAGGGGTCTCCATGCGGCTGCTTCAGCACCCAGGGCTGCATCGGGGTAGGTCCACGTGGCTTCTCCTTGGGGATGTATTGCAGGAAGTGAGCCTTGCCAGCTGAAGCAGGGAACTGGCTAAGGCAGCTACACCCTGGTGTGACCATCACAAAGCAAGAGACCCAAGAACTAGAAAGGTGAGGCTCACGGAGCCACTTATCTCTCTGCCCTTCAGTTAACCCCACATGTGTTTATCGGCCAGGTTGGCACAATGAAAGAACTGCTTCAAGTAACAAATGCAAAGGAATAACAACATAGTATCTCCTCACAAGTATCATGAGTTAAAATATGCTGTTGTGCAGATGCACGTTCAAAAACAGTCAAGAAGGTACATTTGTGATCTGCACAGTGGGCAGGGCCACCTTAGAGAGAACCGTGATTACAAGTGTAATTGCAACAACCGGTGTGCGGAACTCAACCAAAAAATTAGGCGTCGGTTCTACCAAACTGGTGTGGACTGGCGAAACCCTACCACTTTATCATTCCCTCCCTCTCATTTGCTCTGTTGCTCTTTTTGCTGAGTGGTAGGAGCTGACACCTTTCACCATGATTTATGATGTTAGCGGTAGGTTTTTCATAGATGCCCTTAAGGTCTTTACTACTCTTAGCTTGCAAGAGTTTTGATCTAGGATGGGTGTGGGGCTTTGTCAGATACTGTTTGTACATCTAGTAAGGTTTTGCATCATTTTTAGTTAATAGAGTGACTTACATTGATAGGATTAAAAAATCATTTTATTTGGGGCTTATACAACTCTTATCACAATCCATACATATATCAATTGTGTAAAGCACATTTGTACATTCATTGCCCTCATCATTCTCAAAACATTAGCTCTCCACTTAAGCCCCTGGCATCTGCTCCTCATTTTTCCCCCTCCATTCCCACTGCCCCCTCCCTCATGAGCCCTTGATAATTTATAAATTATTATTTTGTCATATCTTACACTGTCTGACGTCTCTCTTTGCCCACTTTTCTGTTGTCCATCCCCCAGGGAGGAGGTTATATGTAGATTCTTGTAATCGGTTCCCCCTTTCCACCCCACCCTCCCTCCACCCTCTGGTATCACCACTCTTACCACTGGTCCTGAAGTGATCATCTGTCCTGGATTCCCTGTGTTTCCAGTTCCTATCTGTACCAGTGTATATCCTCTGGTCTAGCCAGATTTGTAAGGTAGAATTGGGATCATGGTAGTGGTTGGGGGAGCAGGGGAAGGAAGCATTTAGGAACTAGAGGAAAGTTGTATGTTTCATCGTTGCTACACTGCACCCTGACTGGCTCATCTCATCCCCGCAACCCTTCCCTAAGGGGATGTCCAGTTGCCTACAGATGGGCTTTGGGTCTACACGCTGCACTCACCCTCATTCACAATGATATGATTTTTTTTCTTTGATGCCTGATACCTGATCTCATCAACACCTCGTGATCACACAGGCTGGTGTGCTTCTTCCATGTGGTCTTTGTTCCTTCTGAGCTAGATGGCTGCTTGTTTACCTTCAAGCCTTTAAGACCCCAGACGGTATGCCTTTTGATAGCTGGGCACCATCAGCTTTCTTCACCACATTTGCTTATGCACCCATTTGTCTTCAGTGATCATGATCATATAGGGAGACATTGATTAGATTTTGAGGGTCAAGGCAGTCTTACTTTCCTGGGACAAATATCATTTGATAATTATGTATTAAAATAGTATTGTGTTGTTGTATTTGATTTACTAAATTTTTCTTCAATTATGTTTATGTGGGTTATTGGTTTATAGTTCTTTTGTCTGGTTTTGGGATCAGGGCAGTGCTGGGCTCATAAAATGAGTTGGAAGTCTTTTCTCTTCCATGTCCCTACACTTTGAAAGTCGTTACTCCTTCTTCCTCTGACGCATGGCAAGTTCACCACCGAAGCCATCTGGGCCTGAAGTTTGTTTTTCAGTTAGCTCTGGGAATGTGTATCTTTCCAGAGATTTTCCCATTCCATCTAAGTTTTTAAATGTATATAAGCACACGTTGTTCATAATATTTCTTTACCATCTTTTTAGTATCTATAAAATCTGAGTGATGTCACTTGTATCATCCCTGAAATTGGTTAATTTGTATCTTAAATGTTTTCCCTAGCCCATTTGACTAGAGAGCAATAAGCCATATATTATGCAAAGAAATACCTATGAGTTTCATTTATTTGCCTCTATTGTGTGTCTAGTATTATTTCATTGTTTTTCACTATATCATCATTATTATTTCATTTTTCTTCTTGCATTTAATTTTACTCTTGCTGCTCTAAATTCTTATATTGGAAGCTGAAATTGATTTGAGATTTTGCTTTCCCCCCCTAAAATAGACAGAGCCATTAAAAAATCTCCCTAGCATTGCTGTAGGAGCATATCACAAATGTTGACATACTTTGTTTCCATTTTCATTCTATTCAAAATACTTCTTAATTTTCAGTTTTATTTCTTATTAGAGCTGTAGAATACACACCAGGACACCTGAGCCCACTCCCATTGAGCCCATGCGACAGTGACTGTAATCTTTATGGGAGTAGAATGCCTCCTCTCTCTCCTGATGGCATACATAGAGACCAGAGTTATTCAGTTTTCGACTCCTTGGAAATTTGCCAAGTGTGTTTTTTAATAATTTCTTTTATTTTGTAAATGGTAGTGAATGTTTACAAAGCAAATTCATTTTCGACTCAATGAGTTATGTACACCTTGCCGTGGGATATGGTTACAATCTCTTCCTTGTAACCCTTCCTCTTTGCTTCTGTTTGTCCATTTTTCCTTCTTTCCCGCCCCAGATTCTGCCTTCCAACCTTTGTTTTGGGAAAATTCTGCCCTTTGGTCTCCTATCATTGACTGTCTATTGTTAGCGCAAAGTGGATCCCGGGTTCAGTTCTGGGCTTATAGGGCATCATCCCTGCTGCTGTAGTTGTCATGCGCTGGGATGCGATGCAAAAGGCCAGCCGTGTAACACCACCAGTCTCTCCAAGGGAGCACGAGGAGGCTTTCTACTCCTAAAGAGACTTACGGTGTTGGAAACCCACAGGGGTAGGTCTACCCTGACCTACAGGATCACTAAGAGTCGGCATCAATCTGATGGCAGTGAGTTTGAAGTTAATTTACCAGTGATGATTTCTTTCTGTTTCTGTGCCTGCAAATATCTTTATTTCACCTGCATTTCTGAAATATATTTTTGCTAGATATTAAATTTCAGTGGTAAAAAATTGACTGCTAACTGAAAGGTTTGTGGTCTGACCCCACCAGCAGCTACATCAGAGAAAGATATGCAATCTACCCCATAAAGATTGCAGTCTTGGATACCCAACGGGGCAGTGCCGCTCTAGTCTCTGGGTCACCATGTATTGGAATCAACTTGATGACAATGGGTCTGATTTTGGGGTTGTCAATTTGTATTATTTATTTACTTATTTTAAATATTAGTTTGTTTGAAAAACTTTATAAGAGATATACTTTTATAAAACCATCCTAAGCACAATGTAAAAATGAGAAGTGGTGGCAGAATTCTCAGAAATTTCTGAACAATATTATTAATATCATATGACAATAAAATTTCACTGAAGATAATCCAAAAACCAGTTGCAGTCAGAGCACTGCCAGAAATCCACGCTGGATCCAGAAGAGGATATGGAATGAAGCGATCATGGCTGACGTCAGATGGATCTTGGCTGAAAGCAGAGGATTTCAGAAAGATGTTTTGTTTTATTGACTGTCTCATCACATTTGACAATGGAGAAGAATAGGAAACCCAGGACATTTCCAGGTGCACATTTGGCCCCGCACATGGGCCTGGCAGCAGAGTTTTTGAATAAGCCAAGGGAATTCTGACTGCATGATCGACAATCAGAAAAGGTGTGTGTCAGGGCGGTCTCCTTTTGCCATGTTTATTCAATTTGTATTGTGAGCAAATCAAGAGAAGCCGGACGATATGAAGAAGAACTTGGGACAAGGGTTGGGGGAAGGCTCCTACAACTTCCAATACACGGAGGACACACCTTGCCTGCTGAACGCAAAGAAGGCTCAAAGCACCTACCGATGCAGCTCAAAGGCCACAGTCTTTCGTGTGACTTATGATTCAATGCAAAGAAAACAAACCAAAGACCTCACAAGTACAGCATCACGACAAATAAGAAAGACGGACACGGTCGAGGATTTCATCCTCCTTGGACCCACGAGGAACAGTTGTGCAAGCAGCGGTCAGTAAACCCAATGGCGTGCTGCATTTGGCCACGTCGCTTCCCTGGACATCGTTCAAGGGTGGAGAAGCAACGATGTCACTGGGAGGACCAAGGAGCCCCTGACCCAAGCCCTGGAATGGTCCCTGGCCTCTTCTGTACATGGCATCTGGACAGTGCATAAGGAAATGAGTAAGGAAGAATCGATGTCTTGGAATGGCGCTGGTGCTGGTGGTGAAGAATACTGCAAGACCCTGGAATTCCAGAACAAAGAAGTACAGCCAGAATGTTCCTTAGACTCGAGGAGGGCTAGACTTGGTGTCATGTACTTTGGGTCTTATCAGGAGAAACCAGTCCTTGGAAAAGGACATCATGCTTGGTAAGCTATAAGGTCAGCAAAAGAGGAGAGCCTCGTCAAGGAGATGGACTTACACAGTGGCTGCCACAGAAAGCTTAGGCATAATAATGATGGGGGTGGTGCAGGACCGGGCAGTAGTTTGTCCTGTTGTACAGAAGGTAGCAGTGACCCAGAGACACTTAGCAAACATCCTGATAATGATGGTCTCCCATTAAACTCTCTTACTTGCATCTGTTTGGAATTCTTAGGCTACAGAGTTAAAGCAAATGCACAGTCCTCTGTTTTAGTTGGGATGCTGACCACTGCCTTCATCCCGAGGAAAACAAAACAAGGAGGGAGTAAGAAAGAAAGAAAGGGGGGCGGGGAAAGGATAGGATAGAGTTTAATGAATTCAACTAGTAAGTTACTTCATCACCAGAAAAGCTTTCCATGCAGAGTGTCCCAAAGTCTGGACATCTTCACATGTTGGTCTTTTTTTGTTTTAATTTAAAAAACCGTATAAACTCATCATCAAATAAGCAAACACATGGGAAAAAACAAAATGGGGTTATTGAGATTTCTCTAGCTTCACAGCCCTGAGGAGCATCACGCTTTGTGGTTTTGTTAACCATGCAGGCATTTTCTACATTTACGTGTGTGTGTGTGTGTGTGTGTGTGTGTGTGTGTACAGATCCAGGATTACAACAGACATGTTATTCTGCGACTTCCTTTTTCACCTCCACCACGACGCCACCAAGGCTCCCGCTCTGCATGGAGCGCCGTGTAAAACAGAACTAACAACTACTTAGAGGCAGAAGGTAAAACCAGTTGAGGCCTTTCCTGCTGATTCTAAGGTCATCCCAATTTTACCCATATTTTAAGATCGGGCATGATCTTAAATATAGACTTTTACCAAAATACACACTTGTACATAAACATTGTGATTTTTACAAAGGACAACAAAATTACAGCAGTGAAAACAACCAAGATAGCAAGATCCCGAGTTGGGTGGTTGTGGTCAGCTGGGCCCTCCGTGCCTCTGGGGCGCAGATGGCAGCTGGGCTCTGTCTGAGCACCAGCCCCCCTGCCCCCTCCCTTAGTGGAGTGACTCAGCTGAGCATTAAAGGGAGCTTAAAGGAGCCTGACATGTTTATAAACTGTTGGGTGGGACGTTTCTCTTCCTCTGGGCTGTCGCTTTGTAAGATAAGGAAAGTGTTTGGGACCCCTCTTGGGCCCATGTGCAAATAAACCCTGGTAAAATTACTCCCAGCGCAAACCGGAGGATGGTACATGCATCGTGGAGGCAAAACGGTTCCCCCTGAGTTTTGCATATTTTCTTGTCTGTCCTTAAGCCTAAATGATGTTTACTTTCATCTGGTGTGCCTTCAAGAAGCTGTGGTGGTGCTGTGGGTTAGGTGTTGGGCTCCTCACTGCAAGGCCAGTGGTTCAAACTCACCGGCTGCTCCGTGAGAGAGAGAGGAGGTTGCCTGCTCCTGCAGGGTCTCTCAGAGACCCTGTGGGGGTCATGTTGAGTTGCATTCAGCCGGGCATCAGCGGGCTGGGTTGGGTGCTTTGCATTAAGATGCCTGTCTTGCATTCTGGACGGAGTCTTTCCCTTTGGCGTGCACAGGTTATGCATGGTTCCCTACTGCACATCCCAGGCCACTCATTGGGTAGTGTCAGCCTGAACAGGGTATCAGACAAGGCCCAATAAGTGGGGATGGAGAAGAACAGGTGGGCCATTCCTAGAAGAGTACGATTCTTGAGCATGTTTGTTTCCTATAAGGATAGCTTAAGGCACTTCGTATAGGCACTCTGATGGGTAATTTTTCTCAGTTGGATTCTTGGGTTCTCGAGGTATCTAAGAGTTCTTTGCCGTGACACATGGTGAGCAGAGATGTCTGACTGGATGACAGTGGACCCAATTGGGACCGTGCAATTGTACCCAATGTTTAGCAGACGGCCTTATGAGGCCAAGTTCACATTAATTTATTATGCCGGATCTAGCTCTCTTACTACTTTTAAAAAAAGCAATTGGACTCACTGCCATTGAGTCAATTCTGATGCGTAGGGTCCCCAAAGGACAGGATAGAACTGTCCCCGTGGGTTTGTGAGACTGTAACTCTTTCTCTCCCAGAGCAGCTGGTGGAATCGAACAGCTAACCCTGCAGTTAGCAGCTCAACTAGTAACCTCTACACCATCAGGACTCCTCATTTTAATTCATAACATAATTCTAAAACAACTTGTCACCCAAGTACTACATATTCCACCGAAAGGATGATTTTAACATGGTCTTTCCCTCCATATTTAGGCTACTTTCTTTCTAAAGTAGGGTGTGTCCCTTTCTGCAATTCTTGACACAGAAAGATGACTTGCCCTCCTTGGGAGACGGTCCCAATGTGAACTGGGGTGAGCAATGTGTAAAGAAGGCGTTTCCTCACATCCCTGTTGGTATTGGGACTTGTCGATCAAATGTCCGTTTCAGCTGATCTATGAGAAGGAAGCGTGGCTCTTCCTCACAGAGCTTTCAGTTGGACTACTCATGTGAATGTTGGCTGACTTTTCCCGGGTGAGTGAAGTGGCTGCTCTCCCAGGTGGCTGAGTGCTCAGCTGTCTTCCCCTTTTGTTTCTGTACTTTCTCTTCATCGTCTGTGCAAGCCTGTCACTTCTAGCGGCCGATTCCAGGCAGACTCTGTTTGTTAAGCCAGTTTGTTTTGATTTAGAATTTGTTCCCCTCCACCCCAAAGAGCACTTGGCAGAGGTTCTCAGCTGCCATGCTGGACGGGCCACCATCTTCCTTGGCTCGAAGAGTTGGCCTGTTGGGCTGTAGTTGGGCACCAGATGCCATCTCCTGACGGTGCTTGGCTGCCGTCTCAGTGACATCATCTATACCCTGATGGGCACTGGACTTAGAAAGAATTTGCCCCACCTGGATTGTGTTTAAGGAGCCCCAGTGGCACCGTGGTTTAGTGATTGGCTGCTAATGGAAAAGGTCCGTGGTTTGATCCCACCAGCTGCTCCGTGGGAGGGAGATGTGACAAGCTGCTTCCCTAAAGATTTCCTGCCTCGAGCATCCTGTGGAGCGGCAGGGTTGTCGTGAGTCAGTACTGACTGGACAGCACTGGGCTATCTGGTGGGTTGCACTTGTTCACAGGTCAGTGACATTTAATGAATGACCCAGCAGCCGAGGTCCTATGAGAGCTGGTGGCCTGACCTAAGAAGTCTCTAAACCCCCATTCCCTCCAATTGCCACTACTGATGACACTTGGCCATCAGTGTTGAGAAGATAAGCTGAGGGAGGGGGCTTAGTCTGCTCTAAGTCAAGTGTGATGGAACAGAAGGGGAGGCCTTGGCACGAAAATGTGCCCTGGCCTTGAGACAGAGCCAGATTCACTTTGTATTTCTGTGTGTGCTTTATCAAGAAAGGCTCACGGCTCCTTCGTGCTGTCCAGTGCCCTGCTGAGTCCCCATTCGGGGCAGTCTAGACCTCCCAGGAGAGCCACTGTTGTCTGCCAGGGCAGCAGCCTCCTTGAGCGGAGCCCTGCAGAGACAGACTAATGAAAACGACATCTTCCCAGTTAGGAGGGAAAGACTCACCTCCTTACTCGGTCCGACTGGCTCCCCTGACTATGGGGGCTCCCTGTGGGACCTCCTTGCCACACCGGGACAAGGTCTGGGCAGCAGCGGCAGCCCGGGCGAACCAGTGTGAGGTGTTGCCGCTCTCCTGGTCCACGCTTCAGTGAACGCTGACCGCGGCTGGACTCCACAGAGGGGACGTCCTACTGCATTCAGTTCGCCCTTCAGGGACTCGCAGAGAAGTCGTCGCCAGTGGGCTGGCAGGTTTGCTGGCGAGGGTGGCTTCCAGACAGGTTTCCCAGAGGCCGTGGTTCCTGAACTGAGCTTTGGAAGTGGAGAGAGAAGAAAATGCTAAATTACGAGTGGCTCTGTGTGTTAAGCGATTGTTGTTAGCTGCCCTCAAGTTGCCCCCAGGGCATGTGCAACCAGATGGGACCTCACTAGGCCTTCCTCCTCTAAGTTGGGAGGCTCTGCCGAAACCTATTCAACATCGCAGCATTGTACAAGCCTCTGCGGACAGAGTGGTGACTGTGTTGGGCATGGACTAGGAATTGAACTCGGGTCTCCATGGAAGGTGAGCATTCTGCCCCTGAACCAACAACAATGCTCCTCTGCATGAAGCGAAAGACTTGAGGTGCTACCTTGAAAGTTCTGAGCTTCATGAGGGATTCCAGGCAAGGAAGGGGAGGAGAGGGGACACTTAGATGTGGGTGGAGGAGAGATCAGCCTGGAAGCTCCATCAGGCGTAGGTTAGATGAAGAGCTGGCAGAGGGTAAGGGTCATGTCTGCCCACGGCAGAAGCGATGGATACCTGAGCTTCAGTAGGAACAAGGGGTGGGTGGGGGCAGTGGTGAGGAAAGAGTAGCTCTCAGGAGCCTTAAAGAGATGAAACTGCAGGACTTGGGTTTGCAAGGCAGGGTTTAAGACGATCCCCAGGTTCCTGACTTGGCAACGGACAACACGTGTTTGTGTGGATGAGGACAAGTTCAGTGTCGCCTACGCTGAAGTCCAGATGCCCAGGAGACATTCGGTGCTCTTTTGAGTTGTGCAGAGCCTAGAAAAAAAAACCCAAGACCCTTCCCAGCATGGAAGAGGTGATCGAGTGTAGGGGTGAATGGGAGGACAGGATGGTGCCAAGAAGCCCTGGCCAGTGTGGTTGCAGGAAGAATGTTCTGGAAGAAGGTGTCTACAGTGTCAACGGCTGCAAAAAAGGGAACTGAGGGAATCCCAAGTAGTGTTCGCTGCCTGTGACTGGTCCAGGAAGCGGGGCTGTTCAAGGCAGCCGAGAGAGAGGGAAGTGTGAAGGCAAGGAAGCAGCTTTCTTTTGTCTGGTGAGATGTGAAAGACCAGGGGCAGCATGTGGAGATACTGGGGATTTCTTTAAATCCCCATTTATAGAACCACAACACCTGCTTCTGCCTCTTAAGGGCGTGGTATACTTTCAATCCTAATTTTATTCTTTGTCACACAAATGGTAGCATACGATCTATATATATTCTTTACCTCTCTTTTTCCCCTTCTTTTCCTTTTGACCATGTATCTTGGAGCTTTTCACCTCCCTGGATAATATATATATATATATATATATATATATGGTGCATGTCACACAAAACATCATTTTTTCACGTACCGTTTAGTGTGTATTGTGTGCATCTAAGTTGCTGCACCACAGTGTAACGAGTTCCAGAGGGAAGCTCTTTGCTTGGCACAGGTCGTTCATCCCAACGCCTGGTGAGGTGAGCTTTCTCCTTTGGAAACAGAGAGCAGGGCCAGGTGGGAGGCGCTTGACAATGACACGAGCAGGAGGCTGGGAGAGGCACCGGGCAGAAGAGTGAGCAGAAAGGAGAGGGTTCTCCCAAGTACAAGGGCCCCAGAACCTGCCTGAGGAGACGAGGTGATGTGAACCCCTGAGACTGGACTGGTCAGGCCAGGCCAGGTCTTGACCCAGGGGGATTGGCTCAGGGGCCACTCTAAGACACCTGCTTGGTTGAGTCACCACAAACCTCAGTGAAAGTCAGTCGTGCACTTCCCATTCGTGGAGCTTGGGTGTTAATTAACTGCAAACCAAGACCAAGTTCACTGCCATCAAGTCAGTTCCGACTCATAGCGACCAGAGAGCACAGAGTAGCACTGCCCTGTGGGTTCCCGAGACGCTAACTCTTTGCAGGAATAGAAAGCCCCATCTTCCTCCTTCAGAGCAGCTGGTGGTTTCAAACTGCTGACCTTGCATTTAGTTGCCCAATCCATCACCACTACACCACTAGGACCCACTGGGTCTTAATTTGGGACCTAAATAAATAAAGAGAGCTAAACAAACCAGTCACTGTTGAGTGGATACGGAATCAGGGCGCTCCCTCCTTGTGGCCCAGCAGAACTGTTCTTCATAGGGTCTCAAGGCTGGAACGTCCAGAAGTAGTTGATCAGACTATTTTTTTTTCCTGAGGTGCTTCTGGGTGGGCTTGAATTGCCAACCTTTGGTTAGCAGTTGGGCACTTACCTGTTGGTGCCACCCAGGGACCAGAGATCTTAAATCAATGTGGAGAGAAGAGGGGGGAAATTAATTTAATTTCTATGGGAATGAAAATGTGAATGATGAAGAGAATTGGGCCTGAGACACTATAAGGTGCCCAGGTCAAACATGCTCCCCAGACCACTCTTAGAGTCAATGCCAGGTGGCAGCGTCCCCTTGCCCCACTGGCTGTGCTCAGGGTGCTTTCCATTTCACTGGCTCTAACAGGAAGGGTCAGTATGAGGCAGGCCGGTCTGGGCCTCCCCGGCCAGATCCTGGTGTTCAGTGTAAACCCAAGGAAGATGGAAACACTGAAGAAATAGGTTGATCTGCCAAATAATGAATCACCGTTTCTCAAAAGCCACTTCATTGAAAGTGCCCTTGCTGGCCATCAAAGCGACCATCGGCTTCTCTGGTGCAAAGGAGCGTGCAGGAAAGTCCCAAGCAAGAAACCAATCCCAAAGACAAATGGCTTATAGGAACCACAGCCTCCTCCAGTCTGAGATCAGAGGAACGAGATGGTGCCCAGCCACCACTACTGACGGCCATCACCAGGGCACACCACACAAGGTCGCCATTAGAACGGGAGGGGGAACAAGGTCCAAGAAATTCAAATTTAAAAACTAATACAAGCAACCTGATGTACTGGCATGATAGAACGTGAACCTCTGAAACGATCACCCTGAGACATTCTTTTAACCTGGAATTGAAGCCACTGGGTTACCCTTCAGCCACACAACAGATTGGTCTATAAAATAAATAATAACACCTGTGAGGAATGTGCTCCATAGAACAATCCAGCAAATGAGATCTGACAGGCAACATTTGCCCAAAACCAAAGATGAAAAGGCAAGTGTGGTAGTTACATCATTTGTTGTCAATTTGAGACTTAAGAGTGAAAGGGTGGAGTTTAGCCTATCAATCAGGTCTAAGCTTGATGACCTAATTTGAAGACACTAAGAAGATACATGGCTCACTAGAGGTGGGACACACATTCACTCCTTATGACACATTCCTGCAGACAAGACACATGTAGCTACGGTAGAGCCCTGAGGCAGAAGGAGCCACGTGGAGACTCCTGCCAGCACTGAGATGCTTACAATGCCACCGGGTCCACAAGACTTCCCACCCACTGGCCTGTAGTTTTCTTGAATTCGGCATCGTTGCATGTGCTTCGTGGGTCTGAAGAGGACTTTATAGATTGGTATCAGACTTATGGGCTAATATCAGACTTGTGGACTTGATCTGGACTGGGCTAGGATGTTTTCTCAATATTCATTCGCTCTTGTATATAAAGTTTTCTCTTATACACATGAGTGTTTATGAATTTGTTTCTCTAGTCTACCCAGACTAACCCAAAAGACAAATTCCAAACAAATCAAACTCACTGCCAGCCAGTCCATTCCAACTCTTAGTAACCCTGTAGGACAGGGTAGAATCATCCCCGCTTAGGTCTCTGTGACTGGAACTCTTTACGGGAGTGGAAAGCCCATTGTATTACTGGGGGCGAGCTGGTGGCCCCAAATGACACACCTTACAATTAGCAGCCCAGCGCATACTCCAGGGAGGCCAGATGGAAATGGGGGGAGGACCATCACATTGGGGAAACAGCAACCAATGTCACAGAACAGTTTTATAGGAACTGCCAAATGGGAAACCAATTTGCTGGGTAAAGTTTCACCTAATGTATACTAAAAATAAATAAATAAATAACAGGAAAATGTATTTGCTAACAGATCAGTTTTCCTGATGACCAACACTTGGAATTCACCCCAGATTTGTTTTGGGCAATTACTTTGAAACGTGCAACAATGGGTCACTGGGGGTGGGCGGGGTGGAGGTGGGAGGTGGGGACGCACACACAGTGCTAGGGCCTGCTCCTGCTGAGATGGTAGTGTGTACATCTGGGGGGCATTTCCCCCAAAGTTGGGCTTTCCAGTTCACTTAAATTGAGCCATCGAGTTGGGTTTAGAAACTGTTAGGTATATTTTCACTGGGCATCTGGTCATGAATTTCTGATCTCTCAAAAATGTCAATGTTGTACATCTTCTGGTCTAGCAGGATTTGTAAGGTAGAATTTGGATCATGATAGTTGGGAGGAGGAAGCATTAAAGAACTAGAGGAAAGTTATATGTTTCATCATTGCTACACTGTACCCTGACTGGCTCAGCTCTTCTCTGTGAGCCTTCTGTAAGGGGATGTCTAGTTGCCTACAGATGGCTTTGGGTCCCCACTCCACACTCCCCCTCATTCACAATGTTCTTTGATCCCTGTTCCCCAATCCCATTGACACCTCATGATCACCACGCAGACTGGTGTGCTTCTTCCATGTGGGCTTTGTTACTTCTCAGCTAGATGTCCACTTGTTTATCTTCAAGTCTTTAAGATCCCAGATGCTATATCTTTTGATAGCTGCGCACCATCAGCTTTCTTCACCACATTTGCTTATTCACCCGCTTTGTCGTCAGCGATTGTGTTGGGAATGTGAGCATCATGGAATGACAATTTAATAGAACAAAGTGTTCTTGTATTGAGGGAGTACTTGAGTGGAGGCCCAGTGTCCTTCTCCTACCTTAATGCTAAACCTATAAATATATGCATCTATATCTAGTTTCCCATCATCATATATAAGTATATTTACATTACGTACATACCTGTATTTAGACCTCTTTAAATGCCCTTTGCCTCCTGGTACAGATAAGAGCTGGAAATCAGGGAATCCAGGCTAGATAAACCCCTCAGGACCAATCATGAGAGTAGTCATACCAGGAGAGTCAGGGGAAGGTGGGGGGAGAAAAGGGGAACCGATCACAATGATCTACATATAACCCCCTCCCTGGGGGACGGACAGCAAAAAAAAAAATGAGTGAAGGGAGACATTAGACAGTGTAAGACATGAAAAAATAATCATTTATAAAATATCAAGGGTTCGCGAGGGTGATAAGAGTTATAGGAGTCCCCAATCAAATAATTTAATAAATACATTTAAATAGTAAATGTCAATGTTGGGTATGTTTCTGTATTTGAGGAGCGAGACACCCCTTTGAATACATGGTAGCTTATTTTGGTAACTGCACGGTGGGTTTTCCCCTAACTGTACTTACTGTCAACTCTATGGGTAAAGACTGATGTTTAACTTGGTCCATCGTTCCACTTTTTGGGGTGGTTGGGGGATTTGTCATCACTATGCAAACATTCTATCCACATATAGACATCACACAACAACTTCTATTTGGCTGGCTACCAGACCACTCTAAAAACCGAAAAGATGCAGATGGGTGTAAAATTACACAAAGCCATCCTTTCTGCAAATTAAAAAAAAAAGCTTAAATACATTTTTAAAAACTGCCTCATGAATTGCCAAAACCTTCATCAGTGAGGAGCGCGGTTCTGTCATGTCAGTCACTTGCCTGCAGATTGATACAAAGCCGGCGGAGAAACCGCCCTAAGCATCGTCTCCATTGCCGAACACCAAAGGACCCCATGTAGAGAAGCGCCTAGGGCCCTGGACCTTTTCTCTGCGACTGATCTCAGAGGGCATTTGGCGAAGAATTACGAGGAGTGAGCTGGTGGTGACTCGGCGGCCCCTGCACTGGATTTTCTGTAAAGTGATGTTTAACACAGCGCCTCTTAGCTATTGGTCTCTGTGAATTGGCTTTTGGCAAGCTTTCGTTGAGTGGACTGGTCTGTTTCTGCAGAAAAGACAGGTGGACGGAGAGACTGACAATTCAGAAAAGGAGGAACGTGACCCAAAGAGAAATCCTAGGTTCTTCTGGATGGGAAGGGAAGTCAGAGCATCCTTAGCTGGGTGGGCTGAGGAGGTTGAGGAACAGAAGGGAGGGCGAGGACAAGGCCTGGGGCTGCCAGTAAGGTGTGAGGAAGGGTGCGCCGGGGACCCCGGGTGGGGTGGGTGCCATGCTCAGTGATGTGGCCGGAATACTTCTCAGCAGCGCTCTGCATCCAGGAGTGTACCGCCTGGCTGGTCTTGGTTTGGGATCTCTCTTGGGAGATGCAACAAGAGAACCAGGTAGAAAGGGCTTCAGGGCAGATGGCAGGGTGGAGGGGAGGAGCCAGGAGAGAGGCCCCCAGGGCCAACGGTGGAGTTGAATACAGAAAACAGCCGTGCAGGCAGGGGAAGTGGGCTATGACCTGCCCCGGTGCTCCATGGTGCTGGGTGGAGGGAAATGGGGGTGGGCAGAGGGTCCAGGGTTGGGTTAGAAAATAGGAAGGCAGAGTTGGGGAGACTGCTGGGGGGGGTGACCAAGGGCTGGGATAGCCATGGGGGGGGGCTGTTGCAACGAGGGTCTGAAGGGACCTGGCTGGGGACACGGGAAATGACCAGGATGATGACATCAGCCACACCCATCCTGAAGTGACGGTGTCAGTAGTGCTTTCCTTGGGACCAGCCTTATGCCCTCCTGCCACCTGGGACACAGGCTCACACCACCACTGTTGCCGCCGCTGCCACCGCCACTGCCCACTCACTGCTGCTGCCACGAGCTTTTTTCCCACTGAAGAAAACAAAGGAGGGAGGGAAGGGTGTGTGTGTGTGTGTGTGTGTAACACTTCTAGCTCCTCCGCCTGGCTCCCCTACCCCCATGTCCTTCTCTGCCCTAGCCTAGCTAGCCAGGAACCCAGTCAGCGCTGCGGAACTCCGGGCCTTTTCTGAGCAGGAATGGCCTTCACCCAGAAGAGAAAACGGAAACAAGTCCATTTCTGCCTTCACCATGTCCTCTTATTTCTAGGGGACAGCGTCCTTCAAGGGCAGCATGCATCTTCTCCACCATCACCCCTCAGACCACGGAGGGTGACGAGGGGATGCTAGCGAGTTGGGCCTGCCTGCCTCTGACCCGTGGCATCTCTGGGTCCTCTCCGCTCTGATGCGTCTGTCCAGGAATCTTGGGGACACACACTAGAAAGCCTCCATTAAAACGCTAATAGGCATCCGGGAGAGGGACAGCAGCAAGAAGCACATTCAGTGGTGCAGGGCCCTCCTGCCTTGAGCCATCGGCGGTGCATGCAGCAGCCAGTGGGGGGCATCGAGTCGAACTGACCCATCCTCCTCCAGCTCTGATCCATGGGCGGGTTGCCCTGCTTTCCACCCAGGGCCCAGCAAGCCTCAGGGATTTGGTGGCTGCTGCTTCCTAGTCTCTACTCCATAGCCCTGTTGGTGTGGGCAACGGAGTGCCTTTCAGAACCTTGAGCCCTCATGCCTTGTTACCCAGCAGGGCCCAGCCCTCCACCCGCTCCTGCCCAGCTAACGGTTCTCATACTTCAGAGTCTCATGCACAGCCTGCTGTGAAGAAATGGTTTCCGGTGCATCTCCTCTCTCATCTGGAGAAGGACATCGTGCTTGGTAAAGTGGAGGGGCAGTGAAAGAACGGAGGCCCGCAAAGAGATGGACCGACCCAGTGGCCGCAGCACTGGCTCAAGCATCGGGATCATTGGGAGGAGGGCAGGACCAGGTGGTGTTTCGTTCCCCGGTGCACAGGGTCGTTGTGAGTCAGAACCCAATCGCTGGAACCTAACAACTACCACCGCTCTCATCTGCAACTTCTGAGAGAAGGTGGGCATGCCGGCCCTGTTCGCCACGCACATCGGTCACCACAAAACGAGAGGAATTCGTGGTTCTAAAAGGTCCACCCTTTGAGAGGTTTGCTTCTGGGAATATAGGGTGGGCATTGTTCTCCCTATTCTTCCCATGAGTGCCCGTGACAATCCTAGCCGTTAGATGTGGGCGCTGCGAGGCGCTGAGGGAAGGCAGGGTGCCTAGGAAGCTCAGCACCCTGGTCACCCACTGGGATGGGGCCGGAAAAGACTGAGAGGAGTGCTGACATTTTCATTCCAGCAGACAGGCCATGGTGAGATAGCCTTCCTCCCTGGAAGTGAAATGGTGATGAAATGGGACCCCACCCACTCTCTTCTGTCGGACAAGACCTGGGGGAGCATCAGGACTTGACCACCACACAGGGGTTACAAGGCCACCCCTCCTCTTAGGCCAAGTGAACTACACAAAGGAGGTGGCCACCCCCATTCCCTGCCAAGATGTAGCAGCGAAGGCCCCGTGCGGCGTCTGCATTCACACCAACCAGTAGTCACAAGGAACCCCTCCTCAATGAAGAGTAGTGCTGACCAATAGGGATCTGGCCGTGCACCCCCACCTGGCAGTAATGAGAGGGCACCCCACTTTCCCTGCTGAAGCAGTGGGAAAGAAGACCTGTTACAACTTAAGGTGTAAATAAGATGCAGAGTTTCAAAACACAATACCCCAAATGACAAGATTTCAATAGAAGATCCATTATACATCAAGACCCAGGGGGAATTTCATTGGAATGGGCAACACCAAGGTGACATGAATGATGTGATGATTCAACAGAGATTTCAATGCAGCCGTCATTAACATCCAGGAGGGGCGATTACAAACATGCTTGAAGCATGAAAAAAAAATTCAGCAAAGATATAAAAGCTATAGAGAGAAGCTAAATGGAAACATTAGCATTGAGCAGCATCACAATAACTTAAGTAAAAGCTTCACGAATAGGCTCAACAGCATGAAAGAGAGGGCAGAGCAGACAGTGGACTTGGTGACAGAGAAGTAGATATTTCCCAATGTGTACAATAAGGAGAAAACAATAAAGCGGGCCAGAGCCAGGGAACGATCTCCGTCTCGGGGACTCACAGGACTGTAAGAAAAGAGCTAACTGAGGTGTTCTCGGGGTCCTGGACAAAAAGAAGAGAGCAGAGATGAAACAGCGCTTGAAGAAACACATGGCGGAAAGGTTTCCAAATTCGAAAAGACATGAAACAGCAGATGCAAGAAGATGTAGTCACACCAACGAATCCACGCCAACAGACATCATAGGCAAGCTTTTGAAAAGGAAGAGCAAGAAAAACTTACTAGCAGCCAGAGGGAAACAGCACATTATTGTGGGCGGGGGCGGGGGGGGGACGAGGGGGAGGGGAGTGTTAATCTGAATGACAGTGGCCGTCTCACCAGAAACCAGGGAGGCCGGAAGGAAGTGGCACAGTGCTTTCATGGGCTGAAAGAAACGAACTGTCAAGAACACAGCTGTCAATGGTGACTTACATGTACAGTTGAACTATCCTCGAGGAACGAAGAGGAAGTCCACATGTCCTCAGATGAAGGAAAACTCAGAGAACGTGTTGCTGGCAGGCTCCGCCCTCATTAAATGACTAGAGGAAGTTCTTAAACAGAAAGGAAATGCTAACAAGGAATCTTGGACCCTCAGGAAGAAAGACAACCCAAAGAAGAATAAAGAAACATATTGTAAGTACAATGTACTCCTCCTAAATTTCCAAGATGAGTTTTGATGGTTGCTGCAAAAAGAAAAGCTTTCTGACATGGTTCTCAAGTTTGGCAGAGAAAGCACTTAAGACAATAGCATGATCAATTGGAAAGGATAAAGCAATGTAAAAGGAAAGAAGATTTCTACACAGCAGGCAAACGATAAAATGTTGACATTGTTAGAGTTTGATAAAAAGATGTACTTTATAGCATAACATATGTAGCAAACCTATACAAAGAAATACACCCTGTAAGACTACAGATACATCTAAATGAAATTGAAAAAATATTCAAGTAATCCAAAAGAATGCAGGATAAAGAAAACACAGAACACTCAGTAAAAATAAAGTTAGAATGAGACTTAATTTCTAATATTTTCATTTACATTTAATGGAAATAGATTCACTATACCAATTAAAAGACAGAGATTGGTTAAATGGATTTTTAAAAACACAACAGAAAAATAACAGCACCCTGTATGCTGAAACTCACTTAAATTATAACAGTGACAAGATATGCCAAGTAACACCAATGGACAGAAAGCAAGAGTGGCAATAGTCATATCACATAAACTTAAGAGAAACAAAATGGCCAGAAATGGAAAAAGCCATTACATAGTGATAAGAGGCACAATCGATCAGGAAAACAGTAATCCTAAAGGTGTTGTGAATAAACATCAAAGTTACAAACTCTGTGAAGAAAAACTGGTCAAGCTGAAAGGAAGAATAGACCGATTGAAATATAGCTGAGAACTTCAACAATCCTCCCACGACAACCATCAGAGCAACCAGCAGAAAATCAAGGATAGAGAAGACCTCAACAACACCAACAGCCGACAGGATCAAATTGACATTTATAGAACACCCCACTTCCAATCAGCAGGATGAACATGCTTCTCAAGTGTCCCTGGAGAATATGCCAAGATAGACTATATGTACGAAACAAACCTGCACAAATAGAAATAACTGAGCTCACATAGATCGTGTTCTTTGATCCCAATGGACCCAAGGTGGAAACCAATAACAGAAATATAAAGGAAAATCCTCAAAGACTTGTAAACAAAATAACCTACTTACAAATAACGCCTTGTGTAAAGGTAGTTTCAGGAGAAATTTAAAAAATAACATAAACTGAATAAAAACAAAACATATCCACACGTGTGGGGTACAGCAAACAAAGTTCTGAAAGGGGGATGCATACCATTATTCCTGATGTGAAAAAGGAGGGAACTTCTCAAATTAAAAATCTTGGCTCTCACTTCAAAAAACCTAGAAAAAGCAAAAAATAATCTTAAAATAAGCAGAGGGAAGGAAATAAAAAAGATAAGTACAGAAAGCAATGAAAATGAAAACAGAAAACAAGAGGACCAACATCTAGGAGTTAAAAAGCTGGTCCTTAAAAATATCAATGTCATTGTCAAATGTCTAACAAGGCTGACAAACAATAAAAGGGAGAAGACACAAATGATCGCTATCTAGGGAGAAATAAGAGGTGTGACTATGGCGTCACCATCAGTCAGAATTGACTGGACAGCAAAGCTGCAGTGATGAAGCAATTGTAGGCTTGATTGTGGCGGTGGATTGCATGGATCTGTGTCTGTAATGATATATACAGAACACAGCCTTGCCCCCGCCCCCCAGCCAGACCAATAAGCAACATCGTGAGAAGTAGTGAAAAGATTCACATGTCAAGGATGGCATATGTCTTACAATCGATGCCCATGGAAGCCGAGTCTAGATAGCAGAGGACTTACTGTGCCAGACAAATCTGTTGCAAAAAATTTTCTTTAAAATGTTACAGAGCAAAGATGTCCCTTTGAGGACTAAAGTGTCTCAGATCCAAGCCATGGCAGTTTCAATAGCCTCATGTGGACGCTAATCCCGGACCATGAGTACGGAAGACCAGAGAAGAGCGGATGGCTTTGAATTAGGGTGTTGGCCAAGCATGTTGAAAGTTATCGTGGTCTCCCAGAAGAACAACAAGGCTTTCTTGGAAGAAGTACAGCTAGAATGCCCCTTAGACACGAGAAAAGTGAGACATTGTCTTATGTGCTCTGGACATGTTATCCGGAGGAACCACTCCCTGGAGAAGGACATCATACTTAGTAGAGAGTCAACAATAACAGCAACAAAAAGAGGAAGCCCATCAAGGAGATGGGTTGACACAGTGGTCACCACAGCTAGTAGGACTGTGAGGATGACACAGGACCAGGCAGCGTTTCATTTTGTACATAAGGTCATGGCGTTAGGCTGTGTGCTCTAGAGAAGCAAAACCAGCGGCTCTTATATATGTCTATATAAAAAGAAACCAATATGAACAAAAGCAGTCACATAATTGTAGAAGCAGTCAACTTCAAGTCTGGACAGGTACCAAGTCTGTGGAGCCGATGTTAGGCTGGAGACTTCTCCTGACTTACGTAGCTGTAAGAGCTGAGAAACCCCACAAGGTGACCAACTGGTTGTGGCAAAGGCAGATGAATCCCAGGCCAGCAAATGTGGTGTGTGACTGGAGAGACCAACTGATTCAAGGTCTGCAGATCTGCAGGTCAGGCTGCTGATTACTCCCAGGGTAGACAGGCAATATGGCTCAAGTCTAAAAAACTAGAAGCTGATGAGGCAGATGTGGGACCCAGATCCAGCAAGAAGCAAGCAAACTTTTCCACAGCATCTACTTATATAGGAAAGGGGCCATACCATGGAGAAATCTTCCGATCTAATTAAGGGGGTTACTCTCTGCCCTAATCTTACAATTGCTTGGCTGTAAGGTCACATCATGACCTACACATCGTGAGGGAGGGATCCACTGCCAAATCACTGAGAATCTAGAACCAGCTACATTTACACAAACTCCAACTATCCCTGTGACAATGAGTCAGAACCACCTGGACAGCACCAAATAGCAGAACGGCTGGGAAACAATGACACAGAACTGCAATACATGTGCGAGTGCAGTGAGTGTGAGTGGATGCAGCTGTTCAAATCCCCAGCTGCTCTGTGGGAGAAAGATGAGGCTGTCTGCTCCGGTAAAGGTTTACAGTCTCAGAAATCCTATATAGGGGGAGCTACCTGTCAGCATGAACTCAGTGGAGTAGGCTTGATTCGGGGTTATACTCAGAGAAAAAGTAACCATTGGGGGACACTTGGGGAAGGGTCCATGGGATGCTATCTTTAAAACTTCATATGAAATTCTAATTATTTAAAACTAAAAATCATTAAAAATGTTGGTCTACTGCTTTCTGCCCCTTATGTCCCTAGTCTCCCATGCACCCCCTCTCCTTCATTTCAGAAGTGAGAGCTCTGATCTTTTATATAATTGTTCTTTTATAATTACCATATATACTCGTATATAAGCTGAGTTTTTCAGCACAAACAATGTGCTGAAAAACTGGGGTTCGGCTTATACATGGGTCAGTGGTACCCCAGGGAGGTGTAATATCTCACTGCCCTCCCCCCACCCCAGGTAACGGCATGAGTGTCTGTTATCTCACAGGTGATTGCTGTTCCTCCGCTGTTCATTCAAAGCCCCGCTGACACTGCAGGGCTTTGAATGTTTGTTTACTCACATCTAACCAATCAGAGCCGTCCTATGACATGGGCGGCTCCAATTCGCAGAAGCACCCGTAGTGATTCACTTACACCGGTAGCTGAACTGGTAAGTATGTGTCTGTGGCTGCACTCCATCTCTCCCCTCTGGTCTCTGTGTTAATTCACATCCTGCATTTCCCACCCTAGGCTTATACTCGAGTCAATCAGTTTTTCTGGTTTCCCAGGTAATAATTAGGTACCTTGGCTTATACTTGGGTCGGCTTATATTCGAGTATATACGATAGTCGTTTGTTTTTCTCAAGGTTTTTTCCATTGTTTGGGGCTCTCGGTAATTTGATCATGGTATATCTGATCATGGAGTTCTTTACATTTGTCCTGTTTGAGGGCTCTCTGAGAATCTTGAATCTATAAATTTATTTCAAAAGGGGAGAGTTGCAGCCACACTGCTTCAGTGTCTCGTTATCCTCCCTGTCTGGGCCTTTGATGCCACACACTTGGATCCTGAGAGTTGGTCAGCAGAGGTCTGTCCCCCTTTCCTAGAAGTTTCCACCTTGTCCTCAGCCTGGAGCCACTCACACATGGTGACCGCCCTTGCCCCTACACGTGGGTCCCAGAGCCTCACCGGCACCCAAGTGCACAATTTCAACTACTTACCAACCCCTCACCACAATAGCTTCATCTAGCCCCCACCTTGGATGTCGCTTCTCCCCCTGGTGGATTATCAGCTTTCCCAAGTTGATAGACGTCAGCCCTCCAGTCTATTGCTCCATCTGCCACCCTCCCAGCCTTGGTGACCTCCAGAGTGTTTCCACATTCTTAACAACAGCGTCCCTAAGGTGTCCATACATTTACAAAGTGCTGCGATCCTCCCATGGGAAGAGTGACCGCTCGGCCTCTGGGCACGACTTCTTCGTGCAGGGCAACTCGGTGCCTTACCTCCCCAGGAGTCCTGCGAAGGTGAGCCATACAGCGCTGGACACTCAAAGGGCAGTCTTCCTCTGTCCTGCGAGGGTTGCTGTGTGTCACCATCAACTCGATGGCAGTGAGTTTGGGTTGGGTTTTATGTCGCTCCTGTCACCAAATGAGCCCCCTTTCAACCGATGTCTAGATTTCTTGTCGCATACAAGGGTCTTGCGCCAAACATCATTCCCTTCTCGTCCCTTCCCTTTCTCCCGTTCTCCATTGCTCTCTCTTCAACCTTCTGCCAGTAGGTTCTTCCCGTTTTCTGGCGGACTTGCTTGTGTGGTGGTGGTGGTTAGGTGCCATCGAATTGGTTCCGGCTCAAAGCAACTCTGTGTGCAACAGGTGCAACAGAACCGGACACGGCCTGGTTAGGGGCCCTCCTCGCAATTATTCCTGCGCTGGAGGCTGTTGGAGCCATTGAGCCAGTCCATCTCCTTGTGGGTCTTCCTCTTTGCTGCCCCTGGACTTTACGAAGCATGACCAGGGACTGGTCTGTCCTGACAACATGTCCAAAGTCTGTAAGATGAAATCTTGCCGTCCTTACTACTTATTTTTTTATATAGATCATTTTATTGGGGGCTCGTACAGCTCTTATCACAATCCATACATCCATCATTGTGTCAAGAATATTTTTGTACATTTGTTGTCCTCATTATTCTCAAAACATTTGCTTTCTACTTGAGCCCTTGCTATCAGATCATCCTCCCCCCAATCCCCATCTCCTCCCATCTTTACTTCTAAGGGGCTCTCTGGTTGGTTATCCATCTTCCAAGACAGATCGAATTGCCTTTTAGCAGTTCCTGGTACTTTCAGTAGTCAATTCAAATGCATCGATCCATCGGTCTCCCTTATGTAATGTCCAACTTTCCCATGCATATAAAAGGCCATTGAAAATCATGTGGCTCAGGTCAGGCACACCTTAGTCCTCAAGGTAACATCCCTACCTCTCAATACTCTACAGAGGTCTTGTGCAGCCGATTGACCCAATGAAACTCATCTTTTGATCTTTCTGTTCGACTGCCTATCACTTAGCAGTCAGTTTGTCATACCGTGATGGCTCGTGTGTCTCTGTGATAGGTCACCAGTATTTTAACTGCCAGCAGGGTCACCCAAAGTGAATAAGGTTCAGCAGAGCTTCCAAGACGAAGAACAGACCACGAAGAAGACTCGGCTCCCTAATTCAGAGGAAGTAGCCGGTGACTACCTTATGGATCGCTTTGAAGCAGACTTGCTTCGACACTTCAAACCTCCATCCTCAAGAACAGCAGCAGCATCCACACACTTCCCTCAACCCTGTTCTCTAGTCAGCTTTATGTCAGCCCACCGACATCCTTATGTCGGAGCAAATAATCTCCCAGTTACCACATCCAAAAATCCTCCTCCATGGTCAGCCCTGTTGGTCCCTTTTCTGAAACGCTCCTAGGGTTTTCCTCAGCATCTTCTCCCTTGGATTCTCCCATCCGTGTCCTCAGACGCTTTGTTCCCAGTACCTTTATGCATTCTTTTTTTTTAATTGGTTACAGTAACGTGCATAAATGCTAAGGCTAGAATGTTCAGATAGACCTGTGTAACTGCCCCCATAAGATGTACAATATTTCCAGAAAGCTCCCGTGTTCCCTTCCACTCAATCCATCACTCTTTCCTCCTTCCCAAGCACTGCAGCCCCGACCTCTATTACCAGGGATTCGTTTTGCCTTTGCTAAATGATAAATGGAATCACATAACATGTGCTCTTTTGTGTCTGGTTTCTTTCACAGACCTCATGTCTGGAAGATTGATCCACTGTGTGGTGTGCATAGGGTTCCTATTGATAGGTAGTATTCCTCTGTGCAAATATGCATGATGCATTTGTTTTTTCCACTCCGGATAGACATTGGAGAGCCCTGGTGGTTACAAATTGGACTGTTAACTGAAAAGTCAGCAGTTCGAAACCACTAGCCACTCCTCTGAAAAAAGATGAGGCTCTCTACTCCTGTAATGAGTCTAGAAAACCCACAGAGGCATTTCTACCCTGTTTTATAAGGGTTGCTATGAGTTCATATCTACTTGATGGTGGTGAGGTTTTGTGGTTTTATAAACTCAGCATGCTGCAGAATCTTTTCTTCATTTCCTTTCAAGAAAATTCTTCTTTTTCCCAAAGTTATCCAGATCAATAGGCATTCAGATAGTACCTTCTATGGAACCTGCTTCTTTCTGAGGCTAGAGTAATCACTGATCCATTCTTCCACTTCAGGAGGAGGCCTGGAACATGGTCCTAAGTCTAGGCATCTGTGAAGACACAAGCACAAGAGGGGTAAATTCATAGGAAGCAATGGGTCACCCAGCAGCCGTAGGCTTTGGAGGGCATGAAGGGAAGGCACAGGGCTTGCCTCTGAACTGGAAGCTTCTGTGGAGCAGAGCGCTCAGTGAGGGGGAGCAGGCCCATTGCTAGTGCTCCCTGGAGCCCTGAGAGCCTCTAGGCTGGACGTCTGCTGCCTGGCTTTCTGCCCAGTGCTCTGAGGCAACCAAAATGAGTGCCCGAGAGAGCCAAGAGACACATGGTCGTGTTTTTAAGACTTTAAGGGGATTATGTCATCCAACCAGCCCTTTTTGTCCAAGGGAAGAACCTCAAGTCTCTTCCCCCTAGAGCTTCTCAGAAGGAGAGTTGGGAGCGTAGAGGAGGGGAGGTGGAGCTGCAGGACAGACTTGGGGAGGACCCGGGACAGCAGTTGGTGGCTGCAGAGAGAAATGTGGATGGGAGGCCTTAGTTATGCTTCAGAGCAAAGAAAAGGAACACAAAGTTGTTATCTGAATACAATCAAAGGAAAGGGAAAGATTCGGGGGAGAGACACCCGAGGACACTTGGAGAAAGCCACAAGACCTAGACAAGCGATGTTGATGTGGTAATGACTGGGTGTGCTACGGGGATGGCGTTGATCCCAGACGAAGCCAGCGAGAGCTCGCTCAAGATCTGGAGACAATTTTGAGCGCATATATTTTAGGGGAAAGGACAAGCCCTAGGAAGAGGCTTTGAGCCAGGGAGTTGGGTTGGGCCTCAGCCTCTGCTCCACTGTGCTCCAACCTTGGGCAACCCTCGGCCCCAGCAATGGCAGCCAGACCAGCCAGCTCTCCAGGCCTAGAGGTGCAGCCTCTCGGGACCAGGCTTGCTGAAGCATAGCCAGACTTTGGAAGTATAGACAAACCTGGTATAGTTCAGACTTTGGAAATAAAACTGAAAAAGGCCCTTTCTTATCTTTTTCTGAAATCTACTGTGGAAGAGACAGTCCATTCAGAGTCAGAGCCTCACACAGCTTCTCATATGACATGATTCAGTGATTTTGAGCAATTTATGTTGAACCCCCAAATTCTATCTGGGAAAAAAGACCTTGGCCCCAACCGTTGTCAAACACAGGTAGTTTCAGATGCTGAGAAGGTCGTTAACAGGAGACAGAAACCTGTAACAAGCAGTCTGGCAAGTCCTGGGGTCAAATGTGGCAATCCTGCCTTTTAAAGGAGCCTTTAAAAGGCCATTGTCACACTGTGAGAATAAACAACACCCACCTCCGGATGCAGGCAAGATGCGCCTATGCTAAATTTAGCTCAGCAAATGGGTGCAGGAGCTCCATCACAGGGACTAAGGAGTTGAGGCATCTCTAATGACTGTGCATCTGAGTGATGGCGGGTGCGTGAGTCTTGGTGACCAAACCACGAGGTGATGGAAAAGGAACCTAGGACGACACGGATAGCAGTGTGGAAGTTCCCTGTGAAGGACGGAGGACGCTGTCCCTGTAGTGGGAGTGTGGTGACAGGGAAGCATTTCCAAATGACTACATTATCTTTAAAATTGTGTTTAGTATTTCTGATGTGCACACGCAAGAAAATCCCTAAGCAGGCATTTACCGATACACTCGATATTCTGAGAAGTTGGTTCAAACATCCTTTAAAATGTTTTTCTCCCTGAGAAAGTCAAATATACAGTTCCCTTAAAATCAGTCCTAGACTCTATTGCCTGAACCAGAAATAGAAGGCACTGCATTTCCAGAGAAAAACAACAACAACAACAACAGGATACTCATGTGTGTCTGCAGAAAGAAGACCACACAATCACAGAGCGGGGACATTCAGTGCAACTCCAATCAGGAGATGCTAATTAGAGACCCTTCCCAACTCACGCAGCTGCTACCAGTGAACCAAGGAAATGAAACAGGGAGAGAGGAAATGACAAGCCATTGGAGACAGCGTTGAGTGAGTCAAGGCAGGGAACATGGCAGGCTGTCGACAGCTCCCAACGGCTAGCAGGCCACATGCAAAGCCCGAGGTAAGAATCACGCCTGCATGAGGCGAGAGAGGGGCCAGTTCTCCACAGTGTCTCGGATAGCAATCAAATAAGACACTGCTAAAGAGATGTCATTAAACTGTGAGAGGATTGAGCGCCGGGATTCCACCTTCATCCTTTTTTATTTGGATGAGGACAAGGTAACTAAGATATAGCATCCTGATGAGGGAGACCATTTGTCTAAGGTTATAATCGCGTCTAAGGGTTTGCTCAGATACAGACTTTTAAAAAAGGACATGGTTTATTTGTATGTTTCTTATTGAGGTGTTGGAGATATGTATAGTTAGCCTTTTATCTGAGATATCATTGCTGAATGTCGTTCCTAATCTGTGGGTTCTCTCTTTACTCTCTGGATGAAGTCTTTGGATGTGCACAGTGTCATATTTTCAGGAGCTCCCAGTCCTCTATTTTATAGTGTGGGTATTTTTCACTGTGCTTGGTGGTATATTTTTGCTTTGCATTTCGGGCCTTGAGTTTGCCTCTATGTTTTCATTGATGGTCTTGGTTCCAGGGTTTATATTTAGGTCTTTAATTCACCTCGATTTTGTTTTTCATTCACGGTGTGAGGAATGGGCCTTGACCACTAGATGACCACCATGGAACTCAGTATGGTGCTTCCTTAAACTATGCACATGGAAATACCTCGTGATCCCCAAACCTCTCTACTTGGCACAGACCTCAAGAAATAAAGAGAAAAGCATGACTGGATATATACACACCTAAATTGATTGCAAAAACTTCTGTAACAGCGAAAAGAGGACTGGATAGACCCACTCTGGTACATCCACACAATGAATGAGTTTGCATCCTTAGATAACAAGGATGGGTCTGCCGAGGGCCTTACGACACGGACAGCATTAGACGACAGGGTGCTCGGCAAAGGCAGTCAGTTATTCCCATAAAGATACATATTTTATGGCTGCACTATGAGACATTTTTTAAAAGAAAATGGTTTTTCACATCAGAGGATAAGACTTTGAAGACTATGATGAGGAAGTGTTGGGGGAAGGGAAGGGAGAAGAAAGGAAGGAGGGAAGGAGGGTGGAGGAAAACGAAATAAAAATAAAAAGCACATGGAAAGTCAAAGAAAACTGTCAGAGAAACTTGGTTGGCAGCTTTTAAAAAAGTTTTCCTTTCTCTAGTCTAGGATTTTTGCATGTGATGGAAACCCTGTTTTTTTTTTAAGAGCATGAAATGTAAGCCCCCTGCTTTCTTCTTCTTCAGTAGTGATTGGCTTCCGTGGGTCTCTCTTCCATGTGTGGGTGCAAAAGACACCGAGTCTATTCAAACTCATAGTGATCCTACAAAACAGGGTACAACCGCCCCACGGGGCTTTCTAGGCTGCAGTGTGTGTGTGTGTGTGTGTGTGTGTGTGTGTGTGTGTGTCCCAGAGACTTTCCTTTGGAAAGAAGCTGGTTAGGCTAAGTCTTACGGTAGCACATTCCAACACTCTCTTGACTGTCTACTTCTCTGAGATCGCTCCTATTAGAAATTACTGGAAACAAGCAGGCTGTCAGCGGGGCATGGGGAGGAGTGTGGAATTCCGTGGTGGGTACCCAGGGGTAGACGATTGATAGATTGCAGAAATAAACCAGGAGCTCATGAAGACAGCAGTGATGGACCTGCTGGGGCTGGGGGTTTTCTTCAAAGGAGCTGTGACTCTCTGTGGCAGGCTCAGGTGTTGAGGGTGCTCAGCTGAAGTTCTGTGTCCACCTCAAGACTGAGAGTCTTGGTCAACCAGAGGTTCCTTGGGTCGCAAGCTCTCTGGAAACATCGGCCAGGTGCTTTCTCTTAAAAGAAAGTGCTACTGTCTTGAAGCAGGTTCTTTTGACACTGTGATAGGTCAGTTTATTATGCCCACCTGGCCAATAGGAACATGTGGGATTAATCAGGTCACAGCTTGATTGGAGGGCAGAGAGATAAATGGCTCTGCCAGACCTTCCCCCTCTCTCTTGCCCCCTGGAGATCAGAGTGTGCTAGAGTGTTAGTGTCGGTAGAGCTTGAGGCTCCTGCGAGACCTGCTTCTCCACGCTGCTGGTTCGTCCATCGCTTGAGCTTGAGGCTGGTGGATCCTGTCACCTTGAACTGCTTGCATTTGATATCCCATCCAGCCTGCTTCGCTAGCCCCCTCCCCCCGAGCTACTGCCTGTTGGTGACCCACCCTGTTTCCTGCTGCCTGTGGGCAGACTGCTTGCCTTGCCCCAGGGAGGACTCTGCTGTCTGCTTCCTTGACCTTGGACCTGGCAGCCCATGCGAGCTCAAAGACTTCCAGCATATTAACTGTTTCACAGAAGTGTATTGGACTGAGCCCTCTGTACTGCTGTGTGGACTAATTAGCTGTTATATTCCTCCTTGCTGTATAAACACACACACACACATATGTAAAATCATACGTGTCCTGGTTTGTTTCTCTAGAGAACCCTGCCTAACACAGGCATTCACCTGGAGACTAGCCTTGGGTCCATGTGTTTTCCCATATGTGCCGGGCCCTTGGGGTCTATCTCATCTCTGGAGACAACCTGCCCCATCTCTGGAGACAACCTGTCCCACTCGCTGAGTGCTTACAAGATGGCAGCACATTCCTTCTGAGGCCAAAATTGAAAGCAAAAACAGCAACACCATAAAACCCCCTTTCTGAACCACAACTCTGACTTAGAGTGCAATTTTTGAGAATATACTTCTCTATTCCTTGAAGGGCTACCTTTGTCCTTATGGCCCTGCTATTTATGTGCTGTGAGAATTCAGTGGAAACTCCTTTTCTAAGAAAAGAGTTAGCCCCTCAGCAATCCTGTTTACTGGGTCTCCTGCTTTAGTCATATCTGGAGGGGAACACGTGCCCAAAGTTTCCAGCACAGCTGGGGATTCTGATGAGTCTGTGGCTCAGGTGTCTTGCTGCCACCCTTCAACCATAGGGACAAGCTGCCTCTGAACATGCAAACCTCACTGTTACCCGCCCCTCCCTCTCTGGCATTGGGAGGCTGTTGCTGTCAGGGACCGTGGAGTTGGCCCCGACTCTTGGTGACCTTATGTACAGCAGAATGAAACACTGCCTTGTCCTGTACCATCCTCACAATCGCTCTTGTTTGAGCCCCCGATCGCAGCCACGTGCCACTCCATCCTGTCGAGCGTCTTCCTTTATTTTGCTGACCCTCTACTATACCACACAGGATATGCTTTTCCAGGGACTGGTCTCTCTGACACGTGGGAAGTCTTGAGACTTCATGAGATGCAGTCTTGCCGTGCTTGCTTCCAGTGAGCATTCGGGTTGTACTTCTGGCAAGACAGATTTGTGTAGTCTTTCGGCAGTCCACGGTACTTTCAGTAATTTCCACCACCACCATAATTCAAATGCATCAGTTCTCTTGCCTTCCCATTTCTAAGTTTCACATGCATACAAGGTGATGGATAACATCATGATTTGAGTCAGGTGCACCTTAGTCCTCAAAGTAACGTCCTTTCTTTTCGACACTTTAGAGAGGTCTTTTGCAGCAGATTTACCCAGTGCAATGCATTATTATAAGGCAAACAAGATAATATTATTTAAAAGAAAAAAGTTTTATGGAAACAAATTTGAAAACTTAAGATAAAATGGGCATATTACCTGAAAAATACACAACTCACCATAACTGACATATAATAATTAAAAAAAAGAAATCAGAATCATCTTATACCATAAAGATGCTTGCTTGGTTGTGTGGAATCTAAACGCCGACCAAAAGGCAGTCACTGGAACAGAACCAGCACACACTGCGTGGTTTAAAATCAGCAGAGGTGTGTGTCAAGCTTGTACCACTCACCATACTTAATCAACCTTTATGCTGAGCAAACAACCTCAGAAGCTGGAGTATATGAAGAAGAACTTGCGTCGGGATTGAAGGAAGCCTATTAACAACCTTCAAGAGCAAGGAGGACTTGAAAACTTACTGATGAGGATGAAAGACTGCAGCCTTCAGTACGGATTGCATCTCGATGGGAAGGAAACGAAATCTTCACAGTGGGTCGACAGACAGCGTGATGATACACGGAGAACTCCTGGAGTCGCCAACGATTTCATTTTGCTGGGATCCACATCAAAGCTTCCAGAAACAGTCGTCAAGAAAGCGAACAGTAGACTGCATTGAGCACAAGACCTCTTTCCCGTCAAGAGCAAGGATGTCGCTGCTCTTCTGACTGAGGTTCAGCTGGCCACACCCACGGTGTTTTCAGTCATGCAGACACACGCGAAAATTATACACCAAAGAAGGAAGACCACGGAAACATGGATGCACTCAAATTATGGTGCTGGCAAAGCATGCTGAAAGGACTGTGGATGAGCCGAAGGACAAACAGATCTGCCTGGGAGGAAAGACAGAGAGATTGCTCCTTAGAAGTAAGGATGGTCATACTTCATCTCACAGATTTTGGACTTAATTTCTTAATTTCAGGAGAGACAAGTCCCAAGAAAAGGACATCATGCTTGGTAAAGTAGGGGGTTGAGAGAGAGAGAAAGAGAGAGAGAGTTTCACAGAGGCTACAACAATGGGCTCAAGCTTAGCAATTGTGCGGATGGTGTAAGACTGGGCAGTGTTTCATTCTGTTTTGCACAGGGTCACTAGAGTTGCAACTGACTTGAAGGCACCTAACAACAACAACAACAACAACCATTATTTATTAAGGACATTAAATTTGTTATAAAAAGCCTTCCATAAAGGAAATGTTGACTAAGACAGTTGTGTTCATTCTGTGAAACACTTAAGGGAAAGAACACGCCAATGTTTGATCAACTCTTTAGAAATAGAAGGGAGGTTACTTTCCAACTCATTTTATACGATCAGTGTAATTCTAACACCAAAACTGACAAATATATTATGGAAAAGAAAATGAAGTTAGGTGTGATAGTTAGGTTTTGGGGTCAAATTGTCTAGGCCAGGATCCTCACGAGTTTGGCAGTAAGGCCTCGCCCATAGGTGGAGATCGCAGCTTGATGAAGTCTCCCTGAGGGTGCGGCCTAGTTCATGATTATAAATAGATGCTGTGGAGAGCTCTCTTTATGTCCTGCTGTCCTGGATCCTGTGTCTGTTTTCTTGGGGTTTGGGTAGACAGCCAGTCATGTGGCCTACTGATCTTGAAAGTTGTCTGTGGTGTGCCATGTTGCCTGCCTTGGGTCCACTCGTCTCTGCCTCCACTGGCCTGTGGTCCTCCCACCTCCTGGCTTGTCCATCATCTTCCTGGCTTGTCCATCGGCAGTGTGTTTTGGCCCAGAGATTCAAGTGGCACTGAGTCTGCCTGCTCTGCAGCTCTATGGACCACTTTCCTGATAGAGAGTGCTTTCTTATACATGCATGTCACTGGTTTTGTTTCTCTAGATAACCCAGACTGATACAATAGATGGAAAATTTTTTAACCAAATGTTCTGAAAGATATAAAAAAGAATGCATCATAATGAAGTAAAAGCTATATAAAAATGCAAGAGTTGAGTTAACCCTAGAAAATCAATCAATGTAATTCATCCTCGCAGCAGAAGGGAGAAAAATCACATGATCATTTCAGTAGACACAGAAATTACATTTGAAACTTTCCACATTCAATTATTATGGAAACTCTCAGAAAACTAGGGATAGAGGAGAGTGTCCTCAATCAAAGACACTCATTTAAGAAAACTATACCTAACTTCAAGGAGCCCCGGTAGTGTAGTGGCTATGTCTTGGCCTGTTAACTGCTAGGTCAGCTGTTCAAAACCAATAGTCACTCACTGAGGGAAAGATGATGTTTTCTACTCTTGCAAACAGTTGCAGTCTTGGAAACCTATAGGGGCAGTTCTACTTGTCCTATAGGATTACTATAAGACAGAATCGCCTCAGTGAATATGGAGTTTTCGTAAAGCTGATGGCAGTGAGTTTGAAGTTTTTGTGTAGCTGATGTCATCTCATGCACAGTGATGTTGGACATTGAATAAGAAAACTGAAAAAGCATCTTGCATTTAATTGTAGTGATGGTTAAAAATATTGAAAGTAAAAAAAAATATTGAAAGTACCAGGGACTGCCAAAAGAACAGACAAATCTGTCTTGTAAAAAGTAAAGCCAAAATATTCCTTAGAGACAAGACTTCTTCTCATGGACTTAGGACATATCGTCAGGAGAGCCCAGTCCCTGGAGAAGGACATTATGCTTGGTAAAGTAGAAGGCCAGTAAGCTCTACCTTGAGGGCTACCTTGAAGAGACATTGCTGAAAGAAATCAAAGTTCTAAATAAGTGGAAATACATATGCCATGTTCAAAGACTGAAAAACGCAGTATTGTGAAGATGCCGTTCCTTCTAAATTTTGATCCACAGAGTTACTTCCACCCCAGTCCTAATGCTAAGTGAGTATCTTTGTAGAATTTTTCAAACTGATTCTAAAATTTATGTGGCCATGCATAGCACCTAAAAAACCAAAATCGATCTTGCAAGAGGAAAACAACAATGGAGTACTCAAGCTAAGTGACTTCAAGAATTGTTATCAAGTCACAGTAATCAAGAGAATGTGACACAGGACTGACAAGCAGGTCAATAGAGCTGCCTAGAGAACTGGAGAATAGGCTCTCAGGTGATCCCTTGGCTTTGACAAAGACGTCAAAGCAAAGAAAGCAGTGAGGAAAAAAGTCTTCTCAAGAACCGTGCTGGATGGACCAGCTATTCCGATGGAAACCAGCAAACAACATCTCAACTTCCTTCTCACAAAGACACAGAAGTCAAGTGCAGAGGAAGTGCATTCTTACTTATAAAAAGCTAAACCCAGAAAGCATTTAGAGAAAAACAGGGGAAGATGGACACATTCTGGGAGCAGGCAAGATTTGGAAGACAAGGTTATGGTTATTGAAAGCAATAACCATAAAAGAAAATAAATTAGCAGCTCTTCAGAATTAAAACCCATTTGTGAAATATACCATTAAACCCTATCCTGGGAGAAATATTTGCAAAACCTGTCTGAAAAAGGATGGGTATCCTGGATATATAAAGAACTCTTTCAACTCATTAATAAAAGACAAACAAACCAATTCAAGAGGACAAGAGTTGAATCAACACTTGAGAAAAGACAATACACAAAAGGCCAACAGGGTCAGTCCAGCTCCCCGAGGAACTTCCTCTTTTGTTGTTGTTGTTGCTGTTGACCCTCTACTTTACTAAGTAGGATGATTAGAGATTATGTTAACTAGACACTCCTGGGTAAGGGTAGGGGTGAAACACAGCCGATCAATTGGGCCCTAGCCAGATGGCATGTCCTGGTGTTATAAGTCTTTCGGTTTAAGGAGAGATTTAATAAGGCCAGGTCCTCGTTGGCCCTTTGCCTCTGCGGGAGCTAGATCTTGAATCTGGTTCCTCCATCTCCTGCTGTGCCTGCTGATCCTAGGAGCTGTCAGCAGACTATCACTGGTGGATTCATTTGGCTGACTCTGACCTCTACATCCACCAGTTTGAGCCTCTTGCTCAGCCCGCCCCTCCCCCCTCACCTGTTGTCTCTGCTTCATCATCCTGCTTCCTGCTCATCAGCTTCCATGAATCAGGAGATCCTTGACTTGCACTGGACCAGATGCGCCTATTTCTACAACCATGTAAGGCATTTCTTGATATCAATCTCTTTCTATACACAAACATACAGATGTCACTGGTTTTGCTTCTCTAGAGAACCCAGCTCAACACACTCAGCCTGAAGTCCTTCTCCAGAGATGGTCCTAAAGCACGTGAAGTGAAGTCTTGCTATCCTTGCTTGTGAGGACCTTTCTGACTGTACTTCTTCCGAACAGGCTTGGTTTGTTCTTCTGGAAGTCCACAGCCTATTCAATATTCTTTGTCAATACCATACATTCAAAGACATCGATTCTTTGATGTTTCATTTTTTTTATTGTTTAGGGTTTATTTCATCATCATACATCTAACTCTGCTTTCCAGCTGGGCCGAGAGGGGAATAAGGAAAGTGGGGAACCCAATGAGCTGGAGAGCGTGCACGAAGAGTAAGCGATCCTGCACGCATGTAGGGAATCAGAGGGTGACTTCCCAAGCTCCACAAGGAAAGGCCTAGTACCTAAGGTAAAAAAACATGGCGTGCAGATCAAATGTATTGGAATGGCCCACAGTCAGCCGTGGTGATCTCCTTGCTGGTCTTGCTATTCCTGGACCCCAAACGCCCCATGGCTTCCACAATGTCTGTGCCGTCTTTCCCCTCACCGAAGACACATGCTGGCCATCGACCATTCCATCTGAACGGGGGCAGGTAACAAATGGGGAACCATTTGCTTCGGGCCCAGCGTTTGCCGTGCACAGGACGCCAGGGCCCGAGTGCTCCAGGGTGAAGTTCTCATCCTCACATTACCCTCCAGAGACGCACTTGCCACCAGTGCCCTGGTGGTGTGTGAACTCACCACCCTGGCTCATCAACCCAGGAACGATTCTGTGAAAGCAGGACCTTTATAACCAGATCCCTGCTCCCAGGAGCTCAGAGCGGAAATGATTGCTCCTGTCTTTGGAACTTCGCAAACAGCTTGAAAGCCACCGGCCGGGGGCTCGCCATTGATGGCTGTGTTGACATACGCAGGAGGGTTGACCCTGACTGGGCGCAACAGGACCAGACATGACTACAAATTCAGAGGGCAGCATTGGCATGGTGGGGGGTGAGGGAATTAGGGGGGTGGTGGATGCCATTCTTATTACCCAGTTTTCGCGTCCATGTGAGGCAACTGCAGATACTATGGCTTGTGCCAGGTTCAGCTTAGCCCTGAAGACCTTTGGTTGACTACGTTCCCAATTCAATGCTTGTTTTCTTGACTGCTGCTTCCCTGGCCATGGGTTGTGGATCCAAGTCAAATGAAATCCTTGACGACGTCGCTCTTCTAAAACTGTCGATCACGGTGCTGTTTGTCTAGTCGTGAGGAGGTTGGCTTTGTTTACATTGCGTTGGAATCTGCGGTCTTGGATTTTATCATTTCATGTTTCAAGTCCTCTTTGCTGTCAGCAAGCGAGGCTATGTCATCTGAATATTGCAGGTTGCTCATGAAGCCTCCTCCTAGGTTGATGCCGTGTTCTTCCTCACAGAGTCCAGGCTGTGGGATATTTGCTCAGCAAACAGATTGAATATGGAAAATTACGGTAACGTGGTGCAATGAAACATTGCCTTCCCTGATTTTAAACAATGCAGTATCTTCTTGTTGAGTTCAAATGATTCCCTTTTGGTCCCCGCACAGGTTCCACGTGAGCACAATTAATTCGTGTTTTAGAAATCCCATTCATCACAGTGTTATTGATAATTTGTTATGATTCACACGATTGAATGCATGCATTGCAAAAACAAACAAACAAACAAACAAACAAGGAATGTCTTGTTCTCTTCCCATTCCTGTCCCCCTCCCATCTATCCAATCTCCCTATCCACCCAAGCTTTTCTCTATCTTAATTCGCTCACTTTAACTCAGGGGAGTCAGGCATAGAGTGTGACTGAGTGGACCTCTCCCTGGCACCTGCTTGAATAGCCCAGCAGCGTTTCTACTCCTCATTTCAATGAGGAGCCTCCAGAGCTTTACCTCCATGAGCAAATGGACAAGTTACACTGCAGCCCTCTGTTTTCCTGACACTGCTTGGGCTCTGCATGGGCAATTGCCTCTGGCAAAGGATGTCTCTTTTTGGTTGTTGTTCTTAACATACTTTTCTCTCCTCGCTTCCAGGCCCGGAGGCCATCTTCTCTCCTAGTGGTCTTGCTTCAGAGGGCTTGGCTTCAGCCCTGGGTCAGGTGGCCAACTTTGCCAGAGGGCCAGGGGCAGCATGGAGCCACTAAGAAACACCTCCCAAGTCTGTGGCTGTGAGAAGAAAGCAGGGTTGAGGTGGCCTAGTGAAAGGATGGCCTCGTGGCAAATGTCCTCCCTGAGATGGCGTTGGCCCATCCCTCAGCACCCTTCCTTAACAGGCAGGCTGGGGAGAGGGGAAGATCTGCCATTCACAGAGATTAAACTTCAGGGGCCGGGTGGGGGGGACGGATGAGGACCCCAAATAGAAATGATGCTCTGTTACACACCCACATGAGGAAGGTCCTGCTTCTTATTCAAAGAGACCTCAGGTAACAGAGTAGACCTGCCATGGATGCTGTACTGGGCTGTCATCTTGGTGGGAGCAAATTGTCAGGTCTTTCTTCTGCAAAGTCAGTGAGTGGGTTTGAACGGCCACTCTTTAGGCCAGCAGCCAAGCCCTTAACCACTGCGAGCAACTTGACAGCACTCAGCGACAACAGCGTGCTTCCTGCACCAGTGAGCTGCTGACTCAGATTTCTACCCCCGACTTCTGCTTGGTGGAAGCCTCATGAAGACAAAACCACCCGACCAAAGAAACAAAAAGTCCAGAACAGAACAGAACCAAACCAACAAAAACAAAATGCAAAGATAAAACCAAAACAAGAAAGAAAAAAAATCCCCTCTGGTTTCTTCCTGACAGCTGGCTGTATGTGTGCAAAGCGCACAAGGTGAGAGGGAGAGTCGGCGGGGGAGTGGAGGGGGTGGGGTGGAGCCCCTCCCTAATGTTCCCTTGTGTGATCCTAAGTGGATGCCAGCCCCTCTGAGGACCCCTGTGTCTTCATCTGCCCAGCCTGGAGCAGGAACCATCCTGAGAGGTAGGTCCTGGCTCTCTGGGACCCCGGGGCTACCTGGGGGCTAAAGAAGGCATCTTCACAGCCACAGGGAGCAGCCGCGCTTTTGTGTACCAGCGACCGGATGCAGAGATGCCGTTTTGCAGGTGAGAAAACGCAGGTGAACAAAGACACCACCAGGGTGACGGCCTGACCCAAGCCCGTCAGTCGGGATTTGAACCCACGCAGAAGAATTCCCGTGTCTTTCCGCCCTGGCGTCATTTGGAGGCTGGAATCAAGAAGTTGCCTTTCCCATAGGTTTCCTGTGTGGCAGGCATTGCTGCTGTTAGGTGCCGTAATGACAATCCCGCTGGAAGGACGCTGCATGGGGAAGGTATTGAAGGAGCAGGCCTTCGTGTTTGCTCCTGGTGGACATTTTATATCTCTGGGTGGGGTGGGGGATGGGAGGGCGGGGCTGTTTGAAGCAACACAAGTGAAGAAAACAATGCTTTCTGGGCAGATTCACAGTCTTCCGGTTTCAGTTTGCTCTTTTTAAATCCTTTCGGAGTGGTCACTTGAAAAAAACTGCACTTGCTACCTCATTTTCCTGGAGCGTCAGATGGAGTCCTGAGTTTCTAGGACTCCTGGTTTGCAGGTTTCTAGGGTTCCTGGTCCAGAGGCTGTTACTTTCCATGGACACCCAGTGAGGCAGGACAGGGCCTATCCCAGGCTGTCCTCAGTGGGGCTCTCGTCCAGGCCGCCTGCAGAGGGAGGAGCCGAAGCCAGCACTGGATCCAGAGCCCAGGCCTGGGAGTGGGAAGGCTTGATGAGATGGGGATGAGGTGGTGACTCGGAGCCTGGGGACTGGTTCTCATTGTCTTGCAAGCTCCTGATAAGGACCCAGGCTTTGCTAGGATGATCCACTTGTCCTGGTTTGCCAAGGACCTTCCTATCTTTAAAACCGCTTGTATTAGTCTGGGTTGGCTAAAGAAACAATTTCATAGACACTCTTACGTGTGTGTAAGAAAGAGCTTACATCCCCACCCAGTCCAGATCAAGTCTGATCCCAGTCCATATGTCTGATCCCAGTCCATAAACTCCTCTTTAGACTCACACGAGGTTGCAAAGAGCTGGCGAAGTCTGTTCATTCAGGCTACGGTTCACTCCACCAGGTATCTGGCCGCCAAGTGCCCGCCCTGTGCCGAGTGCAGTCCGTTTGTCTCCAAAGGCACTCCTTCCATCCATTCACGAGAGTGTGTAAGAGCTAATGGCACACAGTCTGAGAAGCCACATTCTAAAAACTTCCCAGCATGCCTGGGCTGTGACCCTTCTCCTTCCCCTCATTTTCTTGCAAACTGCCTTTTACTATTGAAATCTAATTGTAATTCCCTCAACAATCATCTTACTGAAAGAGCTTCTGGTGTCGCCAAAACCAACATTTAAGCTGCATATACTTTTTCCGTCTGAGAGTGGAAAATCATTCAAGGCATGACCTTTGGTTATGATTTATGATATTACCCCATCCTGGCCCCTCTGGCCCGGCACCAAGAGAGTTCTGGTGGCTGCTTTTCAACAGACCCTTGAATTAATCATTTGAACTCTGTGCAGTCGAGAGGCTAGACCGGCTTAAAAGCAGACAGCCTCTCCCTTTGTGTCAGAGGGGCTCTAGGCAGCCCCTGCCCCGGCCTTGTCTTGGCACCGTGGGGCATGCCGGCTGGGCTCGCTGTCCACAAGATGTCCTACGATTCCTGGTGGCAGAGGCGGCCTTTCCACTGGGAAGCTGTGGTGAACGTTGGGGTTCTCGGCCTATCCCTTCCTGAATGGAGTATGGGCACGCTTCTCAAGTGAGGGTTAACGCCGCCAACAGCCCCGTCCAGTGAATGGAGACTTTTCAAACAATGGTCACATCTGTGTTATAGTGTGGTTGTCTGGGGCTGTCCAGTCGTGGTGACTCATCGCGACTGTGTGTGCAACAGAAGCACACACTGTCTGGTGCGACGCCGCCTTGGCAATGGTTGGCATGTTTGCCCTCATGGTTGCAGCCACCGTGCCAACCCTTCTCCTGGAGGCGCTTCCGCTCTCTGGCTGTCCTCACACTTTACCAGCCATGAGGTCCTCCAGGGACCCGTCTCTCTGGATAACACGTGCAACGCCGTGTGGGGTGACGTTGCTGGCAAGCAGACCCACCTAAAATCGCATTTGTTCTCCAGGTGGTGTTTCCTGCTTCCAGAAAGGCGAAATGGGTCCGCCAAGAAACAGACGCTTCCCAAGCCCAGCTTTCCACAGTGCTCCCTTCGTCTCCCAGCGGAGCTTGGAGGGCAGAGAGTTGGCCTCGCGGGGCAGAGCCGAGGAAGGAGGTAATAGGGAAAATAAACATCTGTACGATGATGTGTGGATCCGCGGGACGGGGGCCTGACTCTTGGACTAATTTTTCTGGAACCAGGGAATAGAGTGAGGCTGTGGTTCCCAAGTCCGTTCCATCACAGTGTACACAGTGTAAGCCCCTCTCCATGAAAAGGACACAGGCCACGGACCCCTCAGAGCAGGAGGATCTATCCCTGCCCTGATCTGGCACATTATTTTAGCCAAAAGGACATGCCCAAGCCCTCAGAAATGTGACCCTTCTCCAGGACCACCACAAAAAGGAAAAGAAGGGCCGGCTGATCTGTCCGATGCCTCTTTCCCAGAGACGCTGACTCCGGACCCAGCACCGCGGCTCTCGGGCATCGCTGTCAACCCGCATCACAGGAGTGGTCTGTGCCGCAAGCTGTCGGACTTAGGCCCACTGCAATGGCTAGCAGGCTTGGGTCACCACGAGCCTCTGGCTTCCCCTCAAGTTTAAACCCTACTCTTTTTGTAATTCCTGTTGGGGTTGTTTAAGGAATGTACAGGAACTCCGTTCTTGCTTCCACTCGGTCACCTCACTAAACAGGCTCCACCCGATCCCCACACCCACTCTCTTTCAGATCCTCTGTGGACACGGCCAGCGTGATGTTCCCCATATTCGGCATCTTGTACCCAGGGAGTCAGTCTGTTGCTATGCACCTGCCAAACCCAATACAACATTCAGATGCACTTCAAGAAAACCAACAAGAGTCCCCTTTTCTAAAGCCATTCCTGAGAAACCCGGATTTACTGAGGGCGGCATTGAGATCAAGGAAGGGGGGGCTTCACGTGCTCTGAAGCCAAGAAGACTCTTCTCATTGGATAGTTCTCTGCTTTTCCAAAGCTCTTGGTCTTTTGAGTACTCACCCCTCTGGAATTCCCATCCCTACCAAGGAATACTGACTGAGTCCCTACCCTCTGTCTTACACGGAGTAGCCTCTCAGGCCTTTAGAGCCTGGCCTCGGCTTCAAAGAATCCTCAGAACACCGTCCTCAAAAGCTGGGTCTACTCTACAAGAATCTCATAAAATCTCCTTCCAAACAGTATCACGACCACCACCACCACCACCACCACCATGACTCTCCCCACCACTGTCATCATTTCTCCCACCATCACCATCGTCAGCATGACTGTCATCATCCCTATTATCAGACTGTCACCACCCCCATCACCACCACCACGGACTGAAGGCTCATCTCTCGGGAGCCCTAGTGGCACTGTTGGGTAAGCACAGGTACTGCCCGCAGGTCGACGGTTCTGACCCACCGGCCGCACCTTGGCAGAAAGGCTTTGGAGCTCTATAGGCTAGGGTCACCAGGACTCAAAACCAACCTCATGGCAATGGCTTTGGCTTGCTGGTTTGGGAGTCGTCTTCTTTCAAGCAAAGGACGACACAAATTTTCTTACACCAAGCTCATGAGTTAGGTCACATAGATACTTCAGTAAGTAGGCAAGAACACTGGATCGGAGACTCATTGGCCAGTGGGCAGTATTTGCTCAGCGGAGAGTCTCCACCCTCAGTAGGCTCTTCAAGCAGCTGCCAAATGGCTGCTTTCCTCTCTGTGAATCCCCTGTAGCATTCCTACTGGAGCCTGTGTCAGGTCCTTTCCACCTGCACCAACCTTTAATCCCGGGACACGGCCCTGTGTTTTCTGCAACGGAGTTCCCTCGATGGACCTTCTCATTTGCAAACAGTCCTTTTACTCCCCCTCCGCATTGTGAAGGCCAAGATTTCTGGAGCAGCTACTGTTCTGATCACATTCAGAGGACTAGCCTACCCTCCCATCACGGTGGTTAAATCTGCACACTCTTTTTCTTGTTTCCATAATTCCAGAATTTTCCTTCCTATGCCATTTTGAGAATCAGGGGCAGATTAATGTTTTTAAAGCCCCACCTGGCACCCCAGACTTTGACATCCCTGACAATTTTTGGCAGGTCCCGTACTCTACCTTGAGTACACACATGGTCAGCCAGGTGGACTGGATGCTCCCCAGAACCTGGCCATCTCAGCCTTTCCCATCTCTGCCACCGGACCCAAGTATTTGTTCACCACAGAGAGAATGCTCTGCCATCATGCATTCAATGTTTGTTGAGAAACCCTCCCCAAACAGTGTCCTTAAAGATAAGAGAGGAGAGAAAACAGATAGCACAGAAGTTCCAGTCATTGAACCTGCGTGGTGGGCAGATGGATATTCTTGGAGATCATGGTGCTTTGCTTTCTCCTGTCTAAGTAACAGCTTGTTTGATGCTTCACGATCTCCTCATGTGGGGCATTATATTTACAATGTCTACCTTTGCGTAAGGAGGACATAGCCCTCGTTCTTAGCCTAGCCCCAGGCCACATTTCCCTCTCTGCTAACATTGTTAAACTACCATTGAGCTTGATCGAAATGCACTCCTTACCACTAGGTGAACCCCATTCAGAAATGAGCTGTGTCCTAAGTCTCGACTCTGCTCATGTGACACACACAGCCAATCCTGCCAGCAGAGATGGTTTCCTTCCACTCTGCAATATCCCAGGGCTGTAGAATGATTTATTGGATACCAGAACCTGCTTTATGTCGTGGTCAAATGAAAGTTTCCCTCCTTTGCTAGAAGTGCTTCTCTTGGAAGCAGGGGCCATGAACTACAACTTGGGTGTTTGTTACTTTAGTACAATGCTGTGAACATAGTATTAGCTGAACGAATGAGCGGGTGATGTTGAGACGATCATGCACTGCTTATGCTGGTGTGTGTGTGTGTGTGTACACGTGCACGCACCAGTTCCTTGAACATGAAACCAGGCCATGGAGACTTTGGATGGTGCAAGGCCCGGCAAACATAGCTGCTAACTTCCCTGTTCTAAAGAACTCAAGTATCATTTGTTCCTCTTCCCATCTCCTCTACAGGATGGCGGCTGAGAACAGTAGGGTAATTCCAGGCTGGGTTTTCTGAGAAACTGCCTGGCTCCGGAATAGGTCAACCAGAAACATTCTTCACACCCCAGTGGACTATCAATAAGTTAAACAGGTCCATTGCTCACAAGAGATCGCCCTGTTTTTGGAGAACATATGATGAAATAGAAAGTGATTATATCTATTTTTAAAATAAAACACACTTTTTCTGAAGATGACACGAACTTATGAAAATAAGCAGGTCTCTAGTTGAGACAGTTAGTATGCCTTAAAACACAACAAAGCAAAAGGTATACACAAAACACATTCATAGCTGTTATTTATGATGTCCCAATGGTCATTATAGAATCACTTACTCAATGGCCCTTCTCTTGTGGAAGCAGCTCGTTCATTCTACCTTTTCATTGCTAAGGCCATGGCTTCTTGAGTATCTATTGGTTAAGCACCTTTAGCATATGACTCCATCCAACTCTCACCAGGAGGCCACACAGTTGGCTTTGTTGGCACCCGGGCATCCTTCCTATAGTCTGCCTCCCCAGCCCGAAAAGCCACCATGCACGGCTCTCTCCATGGCCCTTTATGTTCACTGTGTGCAGAAGGCCTGCATTCCTGTCCTTGGCCCACACATTTTGCTTGGAAGCGCGACGTCCCATGCCCCGTGCTCTGCACAGCAGTGGTGTTTAGATCTGAAAGCCCATCCCTGGCAAATGATTCGGAAGTTTCACTACCTTTATAACCGAGTGAGACAGCAGGGAGGATTTAATGCAGCAGTATGGAAGAAAGATGATGGACTGATAGCCGTGGAAACCCTACGGAAAACCATAGTTCTGTTCTGCCCTCGAGGGTAGCAATACGTCAGAATCAACTCAATGGCAGAAGGTTTTAATGTAGAAGCAGAAGGTCCTCGTGTGGCATAAGTGGGTTTCACTTGACAACTAACCTAATGGTTGGGGGCTCAAGCACACCCAGTGGCACCATGGGATGTGCTTCTGTAAAGATTACAGCCAAGAAAACCTGGTGCCGCAGGGTTACACCCAGGCCCTGTAACACTTGGGGTCCTAATGAATCAGAACAGACTCCCCATTAACTGATGACAACAACAACAACAACAATAATATAGAGACAAGGAGTCCCTGAGACATGCAAATGCTGAAGGCACTTGGCTACCAAACCAGAGGATGGTGGTTCAAACCTATCCAGAAGTGGAAGAAATGCTCGTGACTGAGAGTCCGATTAGGCAGCGCGACAACTGGTAGAGGTCACGTAACAGCAATCAGGAGAATCACAGGTCATCACACTACAGAGAGGCGAAGAGCCCTGGTCAGCGCTTATTATCTAGAAATGTCTACCACACAAGAAAACTATATCTGGGTTGGTGAGTGTTTTCCTTATAAAGAGCATGCTGGGTTTTGCCAAATGTTTTTGCATCTTTTGAGATATTCCTAGGGTTTTTGTCCTTTATTCCATTAATAGAGTATATATTTTGCAGTGATTGCATCTTGAATGTTGAACCAATCTTCTATTCCAGGGATAAGTCCCAGTTGATTACAATGTATGACCCTTTAGCATCCCCCGCCCCACCTCCTGAGTTTGGTTTGTTAGCATTCTGTTGAAGGGTTTTGCATCTGTGGTCCCCTTTTACTCCGATGTCTTTGTCTGAGTGAGATCATACTGGCCCCATAGAATGATTTAGGAGCCCTGGTGGCACTGTGAGTATATGTTGAGCTGCTAACCACAAGGTCTGCAGTTCAAACCCACCAGCTGTTTCATGGGAGAAAGAGGAGGCTTTCTGCTCCCATTAAGATTTACAGCCTGGAAAACACACGGGGGCAATTCTACTCTGTCCTATAGGGTCACTATGAGTCAGAATCAGCTCAATGGCAGTGTGTTTGGGTTTAGAATGAGCGGGATGTGTTCCATTCTCTTTTCTCTCCTTTTCTGAGGGAAGAGTTTATGAAAGATTAGCGCTAATGTTTCTCTCACCGTTTGGTGGAATTCACCAGTGAGTCTACCAGGACCTAGGTCTTTCTTTGTGAGGGTTTTTTGTTTTGTTGTTGTTATTAATTAAATGTATACACTAATGTTGTGCTGGGGCACACTGTCACAGCCAGCTAGGCAGTTGGCCACGACGCCTTCCTTTCCTGCTCATGGTAACCCCCAAGGGGAACCAGGCATCAGTGCTTAGGGACTGCCCTTCAGAACGCGCACACGGTCCTTTCTGCCAAAGCAGTTGCTGTGGAGCTGATTGTGACTGATGACCGCGCCATGGGTGCAGAGGAGTGTCCAGGGCTGTAACCGTTCTGAAACAGAATACCCAGTTTTTCTTCTAAGGCACTTCCGGATGCGTTCAGACCACCCTCCTGGCTGTTCATAGTGGACTATATTAACTGTTTGCATTACACAGGGTACTCGTGGACTGACTCAGCGCTCACTGCTATGCAGTTCGTGCTGACCCATAGCAACCCCATAGGACAGCGTCAAACCACCCCTGTGTGTTCCCGAGCCTATAAATCTTCATGGGAACACGACTCTTCGTCTTTCACCCTCAGATGACTGGAAGGGCCAAACTGCCGGCCTTGTGGTTAGCAGCCAGCGCACAGCCCACTACACTACCAGCAATCCCCAGAAACCCGTCCAGGCTTTGCAGACTCCGTGGACCTCCTAGAGTCCCTAAGAGGTGTGCAAGGTGCGCAAGGTTAAGGATTTCAGCTGGCAAACAGACGGCCGGGAGGTTGAGTCCGCTCAAAGACATCCCGAAGAAACACCTGGCCTCTGCTTCCCCTACTCCATCACTGACTGTCTAGGAAGCCCAGGTCTTCTCTCCATGGAGCTGCTGCAACTTGGAATAGACCAATGGCCACACGGTTTGTTTGTTTGTCTTGCTTGGGTTTGCTATTGTTTCCTCCAACTGTTATCGACTCCCTGGAGCAGATGTGAAGGGAGTTAACAGCCTCTGGATGTTTGAAATTGTTTTGGACAAATAACCCGGAGGAACTAAAGGGGCATGTGGGGAGGTGGGGAGCTGGAAATAGGGCAAATAAAACTACCACAGAGCTCATTGTTTTCCCCAAGACTGGAGCCGTTTTTCTAGAGTGAATTTTCCCTAGATTGCCGCGATCTGATTTCCAAAGATCTAGAAGAAACAAAAAACCCCCTGATTCCGAAAGTTTTTACCAGTTTCCCGTGACTTTTACGGCAGAGAGAGACTTCAGCGGTGGTCACGGCAACATTTCTCCACTTTGCGTTACATTTTCAAACGCTACATTAAAAAAAAAAAAAAGTCACTTTCAGCACGGTACAGACGCCATCAGACAATATAAGGTGGCTGGCTCCTGTGAAACAAAGCTCTGTGCACTGAGTCAAGTGCCCCTCTGCCTTTTCTGACCCGAGGTCTTTGGCTGTGTGAACCCTCCAACGCCCCTGCAGTGCCAAGGTGTCAACAGGATCAGGGATCAGGCATCAAAGAACAAGAAGTCATATCATTGCGAATGAGGGGGAGTGCGGAGTGGAGACACAAAGCCCATCTGTAGGCAGCTGGACAACCCCTTACGGAAGGGTCCTGGGGAGGAGATGAGCCAGTCAGGGTGTAGGGTAACAACGAAGAAACATACAACTTTCCTCAAGTTCCTAAATGCTTCCTCCCCCCCACTTTCATGATCCCAATTCTACCTTATAAATCTGGCCAGACCAGAGGATGTACACTCGTACAGATAGGAACTGGAAACACAGGGAATCCAGGACAGATGACCCCTTTGGGACCAGTGCTGAGAGTGGCGATACCTGGAGGGTGGAGGGAGGGTGGGGTAGAAAGGGGGAACCGATTACAAAGATCTACCAATAACCTCCTCCCTGGGGGTTGGACAACAGAAAAGCGGCTGAAGGGAGACGTCAGACAGTTCAAAGACCGGCAGGACTTCTCCAAGTGAAGGGGAGTGGCAGGGCTGGAGACCAGGATCCTTGACGAAGTGGGACTGGAGATCCGATCCGTGGCTGGGTTGCCCTCAGCTTCCCACCAGCGATGCACAAGCATTCCAATCTCTCCAGATCCTCTCCAACATTTATTATTATTATTGGCTAAAAGTGTTCAGGTGGGGTAATATCTTGTTTTAATTTGTATTTTCCTTATGGGTAATGCGAGTGAATATTTCTTTATATGGCGTCAGCCACCTGGATGTCATCTTTAGTAAATTGTTTATTCATGTCTTATGCCCATTTTTTCTTGGGTTATTTGTATTTTTCTTACGAAAATAAGTTTTCTATAGATTTTTTAAATCAGCGCTATGTTGTCACTGGTATATCAATGAATCGTTGCTAAATATTTTCCTCCCACCTGTAGGTTCTCTTTTCAATCTTGATGACATTTTTTGGCTGAAATTTTTTGATGTGCACAGATGTTCAATTTTTAGACAGTCCTGGTGCTCTATTTTGAGTTCTGTAGTGTAAGTATTTTTCATTATGTTCAGTAGTATACGTATGCCTTGAATTATGGCCCTTAAGTTTGCCCCTAGTTTTCATTGAAGGTTGTTTGGCTCTAGCGTCTATATTTAGGTCTGTAATCCACCTTGAGTTTGCTTTTGTATATGTGTGAGTTATGAGTCTTCTTCCATTCTTTTGCAGGTAGAGATTAAGTTTTTTCCCATCCACATTTACTGGAAAGGCTCTTCCCCCACTTAATGTGTTTAGTTATCTGTCAAAGATTGGGTGTTGGTAGGTACCTGGTTGTATTTCTAGGTTCTCATTTCTAATATGTTGGTCTTCATATTTATCATTTCATCAGTACCGAGCTGTTTTGATTACCATGGCTATATAATAGGCTTTAAAATCTGGGAGTGAAGGGTCTCTTACTTTGGTTTTGCTTTGTGATAGTGTTTTATTTAACTGGGTTTCTTTCCTTTCCATATAAGTTGGTGAATTCTTTTTCATTTTTTTGAAGAATTATGCTGGGATCTGCCTCAGAATTGCATTGAATTTATAATGTTTTTAATAATATTCACATTTTCACTCTAGTCTTCTTATCAAGGAGCATGGGACATTTTTTCATTTGTGCATGTCTCCTATTTCCTTGTAGAAATGTTTTATAGTTTTTTATGTCTTTTTTCTCTGGAAAGAATTTTCCTAGACACTTTATCTTGTGGACAGTTATTGTAATTTAATTGTTCTTTAAATTTCCTTTTCTAGTGTCATCTTCTTTACTATACAAGGAATCAACTGATTTCTGTATCTTGATCTGATAGCCTGCTACATTGCCAAATTTTTAAATTAGTTCCAGCAATTGTAAGATTTAACCTTTGAGAGTTTTCTATAGATAGGATTATGTCATCTGCAAATGAAGACAGTTTTGTTTCTTCTGTGCCAAAGCTGATGTCTTTAATTGCTTTTTGATGTCTTATAGCTCTGGCTAAGTTTTCCAGGGTTATATTTAATATAGCAGAACAATCCTGTCTGATTTCTATTAGAAAGGGGATTTTTTTTCAACTTCGCTCCATTAAATGATGTGCTAGCCACTGGTTTTGAATATATGGCCTTTATTATGTTTAGGAATTATCCTTCTATTCTTATTTTATTAACATTGAAAAAAATTAGATCAAGAATGAATGTTGAATTTGGGGGTTGATCGTCCTTTTGTTGATTTCTAATTTTATAGCATTCTGATCTGAATTTTATTCATTCTTGATTTTAAAAATGCCTTTTCTGTATCGATGGATATAATCATTTGCCCTTATCCTTTATTTTCTCTGGGTGGTGGATTACATTGGTGGTTTGTCTAATATTAAACCATCCTTGCCTACCCGCTATGAATCCCACTCACTTGTTCATGATGTATCATTATTTTGATGCTTCGTTGAATCCTCTTGGCTAGAATTTTGTTGGGAATCTTGGTGTCTATGTTTATCAGGGCTATTTTTAATTCAGGTGATGTCTTTGTATCTTGGTGTCTATGTTTATCAGGGCTATTTTTAATTCAGGTGATGTCTTTGTATCTTGGTGTCTATGTTTATCAGGGCTATTTTTAATTCAGGTGATGTCTTTGTATCTTGGTGTCTATGTTTATCAGGGCTATTTTTAATTCAGGTGATGTCTTTGTCTCGCTTAGGTATCAAGGTTATATTTACTTCATAAAATGAATTTGTAGCATATTTTATGTTTTTATATTGTGAAATAGTTCATGCATGATTGGACTTATTACTTCTCTAACTGCTTGGTAGAAGTCTGCAGTAAAAACATCTGGTCGCATACATTTTGATGTTGGGAGTGTTTTTATGATCTATTTTTTTCTTGCACTATAGACTTGGTGAGATATTTCTAGATCAGTTGTTGGTAGTGCAATTTATCCATTTCTTCAAGATTTTAAAATTTTCTTGTATACAGTTTTTCATAATACTGTGATTGCTTTTTATCTCAGTTGGTTCTGTTGTAATGTCATTTGTTTAATTTCTTATTCATAAGTTTGTTTTTCTTCTTTTGTTAGGTTGGTTGGTGGCTTATTAATTTTGTTAATCCTTTAGAAGAACCAGCTTCTTTTCTTGAGGACTTTTTCTGTAAAAAAAAGAAATAGAATTCATCTATTTCTTCTCTAATCTTTACTATTCCTGTTCTTCTAGTGTAGGAGTGTTTGTTTTGCTGGTCTTGTTCCATTTGTTGTAATTGATGTGCTATGGTGTTTATTTTAATTCTTTCTTCCTTTTTGATGTGTGCTATTTTTGCTAAAACTGACCTCAGTACTGCTTTAGCTGTGTCCCGGAGATTTTATTATGTTGTATTTTCATTCTCATGTTTCAGGAATTTTCAAAGGTTGTGTTATTTATTTCTTAGAGTACCCAGTATTATTTAAGTAAAGTGTTGTTAAATTTCCATGTATTGACTTTTTGGGGTTGATCGCCCTGTGGTTGATTTCTAATTTTATAGCATTCTGATCTGAAAAAATTATTTATAGTATCTTGATGCTTTGAATTTATTGCGTTATGACCTAAAATGTGATCTATTTTAAAGTAGGTTCCATATACACCTGAAAAAAAGTAGAAATTTTGTTGTTTTTAAGTGGCTGTATATCTCTTAGTGATCTAAGGGATCAACTCGCTCAATTATGTTTAGTTCTTCTGTTTCTTTGTTGATTTTCTTTCTAGTTAATTGATCTTTGCTCAAAAAGTGATGTGTTAAAGTCTCCTAGTACCATATTATGGTCGATTAGTCTCTTCATTTCTAAGACCCGATTAACATATTTTGAAGGTCATTCATTTGCTCCATATATATTAATTATGGTTATAATTGTCTGTAAAATTGAACTCTTCAAGTTTATATTGTGACTTTTTTGTCGCTCATTACATCTTTTGCTTTGATATCTATTTTGTTGAGATTAATATGGCTACTGCTACTCCCTTTTGACTGCTGTTAGCTTGATATATATTTTTTCCATCTTTTGGTTTTTAATCTGTTTGTCTTTATAGCTAAGGTGTGTTCTTTGTAAGCCACATATTAAAGACTCATGTTTTCTTATCCATTCTGTTAATCTTTGTCTCATAACTGGTGAGCTTAATACATTTAAATTCTATGTGGTAATTGATAAGTATGGTTTTATTTCCATTATTTTGTTATATATTTTTAATGAGGATACTGGTTACAATGTTCATGATTTTTTGTAATCTTTGCCTATTGTCATAGATTATCTTGTCAATCCTTTCTTTGTATTTTTTTGGTTTTTATCTTATATTGCTCTTATGATTTCCCCATTTTTTGTTTTATTGAGTTTTGAACTTTTTCTTTAAGGATCATTTGTTTTTTGGGGTTGTCCTTCCAAATTCAAATTAGTTTGTTGTCTTTTGCTAATGACAGCAAACCTTCTCTGTTTGACTCCTATTAATTATGAACTGTGTTTTCTCTCTTTATTTTCTATACATACATATGCATATATAGTTGTATATGTATATATGTGTGTATATATATCATAAACATATGTATACATATACAAGGGGTATCCCCCCAAAATAGAATTATTTTTTCAAAGCTATGTATTTAAATATTTTTACAAAACAACCTTATAACCTTCAAAGCACTCTCCATTACACTTAATACATTTGCCAAATCTGGAATTCCGTTCTTGGAAACATTTTTCAAACTCATTTGTTTGGATGGCTGACAGCACCTCCCTCATTTTTTCCTTTACTTCTTCTACATTGTCAAATCACTGTCCTATCTTATCACTCTTTATTTGCAGAAGCAAAAAAATTTTTCACAGGAGAGGTTAGGTGAGTAAGGTGCATAGGGTTAGAAAGGCCTGCTGTTTTGTTTTGTTTTTGCCACAAGTCAGGCACACTGAGATGGTTGTGTGAGTAGACGCGCTGTTGTGGTAGCAAAACCAGTCCCCTGTCTGCCACAAATCAGGCCTTTTTTGTTGCACACTGTTACACAATCTCTTCAGAAGCTCTAAATAGAAAGCTTGATTAACAGTCTGACCTGGTGGAATGAACTCCACATGCACTATATTTTCATCCACTTGGAAAGTTGACAGACATCCCGAACTAGTTTTGTCATTTCACCTTTAACATTTCGTCTTTTTTGAAATGAGAAAATCACTTGTACATTTGAGTTTTTCGTTAAGGCTGTCCTTGTAAGCTGTGTTCAACATCACAGCGGTTTCTGCAGCTTTTTTCCCAATCAGGAAACAAAATTTCACAACTGCACGCTGTTCTCTGAAATTGGCCACCACCAAAAAACAAGGTTGGAGTGAGACTGCTTTTATGAAAAAATTCACTGTGACCAGAGAGAACCTTCCCAGCTGCCTCTGGGTGCACCGACTCAATGCTCACCTAGTGGAAAAATGCATACAATGAAAGCTCGCTCCGCCCAGGGCAATTCCAGTTTTCTTCCAGGCACTTCCTTGTAGATGTATATATTTTGTTGTCACCTTTATTGTGAAAATGGTATCTGTGATTCCTTATTTTAGTTCTCATAGTTTTGTTTTTACTTTGTGAAATTATTAAGCAGGGTGTTTTCTCTGTAATAATGTCTTTTAAGGTAATTTTAGGTTGCTATCTAATGTTGTTATTGATTCTCTGCCCAAAGACCTTGTGTTAGGCGAGGTTCTCTAGAGAAACAAAACCAGTACGCTTATGATTATCTATATTTAGGAGGATAGGTTTACGCAGTGAGAAGGAACATAACAGCTAATGAATCCCCACAGCAGTACAGAAGGTTCAGCTCACTTTCATCAACAGTTACTGTACTGGAAGTCCTTCAGCTCATGAGGGCAGCAAGGTCAAGGAAGCAGACAGTGGAGTCCTCCCTTGGGCACTGCAGGCAGATTCTGCCTGCAGGCTGCAAACAGCAGGGTGGGTCAGTAACCGCTTGGTAGCTTAGCAAAGCAGGCCTGATGAGATATTGAACTTAAGCAATGCAAGGCAACGGGATCCACCAGCCTCAAGCTCAAGTAATGTATGTAATGTATTCACCAGCAGCATGGTGAAGCAGGTCCCCAAGGGGCCTCAAGCTTTAGCAACAGATCCACAGGTTGGTCTGTCCCACAGGTAGTGTAGCACACAGGTTGAGGCAGAGAACTAGCTAAAGCAGCAGCCTGCTGGTCCATTCACCAGAGAGCAAGAGAAATGGGGGTAAGCCTTGCCGAGCCATTTATCAATTATGCTCTCCAATCAGACTGCGACCTAATTAGTCCTATGTGTTCCTATTTGCCAGGTTGGCACAATAAATTTACCGATCACAGAACTTCTTGTAATGTTTTTTTCCTTTAGTTTTTGCTTATCTGGAGTTGGTTTTAATTTTCTCTCATATATGAGGGATAATTTTCCTAGATACAGGATTTGGTTGGCAGTTTTTAGTTTAAAAATTTGCATATATAAATCTAATTCCTTTTTGCTTGCATGGTTTTGACAGAGAACTCTGAATTTATCCTGATTCGTTGGACTTTATATGGGATTTTTCTTTTTCCCTGTGCCACTCTGAGGATAATTTCCTTTATTTGATATTAGGGAGTTTAACTCTAAAGCGTTGTGGTGGTTTTCTTTTGAGGTTAAATCTGTTTGGAGTTCTCTGAGTTTCTTGAAAAATTATTTTGTGTTCTACCATAATATTAGGCAAATTCTCCTTCAACATTTCGTCAATTATTTTCTCTGTCATTAATATTTTTTCCTCTCTGTTCTAGGATATTTATGAAACATAAACATTCCTTTTGATAATATCTGATAGAAGTTCTGTGTTTTTCAGCTTTTAAAATTTTCCCCATAGCTTGATCTTCTACTTTGGTCTGGAGAGATTTGTTGTCCAGATCACTAATTCTTGTTTCAATCCTGTTTTGTTCTTTCAAATTATTATCCAGTTCTAATATTTTAGTATTTGCCTTTTGAATTTATATTTGGAGTTGTTGAATTATTTCTAGTTTTTCATTTATTTTGTCAAGTTGGTCTTGTATTGGTCAAATTGGCCTTCTGAGTTCCTGTAGAGCCTCCTCGAATTTTTCTGTATTTTTATCAACGTTTTCCTCCAATTGCTTAGAGTAGCTAGAGATCATTGCTTTAGTCTCGCTCCCGGGAAGGTCCAACACTTTCTCTTCTTCAAAGACTTCTTCCAGCTCCACAGCTGTATGCGTTCTGGTTAACTTAGTTATTTTCTCTTGTTTCTAGATCTTAGCAGAAATTGACTGTAGCTTTTCTTTTTTAATATTTGTCTCTGGCACACAACTATCCCCAGGCACTTATTGTAAACCCAGATAATCCAACGTGGTTAGTCAGTTTGGCATTAGCCTACCCCGAGCAGGAGCCAAGGCATAACCCAATGAAATAGTGCCTTCTTCAATATCCTGCTTTCAGTGCTGGTTCCCCTGTCCCTCGGGAGTGCCAGGCAATAGTCAGTACACCCAACCTGACGAGGGAGAGACAAGACTGTCTGAAACACTGCCCGAATGCCCGTCAGCTGTTTGCACTGACCCTATATGCCAGAGGAGGGTCTAAATCCTATCCTGAAGTGGGCCAACAGGCAGGTAGGTGACTGCACTTTGAATCCTAGACTTGTGGAGAAATGTTCAATCTCTTCTGCACAGATTCTCTCCCCTGACACCTGGCCACCCTAATTCTTCACCTCCATAGGGTCAGCCTGTCCCCCTGGGGGAGTTCTGCTATCATCCTGTCCCCAAGAGTTCCATTTGGGCATTGGGGGCCATCCACACCTGAGCTAACCTCCCCTATCCAGCTGGAATGAAGTGAGCAGCCCAGGACCCTTTCAGCCCCAGGTTGAGGAAGCGTGTGAATCTTCCCACACACGTTTGGACTCAGTTATGTGGGAGAAGAAGGATTGTGTCCTCCTTGGTGTTAAGGTGGGCTGGGTGGAAAAGAGGGTGACTGTCAGTTCACCTCTAAAGTCTGGAAAACTAGCAAGTGGGGTGACTCCACAGATGTCCTGCTGGGCAGCACCAATTCCTCAGGTTTTTGAAGGATTCTTGGTGTCGATTCCTCCCTGTGAGATGCTGAGATATAATTATCAGGAGTTTCCGTTCTTCAGGGGAGGTCCAGAAAACGGGCTACTGAAATTTGTCTGCCTTTGTTTTTTCAAATTTCCTTAGTAGGTGGTTTCACAGAGGCTCAGACTATGTGGCCATATTGAATTCCTCCCCCTAAGTAAGCATTTTAGTTTGTTGCTTTGTTTTCAAACCTATACAAAATTGAACCTGCCCTCAACATTTGTCCACTTATAGCTATTGTTCTATATCTCCATTCCAGCTATATTACCAGTCACTTTCTGCTCCAGAACTGCTTTATCTGAGAGCAAATATCAGCCCTTAGATATAATTTCATTTATAATGTTTTCAGTGTGTATCTCTCAAAGAGAATGGTCTTTAAAAAAAAACCCAACCTATATTGAAGTATAATGGCCACATCATAAACTGGTGTATATTTGAAAAATCTTGACATATCTCTATGAAACTATCATCAGATCAAGATAATGTCTATCTTTATGACTTCAAAAGTTTCACTGGGTTAATCTAGAACCACCCCCAAGCCTCCTACTGTGACCCCAGGCAACCGCTGGGTTTGTTTTTTTAATCTTTATTGAAACAAACCTGCTGCAAAAGACCCCTTGAAAACAACAATGTTACTTCGAGGACTAAAGTGTTCCTGACCCACGTCATGATATTTTCAATCCCCTCATATGCTTGTGAGAGATGGACACTGAATAAAGCAGATGGAGGAAATGTGATGCGTTTGATTTGTGATATCAGTGAAAGATATCAAAAGTACCAGAATGTGGTAGTTATATAACCTATTGTCAATCTGAGAGGATTAGGAGTGAAGGGGTGGAGTCTAGCCAGCCTGTCAATCAAGTGATAGCCAATAAAGCCTCTGTGTGGGTATGGCCTTCTCCTGAGGATTCTGGGAACTCCTGTAGTCTTCCTTGGAGGAGGGAGACATTCTCTCTCTCTACACTCACTGCCTGAGAGACTCTGTACTAACAAGAAACATGGAGCTATGCTAGTGCCCTGAGCTGTAGCAGCCACATGGAGACCCTGCCAGCACTGAGATGCTTACAATGCCACTGGATCCATAAGACTTCCCACCAACTGGCCTGTGATCTTTCTGTATTTGGCATCATTGCATGTGTTTTGTGAGTCTGAAGAGGACTTTATAGATTGGTATTGGGCACATGGGCTAAGATTGGACTTTTGGACTTGATCTGGACAGGGCTGGGATGTTTTCTCAATATTCAATTGCTCTCGTATATAGAGCTCTTTCCTATACACATATGAGTCTCCCTGGATTTGTTTCTCTAGTCCACCCGGACTAACACACAGAACAAACAAATTTCCTTGGAAGAAGTACAGCCAGGAGGCACCTTATAAGCTGGGTTGGTGAGACTTCACCTCACATGCATCGAACCTGTTATCAGGAGAGAACAGTCCCCGGAGCAGCGCATCCTTCTTGGTAAAGTGAAGGGTCACTGAAGAAGAGGGAGACCCTCAAGGACATGTGTCGGCACAGTGGCTGCCATGGGTTCATACACAGTAACAGTTGTGAGGAGGACCAGCTGGTCTTTGCACATATGAGCTGGAACCAGTTTAACTTGACAGCACCTAACAACACACGTTGCAGACACTTAGATTCAAGTCTTCGTGTGAGCATATGCTTTCCTTTGGGGGAGGGGGCAGATAACCAGGGTGGAATGGCTGACTCATACAGCAGATATGAATATATTTAACCTTATAAGAACCTGACAAATGTTTGTCACAGAATTTTCCACTCCCACGACAAGTGAACGAGCTGGTCTTTTCTCTCAGCTATGTATGTAGGTGTGTCTTAGAGTGGATTTGCTTTGCATTTCTCTAGTCATTGAAGATGTTGAGCATCTTTTTTTTTTTTAACATTTTATTAGGGGCTCCTACAACTCTTATCACAATCCATACATATACATACATCAATTGTATAAAGCACATCTGTACATTCTTTGCCCTAATCATTTTCTTTTCTTTTTTTTTTTTACATTTTATTAGGGACTCATACAACTCTTATCACAATCCATACATATACATACATCAATTGTATAAAGCACATCCATACATTCCCTGCCCCAATCATTCTCAAAGCATTTGCGATGTTGAGCATCTTTCCATGCATTTATTTGCCATCATGATAAATTCTTTGGTGAAATGTTTATTTATATTTCTTGCCCGTTTTTAAAATTAAGGTGTTTATTTTCTTATAAATCAGTCCTTTATAAACTGTAGATACAAATCCATGCTTTGCAGGCATTTTCCTTGGTCTGCGGCTTCTCTTTTTCGTTTTCATAAGGGCCTTTGAAAAGTTTACAATCTTTTTGAGCATGTCAATTTAATAGATGCTTTCTCTTGTAGTTCTTTCTTTGTGTGTTGAATTTTAAAACTTTCTGCCAAGCAGACTAAGATTTTTACCTATGTTTTCTTCTAGGAATTTTATAGTATTAGCTGTTAACATTCAGGTCTGATTCATTCTGAGTTAATTGTCACGTGTTTTGAACGATGGTTTGAGAGTTGGAATGGACTCCATGGCAATACAGAATTGTGGGTTCCTTTTCACTTATTCCATCTACTCTAATTCCTCTTAACAATATTCTGTAGTTTTTAGTATACAGATTTTGTTCCCTTTTTATCATATTTACTCAAGTATTTCAGGTTCCTTTATGCCATTGCATATTGTATTTAAAAAAATATTTGTTTCTGATTGTTCATGCTCAAACCAAACTCACTCACATAAAGTCAATTCCGATTCACAGTGACCCTTTACGACAAGGTGAAACTGCCCCTTTGGGTTGATGGGAGGTGGGAAGCCTCATCTTTCTTCCTCAGAGCAGCTGGGGCATGCAAGCACACACCATGGTTGACAGCTCAATGCATAGCCCTCTAGCCCCCGGGGGTTCTGGTGGTTCATGCTGGTACACATAAATACAATCATTTTTTGAGTATTGACTTTGTGCTGCACTATTTTACTAAACTCATTTATTAGTTCTACTAGTTTTTTCAGTTGTAGATTCCTGAAGTTTTTCAACACAGGCAATCACACTGATTGTGAAGGCAGATAGGTTACTTTGGTCGTTGCCTTCTTTATTTCTTTTGTGGACCTGATTACAGTGTCTAACCGAATCCCGCCATCAGGTCAAATCCAATCATAGTGACCCCATAGAGCAGTGGTTCTCAACCTTCCTAATGCCACGACCCTCTAATACCGTTCCTCGTGTTGTGGTGACCCCCTAACCATAAACTTATTTTCGTTGCTACTTCATCACTTTCATTTTGCTACTGTTATGAATTGGGGGACCCCTGTGAAAGGGTCATTGGACCCCCAAATGGGTCACGACCCACAGGTTGAGAACCACTGCTATCAAGGATTACTACACCCACTGATAGGCACCCTGGTGGTTCAGTGGTTAAGTGCTTGGCTGCTTATCAAAAGGTGGGTGGTTCAAACCCACCACCAGTCTGTAGGAGAACGACATGGCAATCAGTTTCCTTAAAGATTGGCAGCTTTGGAAACCCTGTGGAGCAGTTGTCCGTGGCCCTAGAGGGTCCTTGTGGGTGGGCATGGACTCCATGACGGCCGGAGAGGTGAGAGGAGAATGGTGAAGAGCAGTGGTAAGAACCAACCCTCTTTTCTTCGTAATCTTACCAGGAAGCTTCCAGTTTTTCATTGTTAAATATAACATAATCTCTAAGTTTTCTATAAATATATTTTACCAGGTCAAGGACATTCTTTTCTATTAGTAGTTTGATGAGAATTTTTGTTAGGAATATACATTAGATTTTGTTTAATGGTTTTTCCATATCTGTCTAGTAAGATGATCGTATTATTATTTTTTTCTTTTTACCCGATAATTTAGTGGATGACATTGATTGCTTTTTGAATGTTAAATCCGTTTTGCATTCTTTGTATCAACTATACTCTTATGTATTTCCTTAGCTTTGATTTACCAAGACTTTTTGTTGCCCGCCCCCCTTTTCCACCTGTAGTTGGGAGGGAAAATGATCTGCAGGTTTCCTTTACTGTAATGTCCGTTTCGGGGTTCGTGTCAGTGTCATCGTGTAGAATGAGCTGGGCAGTGTTTCCTTGGAGAGTTTTTGTAGGACTCATGGTGTTTCTCCCTTAAACGATTGGTGGAGTTCATCCGTGAAATCACGTGGGTCTGCAGTTCTCTTTGTGGAAAGTTGCTTAACTACAAACCCAATTCCTTCATCTTTCTCAAAACTCACACCCACTGCCGCCGGTCCATTCTAACTTGTAGCGCTCGACCTTGGGGTAGAGCTGCCTTGTGGGGTTCAGAGACGGCAACTTGATGGGATTAGAGATTCGTGCCTTACTCCAGCAGCGTGGTCAGTGATTCCAAAGTGCTGCCCTCATGGTTAGCAGCCCAGTGTCTAACCCCTAAGCCACCAGGTGTGTGGTTCAAACCCACCACCAGTCTGTAGGAGAACGATGTGGCAATCAGTTCTTCTTGGGAGAGTCTGGTAGTGCAGATGTGTAATGCACTTGGCTGAAAATTGCAAGATTGATAGCCTACTTCCCCCTGAACCAGCCATTGAATCCCCTGTGGAGCGTTGTTCTGCTCTGATACGCGTTTGGTTGTCAGGAACTCAAATCTACTGGACAGCAAGGAGCATGCCGTTTTGCCGTGTTATTTCTGCTGGAGTGAGCAGTGGCTGGTTGGGCCCTGGCTAAGTTGCCTCTAAGAGGCCCCCAGTGAGCTTTGTCTTCCCAGTGCTCTTGCCCTTGTGTCATCCACTCTCTGTTGTTGTGGCTGGACCAGGCGACTCCCTTCTAATGATTAGAATACAGACATGATGGCAGGTCGCTTCCCAGATTAGGTTACAAAGACCCTGAGGCTTCTGCCTCAGGCCTGGCCTCTCCCACACCCTGGCTGAGGAAGGTTGTAAGATACCCTTCAGAAAGGTCCACGTGGCAGAGTAGACCAGTAGTCCACGAGGAGTCTAGGTGGCAGAGTAAATTACACATGATCTCAGATATCCCCAGGGGCAGTTCTACTCTGTCCGGGAAGGTTACTAGGAGTCAGAATTAACTCCATGGCAGTGAGTTCTGGAACCACAAGGTCAGCAGTTCAAACTCTCCAGGCACTGCTCCTTGGGGAACGATACAGTTCTCTGCTCCTACAAAGATTTACAGCCTTGGAAACCCAGAACTCTACGGTTTTCTTATAGGACTGTGTGTTAGTCTGAGTAGACTAGAGAAACAAAATTCATAGACACTCATATTTTATAAGAGAGCGTTTTATATAAAGGGTAAGTGTACATTAAGAAAGCATCCCAACCCAGTCCAATCCAAGCCTACAAGTCCAACATTAGCCCGTGTGTCCGACATCAATCTACAAAGTCCTCTTTCCTCTCACAAAACACACTCAATGACGCCGACTGCCGGAGAAAAGCCGAATCATTGAGTGTGTAAGCATCTCAGTGCTGGCAGGGGTCTCCACACGGCTGCTCCAGCACCCAGGGCTGCATCGGGGTAGGTCCATGTGGCCTCTCTTCAGAGATGTCTCGCAGGAAGTGAGCCTTGCCAGCTGAAGCAGGGAACTGGCTAAGGCAACTGCACACTGGTCCGACCATCAGAGAGCAAGAGACTAGACAGGCGAGGCTCATGGAGACATTTACCTCTCTGCCCTTCAATTAATCCCACATGCGTTCACAGGCCAGGTTGGCACAATAAACCTGATCTATCATAGGCTGCTAGGAAGTGGAGTTGAGGGCAGTGAGTTCGTTTGGCTTGGCTGGTGAAGGACTAGAGAGAAGTGAGGAGTACCCGACTGGAAACCCTGAGGAGGGTGGGTGCTTGTTAAGGGGTGGTAGCAAGATAGTCTCACGTGCTGCGGATATGGTGTCCGGAAAGACCAGTCCCTGCAGAAGGACATCATGCTTGGTAAAGTGAAGGAGCAGCCAAGAGGAAGGCCCTCAACAGGAGGGATTGTCACAGCAGCTGCAACAAAGGTCTCAGATATAAGAACGGCCCGAGGACGGCCCAGGCCCGGGCAGTAGTCCCTTCCGTTGTACGGAGGGTCGCTGTGGGTTGGAATCGACTCAATGGCATGAGACTGTAACCCCACAGAAAGTTTAGGAGCACTGTCTTCTGAGTCAATGGAGACCCTGCATGGTGCGAATGGTTAAGTGAATGGTTGGAGATTTAAGCCCACCCAGAGGTGCCTCAGAAGAAACACCTCCTGTCTCCTAACCCACCACTGAAGGCGCTATGGAGCACCGTTCCTTAGGCACTGTGCCGTACCTGGGGCTGCCAGGCCCCGGAATCCACTGCACACTCACAAGATTTTTGTTCTCTGTCTGAGTTACATGGACAACAGCGAATGTGCCCGATGAGCAGATGATTTCCAAAATGTTGCAGCGGTTGCTTTGTTTCCTCTTGGTGTTTAAGGCGAGATGAGAGATGAGAGAAACAGAGCGGGGGGCTATTCAACCAGAAGGAGCCAGAATTTGGTGGTTTTGATTATTCTTGTCTCTCCAAATGGCAAACAATGCTACAATGCAGACACGGCTTTTCAGCAGAGCTGATATCCAGGGTGCTGCTGGGACAGCTGGGCTGGGCGATGCAGCGGTGAAGGGCTCAGGCAGACCACAGGTGGCGCATCACAGGGCTGTTCAGCCCTCGCCTGCAGGGACCCTGGACATGAGCAGGGCTTCCAGCTTGCCCCAGAGTGCCTGCCCCAAGTCCCTGGGGCCTTGGTCGGCCCTTCAGGCAGGGCGCCTGGGTGTGGGAAGAACCCTTTGGGACCTTCTGCTTTGACACAAAGAACGAGAGGGAAGAGCCTGACTCCGGAGAGTGCAGCCTGGATGGCAGGAGGGCCGGTGATGCTGCTGTTGGATGTGAGCCACGCTGCCTTCCTGTGGCTCCACATGACAGAACAGAACCACCTCACAGGGGTTTCTAGGCTAAAAGCATCATGGGAACACATTGCAGGCCTTTTCTTTGAAGGAGCTGCTGTTAGGTTTGAGTCCTCCTCCTTTCTGTTAACAGCTGAGTACTTTGTCACCGCACTGCCAGGACTGCATTGCTGGGCATTAGGGGAATGCCAGTCAAAGGCGCATCATCACAGTGCTGGTGAAGCGCTCGGGCACTTGCTGGTGGGAATATAAAAAGGTGGTGCCACACATTGGAACCCTGCGGGACCTTTCCTAAAAAATCGCTAAACACAAAGTTACCATAGAGATTCCATTCAGCTTGACCATTCCTAAGTATCTACCCACGACACAAACAAGCATCTAGCCACTCAAGAGTGCTACAGGAACGTAGACAGAAGCATTATTCTTAACATCCTAAAGGTGCAGTCTACATGCCCACCAACTGAAGAACGGAGGAGCAAAATATGCGCATAATGGAATACTATTCACCCAGAAGAAAGGAAGGGCTCGTATATGTACTCGACCGCATTATGCCACGTGAGAAAAGGAAGACACAAAAGGCCGCGTGTTCTAGGATCCCATTTCTATGAAATGACCAGAATAGGCAACTCCAGAGAGACAGGAAAATAGATTAAGCAGTTGGTCGCCTTTGAAAGGGGAAGAGATGGGAAGTGACTGCAAATGGGCATGAGCTTTCTTTATGGGGTGGCGAGAATGTTCTGGATTGGGAGGGTGGTTACACAACCCTGCAGATGATGCTGCCAGATGACACTCAGTTTGTGTGCCAAAAAAAAAAAAAACTCAGTGTAAATCTCAAACTTAGAACGGGTGAATTTGATCATACCTAAAGGATCTCTCAATAGAGTTGTCCAAAAGGAACTCAATAAATGCCTTCCAGAAGTGTCATGCTAGCGACACCTGCCCCACCTGGGGCTGGCATTCTCTGATGGGCAGGGCCTCGCCTTTTCTCACATTAGCACCCAGGGCAGCAGCTGTCTCCAAGAACAGGTCTTGAGGAAAACTGTATTAGTAAACGGAAGGGTTTGGCAAGTGAATGGTTGCTTCTGTGAGTACCTCTCTGGCAGGGCCGAGATACAGGCTGTTTGCTCCTCTCATGGGTCTCTGTTTTGTCATTCTGGTGGCATCACAAGCATCATCTCCTTGAGTCCCCACACCCACCACTCAGCACATGGGAGACATTCCATTAATAGCCATTGGCGCTCTGTGACCCTGAAGAGCCCACTCAACTATTCAATAAAATCCCAAACTCCTCCCACAATGCTTCCTCCAGAAAACCATCCTCACTTCCAGCGAGTTGATGCCAGCTCATAGCCACCCTGTGGGCCATCAATTGGCACCTACACTGCTGGCTGGGGCTATGAGACAGAAAAAGACAAATGTGAGCTCTAGTGGGTGGCTGAGTACAGGTCGAGAGCCTCACAAACAAACGAAGCCTGTGTTAGTCCGAGTAGACAAGAGAAACATATCCATGCGAGACACTCACATGTGTATAAGAAAGAGCTTTATATGCAAGAGCAACTGAACATTGCATCCCAGTCCAGTAGAGATCAAGTCCATAAGTCCGATATTAGCTCATGTGTCCAATACCAATCTATATAGTCCTCTTCAGACTCATGAAACACATGCAATGCCGCTGAATGCAGGAAGATCACAGGTCAGTGGGTAGAAAGTCTTGTGGATCCAGTGGCGTTGTAAGCATCTCAGCACTGGCAGGGCTCCACGTGGCTCCTTCAGCTCCAGGATTCTAGTGTAGCTCCATGTGTCTTGTCAGCAAGCAAGTCTTGCAGGGAGTGTGGGTGTGTCCCGCCTCCAGTGAGCTATTTATCTCCTTAGTGCCTTCAAATGATGTCATTAAGCTGCAACCGGACTGACAGGCTAAACCCCACCCTCCATTCTTAAAGTCTCAAGTTGACAATAGATGATTGAACTACCACAGAGGCCACGCTGTTGTTGGTGGCACCTGGACCATATTGACTCACTGAGACCTCATGTCACAGGGTAGAACCGTGCCACAGGCTTAGACCAAGAGCAGATCACCAAGACCTGCTCCATGGAACTACTGATTGGCCAAAACCACCAACCTTTTGGTAAGCAGCCAGCTGGGGCTCCACCAGGGCTTCTTGGTGGGACCTCTGCTGGAAGTTCAGTTCTGAAGCCATGTCCAAGGTAGATTTTTTTTCAAACAAACTTCTCCTGAAAATCTTAATAGAGATGCCATACGTGGGATTGATTCCTTGCTCCTGAAAAGTCCACACAGTCCCATTTTCCTCCAGTGTTGGAAAAGATCACTTGTCCTTGCGTTGAGCATCTACTGAAGGCTTCTTCTCAGTAGCAGAACTGAGTTGCAGCTACTTCTACTTAAATCAGAGCCCTATCCCCCCCCAAATTCCATTTCTTAAATAAAATTGTACGATGTTTTCAGTGAATGTTTACATAACCGATTGGGTTTTCATTCAACAATTCCCATACAACTTGTTCAATGACATTGGTTACATTTGTTTTCAATCCCAAAGGCAGCAGAAAACAAGTTTAAAAAAATAGAACAAACTAAGAATGGGTTAAAGGGAAAACATATGATATTAAAATTTAACCTGTCTCTGCAATAATTCACTTTTTGATGCCCTCTCTCGGGGGACAGGGATTTTCACATCTCTGGTCAATGGACTGAGGGTTTTCACTGAAGGCTTATTAACCCCGTGGGGTCTCTGCACATGGATATTGGGTTGTCACTGTCATCCATAGCCTTGTGAAAACCGGGCGCTCATGATTTAAGCTCTAGTACATTTCCCTCCTTTGAGCTTGGGTTTTGTTGTTTACAATCCTTGGATCAGGTCCCTGGAATGGCAAACAGATTGTTCTCGACTGTTAAGTGCTAAAGATTGATGGTTTGAGCCCACCCAGGAGTATTGTGAAAGAAAGGCCTGGCTCCCATACAGATGACAGCGAAGCAAAGTCCGTGGAGCAGTTCTGCCCTGAAATACATGGAATTGTAAGAGGCAGGGCCTGACTCGAGGACAATGAGGGTTTGGGGGTTTATCCCCCAGCATTGCAAAGCTAGGTGCTCCCACAGCAGTGTGTGGGAATGGCAGGTCACCAAGAGGCCCAGAGCTGTGCTGACCTCCCTTCCACTCCATACCTACTGCAGGGAAATGCCAGACAGGTACACAGAATGGTCAGCACTGCCCGGTTTATTTATTTACTTTTAGCGCATTGAGTTTACTTAAGTGAATTTGCTCATTGGCTTATAAGGTGAATCTCCTGTCCTTGAAGCTCTGCCTGAACTCAGGCCAATCCTGGGCTCTAATGGAAGAAAGAAGCTCTGGGGGCCGGAAGAAGGACCAGTAATGCCTGGAAAGGCTGCTCGCGGCAGACAAAACCTGGAGGACACAATTGGAAAGAACACCAACTTTGAGGTTTCAAGACATCCATGGAAACTGTGGGGAAAGTGGAGGCTTAGCGTGTGAGTCTCTCAGTGAGTCCTCAGGCTCACGATGACCGTTCTATGGACGATAGGTCCAAACAGTGCCTGGCTGGCGGCCATTGGCGTGATCTTCGACATATTTAAGCCCGTGGGTGAGGCTGCCTGGTCGATCCAGGTCCCTGGAGGCCTCCTTCATGCTCGCTGGCATTCAGCTTTACCAAGCACAATGGCCTTTCCAGTGATTCGCCTTTCCCGATGATGCGCCCAAAGTAAAAGCGAGTTGAAGTCTCGTCATCTTTCCCTCTGAGCAACATGATGTTTGTGTTTCTTCCAAGACTGATTGATTCCTTCTGGCAGTCCACGGCGTAGTCCATGATCTTTGCCAGGACCACAGTGCCAATGTGCCAGCTCTTCTCCTGCCTTCCTTTCGGCTCTCAGTGCCTGGGAGCCGATTGAAAGGACCGTGACTTGGGTCAGACCCTCCTTAGTCATTAAAGAGTCCTCTTTGCTTTTTCAGCCTCTGAAGAATCTTTTTTACCAGAGCCTGGCCCAGTGCAAGACCTCCTTTGATTTCTGGATGGTGGTCTCTGTGGAGCTCCGTCAGCATCAAGCTCAGGGGGGGTGGGGGGTGGGGGCAAGTAGAACAGGTACCTGGGGAAAATCACTAGAAGGAATTAGAATGTGAAACTGAAATCCCCAGTGGCTGCTGGGGGCTCAGCACTGACAACCTCCTCCTGACTCGGAGGCAGGCCCTTCGTCGAGGCTGCGCTCCCCCCACCCCACCCCCACCCCACTCCCCCAGGAGATGGCAGGAGGGTAACATTTCCAGGCACCACTGTGAGGGCACCCGGGGAACCGGTCTTGCTGGCTTCTGGGGGGTCAGAGGGCAGCCTTCCCGGCAGGCTGCCTGCCTCTGCGAGGCTCCTGGGGCCCATCCCACCCCCCAGGGGACACAGGCTGGGAGTTGCAGCCAAAGAGACTCCTGAATCACTCATGCTGCCCCTTTCTCTCCCTTAAATTGAATCTGAAGATAAGAATTGCAAGCCTCTGCCAAGTGCTGACACTGAGCCCTGCTGGGCTGGCTCGGCCCACAACTTGATGAGCAGCACCTGGCTTCTCATTGTCTCCAACAACTGACGCTACTGAGTTAGAGACCCGGTGCAGCCTGGGCTTCAAAGCGTGGAGTCCTGGCTAGCGGGAGAAGGGCCGCTGCCTCAGAGGGTTTTGTTTTGCTGCTTCTCTGACTTTCAGCTCAAAATCTGCCAAGGAAAGGTGACGGGGCCCAGGCTGTTTAGTTTGGAGCCGAGAAGGCGAAGAGTGCCTAACTACTGTCTTCAAACACACAGAGGCATTTATAACGAGGGGCTGCGGGGTGGGGGAGGGCGCTCTGCCTGCCTCGCTCCTGCTTCAGCTGACAGAAGAGAAGGCTCTCTGGGAACCCGAAAGAAGCACCTATACCTGCACCCAGCTCTCCTGCAGCGTGAGCTCCACACAGGAGGTGCTGCTCCTGGCAGTGAAGACCCAGACTGTCTGTCCTTCACGGGCAGCCTTGGGAGCTTACACCTTGACGAGGTATGAGGGAAATCGCTTGCTGTCAAACTCATTCTGACATGAAATAACCCCTCCCCACCACTCTCTCCACCACCCCCACCCCCACCCCGGCCTAAGGTAGGGCAGGGCAGGGCAGGGCAGAATGGTCTCTTAGGGTTTCCAAAGCTGGCTGTCCTGACGGAAGCAGAGTGCCACGTCTTTCTCCCGTGATACCACTGGTGAATTCAGACCACCTACCTTTGGGATGGCAGTTGAGAGCTTCGCTGTTATGCTGACACTGTCTGTTTGGGATAAGATCTATCCAATCGATGCTTCCGGGTGGTTGGAAGCCAGGATGAAATCAATGACAACGGTGCCCGAGGGGCCCTTAGCCTGACTGCCCACAACTCTGCCCGAACACGCTGCCCAATTCGCTCGTCTCTGTGGCAGGCTGGTAAAAAGAGGACTTGTTCCTAGTGAGTCAGACACTTTTTTCCCCAAGGCCAGTGCTTGGGCAGAGCAGAAGCGCTCTCAGTGATAGAGATGGGAGGCACAGGAGCTGGTCGTTATGGGGAGGACAGAGCATCCGGAAGGAGATGCAAAGAACCAGTGGATCCAGAAGACTCTTAAGAGACAGAAATGACCTAAGAAGACCTGGTGGGCCACTGAGACAGGAGCCTGCAGAACAGGGATCCTTAATAGGACTACTAACAAGGCAATGACCTAGTATCGCCCTGAAGGCTCACAGCCGGCACTTAGGAGAAGGAAACAGTGGCCCGCCAAGGACTCGAAGGATCCCAAGGAGCATGGCTCAGGCAACAGTCCTTCTGCTATCCCTGGGGTCACCGTGCATCCGAGCCATTCCTGTGGCGAGCGTAGCCCTGAGCAGTGCGATACAGCCCCCCAACCCCCAAGCGTTTCTCTTCTCTCCCCAAGAAGAGCCGCAGGAAATTGTCACTAATTAAACCTGAGTGCAAGCACTTGTAGGTCCATTCCCGAGAGGGGCTCCGGGTGTGGGCCTGAGTGGGCTCCTGGGTTTGCACTTAGAGCCTGTAGTCAGCATGGTGACAAGCAGGAGCCATGGCTTCTACCCTTGCTGTGTGAGACAGCAGGCCTCTCCGATGTGGAGGCCGGGGCTGGCAGGAGAGGGTGGCTGAGAGATCACTGAGACACCAGGTAGACTGCCCCAGGAAGCCAAGCCAGGGACCTGCCCGGGCACAGCCCCAGCTGGCTTGCAGAGAGAGGTTGTGTCTTCTCTCCATGTTCTGTGCACCTGCGAAAGCTCACCTAGACCAGGGCTGAGCCCCCAAACATGTTCCTCGCCGCTGGTTCCGTTGGTGGTTCCCTCGGACTCAACCGCTCCCCGGCGTCCTTCTGCACGGAGGCCCAGTGACCGCACATCCTGCATAGCCACGGTTCTCTCGGGTCCTGGTGGCTTCCTGGGTGATAGGCCGGGAAGAGCTGTCTCGGGAGCGACAGGGCTGATGGAGACTGCTGGAATTTCACCGCAAACATCGTCCAAGCCCCAGCTGTGTTCCAGGCACTCTGCGAAGTGCGGGGAGGGAGGCCACACAAAGACATGTCCTTCTTTACCGTAACACGACGTAGTGTTCCAAAGAAGCACACACACCAAGCGCTGCTACAGGCCTGGCAGGGCATCCCCAGCAGGGGCTGCAGTGGAAGCGGGCAGACCTTCCTGGCCTCTCAGACTTGGGTGCGAGCAGGCAGGGAGATGTCCCTGGTGGGAACAAAGGGGGAGACGTGGGCACCTGCTGCCTGGAGCCTGGCCAATGGCTCGGGCCTCCCTAGATTTCTCATAGTATGTTCTCCCACTTGTTGCGGTTTTGTCCCTCTTCTCCGGTTTTTGAATATGCAGATACTTAATTAGATGACTTGTTTTCTCCGATGTCTTTGTTTTAAACCAGGCTTTCTACCCCTAGTTCATCCCAAGCGTGGGTTTCCTCCAGGATCCCGAGTCTGGTGCCCTTTCCAGGAGACGAGAACCCCTCTGAGAAACAGCTCTGTGTGAAGCACATCCTCCTGTGACCCCACACTCTGACTCGCTCTCTTGGGACTTGTCCTGGTGGCGAGGTTGGGCCAGCGGAGGCCAGGCTACTTAGCTGTCTCTCTGGGTGTTGGGCCCCGGCCACGGCCCTGATCTGCACTCTCTTATCTGGATGTCGCCATTCATTTGGCTCGCTCTGTCTCTGACCTCTGCTGGGCTCGGCCCACCCCAGCTTCTAACCCATGCTTAGGAAAGCCATCTAAGTGTTGGGTCCAATATGGATAAGACTCCTCGTGCAGAGAGTAGTGGGGGGTGGAGGCCAGAGAAGCGTGTTGGCAGTGACGACGGAGAGCAGGGATTAGAATGAGATTCAGAGTATTCATAATATATTGCTCAGTGGAATGAAGCTGGTAAGCCAAATATGTCAATAGGATTTTGTATATGTGTGTGTACAGATATATATCCACCATTGTTAGGGGCTGCTCAGCTTATTCTGACTGGTAGCAATCATATGTACAATAGAAGAAACACAGCCTGATCCTGCGTGTGTTCACACCATTGTTTTATGGGAGCCCATTGGTGCAAGCACGGTGTCAATTCCTCTTATTGAGGGTCTTCCTCTATTTCAGTTTACCAAGCATGAGGTCCTCCTCCAGGACTGGTCTCTCTTCACAGCATGTGCAAAGTACATGCACACACACACACACACACACACACACACACGGCTAGGAACCCTGGTCGCATAGTGGGTTCTGAGTTAGGCTACCATATGGGTTGCCCCGAGGTCAGCCGTTTGAATCCACCAGCTGCTTCTTGGGAGAAAGACCAGAATTTCTACTCCTGTAATGAGGTAGAGTCTCAGAAATCCACAGAGGGCAGTTCTGCCCTCTCCTCTCGGGTTGCTATGAGTCAGCCTCCATTCGCTGGCAGTGAGTTTGGTACTTTTTAGATATGTGGGATTGAGAGTCCGGGCAGCACAATGATCAAGCACTTAGCTGCTCACAAGAGGTGGTGGTTCAAAGTGAACTTCTTCATGCGCAATGCCAGTCCAGGGGACCCTGTCTATCACCTGAGGCCACTCTCTTTGAATTGACTGGCATGCCCACAGCAACACGCACCTAAGTTGAATGGGAATCTTCTGAAATCACCTCCCTCCATTGAGACACACACACAGAAAAATGTCCAGATAGTTTAGCCAACAAAGTACACATGTAAATCGTCATGGTGAGATGACGGGGAATTGAATTTTCTTTTTCTTTGTGCTGCTTAATTTTTCTGAAAGGACGACACATTGTGTAGTAAAGAAGAAACCAAATGTCCCCGTCATACCTCAAAATGCCAGCGCTGCTCCTGTGGGTGCGTTTGCTATGTGAGTCCAAGGCCGAGGTCAGAGGGTGAACGCTGCCGGCCGTGGGGGTGGGGGTGCTGAAGGCCACTTGCTGGGAGGGTCTCTGTGGGCTCCCCTGGGTCCTGGGCTAGCTGTGCTGTGCCGCTGAACTCACGTGCACGCAGTTTCTTCACCACACTGAGAGTGGCTTGAGCTCGGGGCGCACTGGGGCTGGCATCACCCAGTGAGCTTCCCTGGTGTCGCCCCACCCCCACAGACCTCCTCCTGGACCAGACCACTCAGAAGTCTCCATCATGTTTAGTATCAATTTTAACCGTAGAACATGATGCGATCACCATAGTTGTACAAGGAGCCCTGGTGACGGAGTGATGACACATTGGGCTGCCATCAGAAGGGTCCCAAGTTCAAAACCACCAGCTGCTCCAAGGGAGAACGATGGGGCTTCCTACTTCTGTAAAGAGTGACAGTCTCAGAAATTCATGGGGGCAGTTTTACCCTGTCCTATAGGGTCACTATGAGTCGGCATCGACTCGATGGCAGTGTGTTCTGTTTTTGTAATAATTGTACATTACTTAAAATGACCATTTCTCAGAGTATACAAGTACCAGCAATCAAACTGTCCTGTCGAACCTTGCTACACTAAATTCCACATTGCAGCTAATGAAGCGAAAGCTTGTTTTCATTTTAAGACTACTCCCCTAACAGTAATTCATTTGGCTTTAGAATACTTCTTACCGCGATTTTTAGCCACACCCCCAGAAAAGCTGACAGCTTCAGAGACGAGGAAGCCAGCAGCAGTGAGGGAAGATGGAACCGCGCACTCTGAGGTATCGCTGTAGTTGGTGGTGATGTCAGCTCTAAGCAGAGCGCGGTAGAAAGCTCCTGAGTAAATTCTCTCTGTCTCTCGCACTGTCGTCGACTTGATTCCAATTCACAGGGAACCTACAGGACCGAGCGGATCTGCTCCTGTTTGTTTCGCAGATGGTAACCTACGCGACGTGGCCGGGGTTCCATCCAAAGTGAGTAAACATTGGGCTCCAGAAGAATGCCGTAGTTGTTCAAACTGACGACAGGGATCATGTACTGTGATAAATAAGGAACACGTTTCTGCTGAGCCATTGCACAAGAATTTTATTGGCAGTCATTTTGGCGGCACCCCCTTCTGTCAGTGTCACCTGCTGTAGTCTGCACCCCCTGCACCCACTTAGAGAGGCCACAGATGGAGCTGGAACCCCAGGGAGGGCACACTGGAGGCAGCTTGTGAGTTGAAGGCTGGTCAGCGAGGCTGAGAATGGCACCGGATCTAGTTTCCTCGGGAAAGAATGTCAGACGTGGGCTGCCCGTGGCAAGTGGTGCCACAGACCTGCTCCCAGCGCAGCTTGTGGGTTTCCCCGGTCCTCCTTCCATCCCTCACTTACACTTGTCACTGGGTTTAGTCATGACCCAGTGGGAGTTCTGTCTTAATTTCCTTTGTAATTGCCAAAACCAGCGCCCGGCTCACCTAGGCACTCAGGAATAAGGGCATGATGGATGAATCTCTCTGAAAGCAATTACCAAATGCGAATTGAATTGCTAAATATAGGTGTTCAGTTTTCCAAGGCCCTTGAGGTCGTTGTTTGGGTGTGTCAAGGCTGCTTTATTAGTACACCGTGGAAAGCGTGCCAGGCGGTGGAAACCTAACATCTGTTGAAGACAGGAGACTATCAAAGGTCATGCTCCCACACAGGTCGTAACAAGTCCAGGAAGATGATGGGGACGATCATAAGCGACATACGTGATATAAGATGACAGCACTCTGGTCATCTGCCTACCGCTTATCTTTATTGTATTCTTGATCTCACCCTCACGCAGCCCTGGTGGTGCTGATTCGGTGTTGGGCTACGAACCACAGGTTGGCAGTTCAAATCCATCTGCCACTCCTCAGGAGAAAGACGAGGCTATCACTGCTAGCAGAGACTTACAGTTTCAGAAACCCGTATCGGGTCGCTGGGTGATGAGTGGACTGGATCTCGGTGGGTTACTGCAGCCTAGGAACCCGGTGTTGACATGCTGCTCACTTAAAGGTCGCTCATCCACACACCCCCAGGGCAGCCGTTCTCAACCTGTGGGTCGCGACCCCTTTGGGTGCCAAGCGACCTTTTCACAGGGGTCGCCCAATTCATAATAGTAGCACAATGACAGTGATGAAGTAGCAATGAAAATAATTTACGGTTGGGGGGGGTGGTCACCATCACATGAGGAACTGTAAGAAAGGGTCACGGCATTAGAGAACCCCTGCACTGGTGTCTCATCAGGAGCAAAGACCTGGTGACCTGCTTTCTTAAAGATCCTAGAGGGAGGGAAGAAAGAGGAGCAGATACCAAGGGCTCGAGCAGAAAGAAAATGTTTTAGAAATGATGATGACAACATATGCACAAATGTGCTTGATACAATCGATGTATGAATTGTTATAAAAGCTGTATGAGCCCCAATAAAATGATTTATCTTTAGACACATATAAAAATATCCTGGATGATCCTTTTGCAGTTCTTCTCTGTCACACGGTTTCACGAGGGCATTGAAAATCGCCTTTTCTACCCAGGCAATAAGCCTCGGGTGATGTCCTCTCTCCATACCCGAGGGAGGGGAAGAAACTGGTTACCAATAGAGTGCATTGGAGAGATGCCTGCAGGAGATCAAAACGATCAACCTGACGTGAACGGTTACAACCTTGTCACTTGATCCCCCTTCTGATACACTTTGGGCCTGATCTACTTTTCAAGATTCCCTGGGTGTTTTTTTGCTTGTTTTTCTTCAAATTTGGGTTGATCTCTGATGTACTTTGTCACTGTGGGTAGCCCTCTGGAGTTGTGTGTTATATGTTCTTCAGTATATGAGCCCTAGGACTGATGAACCCATAGAGACAAGTAGAATAAGGTTTCCTGGGAGCCCAGCGGGGAGGTGTGGGGAGTGGGGGCGGTTGTAACGGGGGGGGGCTGTCATCGAGGGGTTCAGAAGGAAGAGAGTGCTCAGAAACAGACGTGTTGGCACTTGCGCAATCCTGCTTGATGTGATTGGACTGTGGAGTGGTGTGAGCTCCCAACAAAATGGTTTTGGGTTAAAAAAAAATCACCCTAATTGCACCTAACCATAACAGCAGCAGTGGAGCAGCAGTGTGCTGTCACGGTTAGAGCACCATGCAGCGTCGGGTCTCTGTCCAGGCTGCACCTGGTTATTCGGAGGGAACGGCGAGGCACACTCTGCCATGCTCCAAACAGTCCTGGCCCTGAGCCCGTCCGTCCATCTCCAGCCGCCTCCCGCTGGCTCAGCCCTCTCCTTCCCCAGAAGGACAGCTGGTGGCAGCTTCTCCTGGCAGGGACCTCAAGCCACATTGAGCTCTGGCTCTGCCTGTTTCCGTGGGGGGCTGACTGACACCGCAGGGGCCACTGGGGTGCTCCCCTGCTCACTGGAACGTCAGTGGTTCGGACTGCTGGAGGCTGACTTGGCCATCCACTCCCATCAGGATGATAGGCTAGAAAACGGAGGGGTCCCTGCTGGGGTACTTTTCCTCTGTCCCACAGGGTCACAGTGAGCTCGACATGACTGGACAGCACCCAACAATTCTCACATGAAAGCCTCCTGGAAACTTTCGGACCCCCCCCCCCCCCAGCCCCTTCCATGCATAGCCCACAGGCTTCTCTCCCGCTGCCACTGAGTTGATGCTGACTCATTGAGACCCCTGTGGCCTTCCGAGACTCCCTGTTGATGGGAGTTGAAAGCCAAGTCTTTCTCCCGTGGAGCTGCTGTTGGTGGTTTCGAACTGCCGACCATGGGGATTGCAGCCTAATGGGTATGCACTACAGCACCTGCAAAGGCAGACTTGGAAATGAGGTCTCCCCTTCCCTCCCTGCCTCTCCCTTCTTCCTCCTCCTCCTCTTCCTCTTTCTTCTCCACTCCTCTTGCTCTCTCCTCCCCTCCCTTCTTGACCCCCCCCCCCGACACACAGCTATCCAGTCCTGCTTTTTCCTTTTCTCTACAACCCTACCCGCTCCCCGCTGCCAAGTCCGCAAGCTGCCTTCCTCTCCTCTTGGCCCAGGGGAGGGAACTCATCCCATCTTTCTGTGAGTCTGGGCAGAAGGGAGGCCTAGTCCCCACCCCAGCCATCTCCTGAGGTTGTGGTCCACCGGCTCCTTCCCTCAGACTTGGCAGCTCACGGGCTCCCCTCCCTGCTGTCCCTCCTCCGGGAGCTGGGCTCCGGACGTGGTCTGGTTGGGGAAAACCAGCCCTGGCCAACAGTTCCAATGAGTGAAATTGCCTTCAAGTGTTTGAATGCTTGATGGATGGGAACAGGGCCATGGGCAGGGGCCAAAGAGCCTCACATATTCACAGGATGAACTTGGGCAAACAAGCCAGGCGGTTGTGGACCCCTGGCCCTGCTCAACCAACCCCGCACCTGGGAGAGCTGTTTCAGCAAAAGGAGGGGACTCCTTCTTCCCCCTCCTTCCCTGACTCCTTCATCCCCCTCCTTCCCTAACTCCTGTTCCCCCTTCTTCCCTGACTCCTGTTCCCCCTCCTTCCCTGACTCTTGTTCCCGCTCCTTCCATCTTTCCTGATGCATTCCTCTCTCCATTCTTCTCCTTTCCCCACTTCCTCCCACTTTACTCTGATTTTCAAGACTGCTAAGGATGCCAGAGTCGGATTCAGCAACTGCGGACAAGGGGACTTCCAAGTGGGCACCTCCAGAGGAGGCGGGGCCCCAGGGCTGCAAGGCCAAGCAAGGGCATTGGAGCTGTGATCTGGGCAGACATGCCTCCTGTAGATTCTGAGCAGGAGGGTCCTGCGGCTGGTTAATAAGCCCAGAGGCAATGCTAGGAAAAGAGTCAACACAATCAGGCAGCCAATGGGTCGGAGTCATGGAGGCTTCTAGAAGAGTCGAGCAGGAGGCACCTGACATCGTTGGGGCCCAGGAGGAAGCCAGGTCAAAGGCCACATGCTGCCTGAGACCTTCCTGATATACAGGGTCTGAGGGTGAGACAGCCAAGGAGAGATTTCTGAGTGGCAGGGATGGGGTGGCACGGGCCCTGGGAGGTCTTTTCTCCAAGGTGGCTCTGGGCCCTTCGGGAGCAGCCTTGTGCTATGGGACGGAGCAGGGGCAAGGGGGCTGTGATGGGCAGCAGGGGAAAGAGTCGCCCCTCTAGTGTCTCCTGGAAACCTGTCGGTGGTCCCAGGCTCAGCTCCAGCCACCCTTCAGAGTGGTTCAGGATCCACACCAGAGTCCCTGCAGGATAGGAAGCAAGGCGTCTCTCCCTCCTCCCCGATCTTTACCTGGAGTCCTGCCCATGGCTCACCTCACTGAGTTCCAACAAGCCCAGGGCACAGGGCCAAAGCCTTTGAACTTGGCGCTGGGCCAGAGTCCCATGGCCAGCAGGGCAGGGAGATCAGTCCCACCAACTCAGGCGGAGAGCTGGTGTCGCTTGGCGAGAAGGGGCTGGTTGGTTCCTGATCAGGAAAAGCACCTGCTCAGCTTGGGGCCTTTCCTGTCCATGCACCCTGTGTGGCTCGTCTCACTTAGGGTCCCAGAAGGGCTCTAAACTGAAGGCTGGGTGTCAACCCCAAATATCCCATTTTTTTTAAAGATCATCCTATTGGGGCCCCTTATAGCTCTCATACAATCCATACATCAATTGTATCCGGTGTATTTGTACATATGTTACCATCATTTTCTAAACATTTACTTTCTTTTAAAAATATCATTTTATTGGGGACTCTTACAGTTCTTATCACAATCCATACATACATCCATTGTGTCAAGCACATTTGTACATATGTTGCCATCATCCTTCTCAAACCATTTTCTTTCTACTTGAGTCCTTGGTATCAGCTCATTTCTTCCCCTCCCCCACCTCCCTCCCTCATGAACCTTGATAATGTATAAATTTTTTTTCATGTCTTTTTTTTTTTTGGACTTCTATAAAGCATTTTATTAGGGGCTCATACAGCTCCTATAATAATCCATATATCAATTATATTAAGAATGTTTGTACATATGTTGGCATCATCATTTTCAAAACATGTTCTTTCTACTTGAGCCCTTGGTATCAGTATCCCTTCTTTCCCCACCCTCCCACCCTCAAAAACCCTTGATAAATCACAAATAATTCTTATTTTCATATTATACACCATCCCCTGTCTCCGTTCACCCATGTTTCTGTTGCTCATTCCCATTCCATAAGGTTTTCTTGTGTGTAATTTTTTTTCTCTTTTCTTCTTTTACATTTTATTAGGGACTCATACAACTCTTACCACAATCCATACATATACATACATCAATTGTATAAAGCACATCCATACATTCCCTGCCCCAATCATTCTCAAGGCATTTGCTCTCCACTTAAGCCCCTTGCATCAGGTCCTCTTTTTTTTCCCCTCCTCCCTCCCCCTTCTCCCCTCCCTCATATGCCCTTGGTAATTTATACATCGTTGTTTTGTCATATCTTGCCCTATCCGGAGTCTCCCTTCCCCCCTTCTCTGCTGTCCCTCTCCCAGGGAAGAGGTCACATGTGGATCCTTGTAATCAGTTCCCCCTTTCCAACCCACTCACCCTCCACTCTCCCAGCATCGTCCCTCACACCCTTGGTCCTGAAGGTATCATCCACCCTGGATTCCCTGTACCTCCAACCCTCATATGCACCAGTGTACAGCCTCTGTCCTATCCAGCCCTGCAAGGTAGAATTCGGATCATGGTAGTTGGGGGGAGGAAGCATCCAGGATCCGGGGGAAAGCTGTGTTCTTCATCGATACTACCTCACACCCTAATTAACCCATCACCTCTCCTAAACCCCTCTATGAGGGGATCTCCATTGGTCGACACTTGGGCCTTGGGTCTCCACTCTGCACTTCCCCCTTCATTTAATATGATATATATATACATATATACATACATATATACATATACACATATATACACATACATACACACACTTATATCTTTTTTTTTTTTGCATGATGCCTTATACCTGGTCCCTTGGGCACCTCGTGATCGCACTGGCCGGTGTGCTTCTTCCATGTGGGCTTATTTGCTTCTGAGCTAGATGGCCGCTTGTTCACCTTCAAGCCTTTAAGACCCCAGACACTATCTCTTTTGATAGCCGGGCACCATCAGCTTTCTTCACCACATTTGCTTATGCACCCATTTGTCTTCAGCGATCCTATCATGGAGGTGTGCAGTCAATGATATGATTTTTTGTTCTTTGATGCCTGGTAACTGATCCCTTTGGGACCACTCGCTCACTCACGCTGGTGTGTTCTTCCATGTGGACTTTGTTGCTTCTGAGCTAGATGGCCGCTTGTTTATCTTCAAGACCACTGTCTCCCTCTTCACCCACTTTTCTGTTGTCCATCCCCCTGGGAGGGGGTTATATGTTGATCACTGTGATTGGTTCTGCCTTTGTCCCCCCACCTTCTCCTTCCCCTTCCCCTCCTGGGATCTCTATTCTCAGTATTAGTCCTGAGGGGTTCATCTGTCCTGGATTCCCTGTGGTGTGCGCTCCTATCTGTACCTGTGTAGTCTGGCCGGGTTTGTAAGGTAGAGCTGGAGTCATGATAGTGGGGGGTGGGGTGAGGGAGGAAGCATTAAAGAACTAGAGGAACGTTGTCTGTTTTGTCGGTGCTATATTGGACCCTGACTGGCTCATCTCCTCCCTATGACCCATCCCGTGAGGGGATGTCCAATTTAAACATTTACTTTCTATTTGAGCCCTTGGTAGTAATTCGCTATTAGGAGCAGGCCTTGTGGCCTGTTAGTGAGCTCGTCTTCCCAAGCCCTTTGGCGGATTCACATTGAGGCACCGGGAAGGGTGTCTTGTTTTGTGGCTTGGCACGACAACTCTGGAGTCCACGGGGAAGCTTGCAGGTCTCCGTCTCCTCCTAGGGAGAAATAGAAGTAGTATTTTGCTCATGGGACACAGAGGCGGCTTGGGGAGAGTTAAGTAAGCCAACATGTGTGACATGTCCAGCCCAGTCCCGGGACAGGATAATGGCTGTTAATATAATTAGTAGCATTAACTGTGGTGGCCCGGGGCCAGTTACTTCACCTCTGTGAGCCTTAATTTCCTCATCTGAAAAAAAAAAAGGAAATAAAAATAGCCATTAGACAGGATGACTTTGAGGGTCAAAAGCAAAATCCTGTATGCTATGCATAATTCACCTTGTAGCCTCGACCCAGTGACATCGTCCGTGGCTTATAGGGCTCTGTGAGGTGGCCGAAGTGGAGCATCTCTGGGCACTGGGCTCTAGACACATGCACACTTTCAAAGGAAGCATCGGGAAGACTGTCTGAGCAAGCAGTCTTCCCTCGAGGCCAGCTCCGCTGGGCTATTCTCCAGGGGCTCTCTCCCACTGCTGACTTCTTGGAGAGCAGAGACCTTGCCCAACGTCGCCCGTGTTCCTGAAGATGTTTCTTGAAGAACGATGCCAACTGCCTCCCCCTGCTGTCTGTCCCTCTGCCTCCTTTCCTGACTGCCCAGACTCTGTGTTCACGGGACAGAACCACGGGCTGTCTGGCCCCAATGCCTTTGCTCATGATGGCCTCACTGCCTGCCGTTTCTCCTCCCCTTGGTACCCAACCTTCCAAAAACGTAACATACGTCTCCATTCCCTCAGGAATGACCTGCCTGCCCTTCCTCTGAAGCCCTGTTTTCTCTTCCACGATTCCAACTGCCCTGGGAAAATGTTCCCCCTGCAGGTGGCCTACTTCTGCCCTCTGTCAGAGTGTGCCAACTCATTTATGCCATTGGATTGTGCAGTACAATCCGCTCTGTGTGTAGTAAGTGGGGCCCTGGTCTTGTTGTAGTTCAAGGTCAGCAGTTTGAAACCACCAGCAGCTCCGAAGCAAGAAGACGAGGCTCTCCACTGTAAAGAGGTATTGTCTTGGAAACCCACGGGGGCAGTTCTACCTGCATCTCTAGGGTCGTTTAGGAGAATCGACTCAATGGCAGTGAGCTTGGTTTGTTGAGGAGCAGATGGTGGATCTCTGGTGGCATTGTGAGTTACAAGTTGGGCTGCTAACCACAAAGTCAGCAGTTCAAACCCACTGGACTCTCCCTGGGAGAAAGATGAAGCTGTCTGCTCCTGTAAAGATGGAGAGCCTTGGAGACCCACAGGCTCAGTTCTACTCTGTCTGAGTTGACAATAAAAGGGAGTTTGTGGATTTGGTTTGGTTTTGCTAGTAGGTGGTCCCCAAGTCCTCTGAAGGAATGTTGCTCTTAATTATCAATTAAGGAGCCCTGGTGGGGTGGGGGCATGAGGCATTGGCCTGCTCACCATCGAGTCAGTGGTTCAGACCCACCAGCTGCCACTCAGGAGAAAGAGGAGGCTGTCAGGTCCAGTCAAGATGGACTGTCTCGGGAACCCTCTGTAGGGCAGGGTGGCTGAGTCAGAACTGACTCCAGGTGGTAGCTTTAGTGCTTCATTAGTGCTGGGCACCGTTTGTCCTGCTGGGTGCTCCTTCATGAGTGGGCCCTGCCAACCAGGTCCTGCTCCTCATGGTCCCGCCCACCCGCCGCAGGGCTCGGCTTCAGGAGGAACCACAGAAACACCGCAGGCCCGGGGCTCCAGTCTCACTGCTGCTGCTGTTGTGTGTGAGCAGGTTGGTGCTCAAGAGCAGGCCCTTCCAAAAACAACCAGGCCCACGTGCCAAGACAGGTTGCACACACCCACCTGGCTCACATACCTTGTCAGACCAGTGCCGGCAGCCCGGGGGCGTGGGGGGAGGGAGACACCTGTGGCAGCCAAAACAAACTTCCCAGAGGGCAACTGTAGCCACCCCCTACCCCTCTTGTATTTCCACGCCCAGGGTCTTGGGTCGGGACTCTGCTCTCATCCCTCAGTCCTCCACCCCAGTCTCCCTCATTTCCGTCAGGGTCCCTGGATAGTGTAGCTGATGAACATGCTCAGCTGCTAATGGGAAGCTGGGAGATTTGGGCCCATCCCTAGGCACCACAGAAGAAAGGTCTGGGGATCTGCTTCTGAACAATAAACCAACCACTGTCTGGCAGGGCTGGATCAAGGGCAATGTAACCGAGAAGAATTCCTAAAACCCAAATGAAGGCTGAACATGATAGTGGGACAAGAAGAAAGTACAAAGAAATAGAGGAAAGAACTAGGAGGCAACGGGTAGTTATAGAGATTTAAATACAGACATATAAAGATGTAAATATACACGACGAGGGGGAAATAGATCTATGCACATATATTTATAGGCTGAGTATTAAGGAGATGGATGGACAGTGGGTCCCTGCTCAAGTGTTCCCTCAACACAAGGACACTCTGTTCTGACAACTTGCCAGTCTGAGATGCTCGCCTGCCTGGCGCGATTGCTGGAGACAATGGGTGCACTACAACTATGGTGAAGAAAGCTGATGGTGCCCAGCTATCAAAAGATATAGCATCTGAAGTCTTCAAGACCTGAAGATAAAAAACAGCCATCCAGCTGAGAAACAACAAAACCCACATGGAGGAAGCATACCAACCTGTCCCAACTCGATCACTGAGGACAAAGTGGTTACATAAACAAAAGTGGTGAAGAAAGCTGATGGTGCCCAGCTATCAAATGATATAATGTCTGGGTTCTTAAAGGCTTGAAGATAAACAGGCGGCCATCTAGCTAAAAAATAAGAAAGTCCACATGGAAGAAGTACACCAGCCTACCCTGACATGAACGCTGAAGACAAAGTGGGTACATAAGCAAATGTGGTAAAGAAAACTGCTAGTGCCTGGCTGTCAAAATATATAGAATCTGGGATTCTATAGGCTGGAAGATAAACAAGGGGCCATCTAACTGAGAAACAACAAAGCCCACATGGAAGAAGCGCACCAGCCTGTGAGATGACAAGGTGGCGAAGGGGTCAGGTATCAGGCATCAAAGACCCCCCCCCCCAAAATCATAGCATTGTGAATGAGGGGGAGTTCAGAGTGGTGACCCAGGGCCCATCTGTGGGAAATTGGACATACACTTGCAGAAGGGCTGCGGGGAGGAGACGAGCCGGTCAGGGTGCAGTGTACCAATGATGAAATATACAATTTCCTCTAGTTCTTGAATGCTTCCCCCCCCACCCCGACCACTATCATGATCCCATTTCTACCTTACAAAACCATCTGCATCGGAGGATGTACATTGGCACAGATAGGAACTGTAAATACAGGGAATCCCGTATGGATGAGCCCCTCAGGACCAGCGGTGAGAGTGGCGATATTGGGAGGGTGGAGGGAAGGTGAGGGAGAAAGGGGGAACAGATTACAAGGTCTACATATAACCTCCTCCCTGGGGGACGTTCAGTGAAGAAGTGGGTGAGGGGAGACATCAGATGGTACAAGACATGACAAAATAATTTATTAATTATCAAGGGTTCAGAGAGAGGGGGTAGTGGGGAGGGAGGGGAAAATGAGGAGCTGATACCAAGGGCTCTAGTAGAAAGCAGGTGTTTTGAGAATGATGATGGCAACATGTGTGCAGGTGTGCTTGATGCAATTGATATATGTATGGATTGTGATAAGAGTTTATGAGCCCCTAATAAAATGATAATAAAAATAGTAAATAAAGCAGCCACTGAAACCCAGGGAGCACAGGTCCACTGAGACACCCGCAGGGTGGCCATGGGGGGACAGTCACCCAGAGCTGGGACCTGCGAGTGGCTCTACCGCAGATAGGACCGCTGCCTGCTAGTGATCTGCAGAATATTACTAGCTTTGCTGAAACTCTGGCAGCGAGTCGATGCTGATGCACAGCCACTCTCTGGACAGGGAAAACCAACCCTGTGCAGCTCCAACTCTCTTCACCTAAGTAGAAAGTCCCCTCTTTCTCCCACAGAGCCGCTGGTGGTTTTTGAACTGTCGACCTTTCGTTTAGTAGTCCAACACGAAAGTTCATCACCTTTGAAAGAAAACAAAAACCACACCCGGAGCGCACTGAATGCACTGTGACTCTCTCAGGGCTAGCCTGGGGACACCTCCGTCCAGGGAGAGTCCCCAAAGTCTGGTTCTGTAGCACCTGCAGCTAGCACCTCCTGACCTGCCGGGCCCGCTTCCCCTTCCCCTCCGACCATGCTGGCTTCTCTGTAATGGTCTTTCCATATGGCTCCTGTCTGGTTTGCTGCAACAGGGCCACCGACTTCCGGAATTCTGCGGCCTTGCAGAGAGGGCTGTGTGTCCTGAGATCACCTCTCCTCTCTTGAAGCCAGCCCTTTGAGTTCAGAAGGAAAGGCACAAAAGGCAGTGGTCGGGCTGGCAAGGCACACGGCGTGTCGGCAGGGACCGGGCACGATCCTCATTGTGTGCCCCACACCCCTGGCGCGGCCCAGGGACCTCGGGGATCTGCAGATCCGGTCTCTCTGGGTTCAAACCGCAGACATTTGCAAGCAGAACAAAACATCCTTTTCGCCACCATGGCTCCTGGAAGTCTGACGGGGAGAGACCTGCCGCTGCCACCCCAGTGATGTTAACGACTGTTTGCTCGACTCTAAGATGTCTTCCATTGTGTGGCATAGTATTGTTTTCAGTGCAGCTCTTTCAGAGGGGGAAAAATAAGAATAAGAAAGAAAAAAGAAATGGCACATGTCCTGTACAGACTAATTGTCAGACGCATCCTGATTGCAGAATAATTAAAAGGCGAACCATTGTGTGCCTTGGGCTGGAGGAAACAGAGGCCCTATGGGTCAGGGTGGGCTTCCTCCCTCCAGGCTGGGGAGGCTGCGATGCAGGCTCTGGGCCAGCAGGCCGCAGCTGGGGTGCTGGGCAGGTATGGGACCTCAGCAAATAGTCACTGAACTCCCACACCATCTGGAGCTGCTAAGTTGGGGGTGGAGTGGGGGCGTCAGGGGAAACGGGCCCTATCTTTACCCTCCAGCATGCAACTGCTCTAGTATCAGTAGGCCTGGTGGCCCAACGGTTAAGCACTCAGCTGCTAAACAAAAGGTCAGTCATTTGGACCACCCCTTCCCCCCCAAGGGTCTGTGAGACCTAAGCTGCCCCATAGGGTCACTAGGAGTTGGAAATCTGCTTGGTGGCACCCAACAACGAAGAGGGAAGTGGGCGTGGGTGTGGGAACTTTGGAAGAACTATTGCCGTTCGGATGAGCCCCAGTGACTGAAAGCCCCTGGGACAGAGCTGGACGGCCCCCTAGGGCTCCCACAGCTGCTATCTTGATGGACACAGACTGCCACATCTTCCTCCTGTGGGCGACTGGTAGGTCTGCACCCCCAACCTTTCCGTTAGCAGCTGAGCGCTTAACCGCTGCACCATCAGAGTGCCTCAGAAACCCAATAAACCAAACACCAAACCCACCACCATCGAGTCAATGCCACCCCATCGGGGCCCTCCAGGATAGGGTAGCACTGCCCCGGTGGCTTCCAAGACTCCCATTCATTGCGGCAGTAGAAAGCCCTATCTTTCTCACACAGTGGCTGGTGGTTTTGAACTGCTGCCTTTGTAGCTAGCTGCCTGACTCATAACCACTTGCCACCAGGGCTCCCGAAAAACCTAGTGGGGCGGGCCCCATGTTGGTGCAGCCAGCTCTGCTAACAGTGAGGAAGAGCACCGTTCTTTCTTCCGCAGTGACATAAAAACGGCGCTGCTGATGTCATCAAACTCCACCTCACTGCCATCAAGTGGATGCCGCTCATCACAACCCTGTGTAGGACAAGGCAGACCGGCCCCTGTGCGCTTCCAAGACTGCCACTCTTTATGGGAATACAAAACCCCACTGATAAAGTTTATTGTGCCAACCTGGCTGATAAACACATGTGGGGTTAATTGAAGGTAGAGGGATAAATGGATCAGTGAGCCTCACCTTCCCAGTTTTTGGGTCTCTTGCTCTCTGACGGTCAGATCCATGTATAGCTGCCCTAGCCAGTTCCCTGCTTCAGCTGGCAAGGCTCACTTCCTGCAGGACATCCCCGAGGAGAAGCAGCATGGACCTACCCCGAAGCAGCCCTGGGTGCTGGAGCAGCCGTGTGGAGACCCCTGCCAGCACTGAGATGCTTACACATTCACTGACTCGGCTTTCCTCCTGCAGTTGGCGTCATAGTGTGTGTTTTGTGAGATGCAGGAGGACTTTGTGTGGATTGGTGTTGGACATATGGGTTAATGTTGGACTTAAGGGGTTGGGATATTTTCTTGATGTGCACTTAACCTTTATATAAAACTCTCTTATACATGAGTTTCTGTGGATTTGTTTTTCTAAAGTACCCAGACTGACACACCCACCTTTCTCCCAAGGAGCAGCTGGTGGTTTCAAAGGGGTGACCTTGCAGTTAGCAACCCAAGGCATAACCATGTACACCACAGCGCTCAAAACTAAACAGGGAAAGTGTCTCAGAACAACTCGGAGCTGACAGGGCCCCTGCAGTAGCCCCACGTCAGAGAGCGGCTAGCTTAGATTTCATCCACGGAATCAGATCCCTTGTCCCCTTGCTTCAGTGCTGACATTCCCCGCCTGCCCTGCCCCCCAGCCCGGTGGGTAAAAAAGGTTGACCTGCTTATCTAGTACTTGAAAGGTGAGAGGTTCTAACCCACACAGAGGCACCACGGAAGAAAGACCTGGCTATTTCCTTCAGGGCAAAAAGCAGCCATTGAGAACCCTGTAAGGGCACAGGTGCTCTCAGACACACACAGGTGGACACTTGGAGTCGAAGCAGTGGCAGCTGCTCTTACCCTGATGGGAGGCAGGTTTTGAGTGGGTTGCGGGGTCCCAGGTAAGGGGGACTGGAATAAATGCATAGGGCAGGTGGCGGGGTGGTAGTCTGCTGGGGGAAAGTCAGAGGGCTCTTCACCCAGGTGGTGCTCTTTGAGCTGGTGCTTAGAAAACAGCTTCCCCATGTGGAGATGGAGGTTTTAGACACAGTAACTAGGGAGGGATAGGGGCAAGCCGAGGAGCAGGGAGGAGCTGGGTGCGGGCTGGGTGCGGGCTGGGTGGGAGAGGCCAAGACGGTGTGTCTTTATCACTTTTCTGTGACTGCCTTTTGCACTTTATTTTCAAGCAACCAGCCAAGACACTACACGCTGCCTTGGTCAGCTTGGGCAAGGCCACAGTACCCCCCTTGTGTGTGTCCTGGCTCACTTGCCCCCTGGGCTTGGCCTTCTTGTAGCGGCCCGTCAGTCAGTGGCACACCCCCTCCACCCTCAGGCCCCTGGCACGCACTGTTCCTTCTGCCGGAACGTTCTGCCCACAGGTTGTGCTGGTCCCGGGGCTCATCTCCTCAAGGTCTGAGCGGCTTCCTTGCCTAATCCTGTAATAGGAACATGACTCTGAGAGCGCTGTGGACTGCCAAAAGGAAGAACTGATCTGTCTTGGAAGAAGTACGGCCAGAGTGCTCCTCGGAGGCAAGAGGGCAAGACTTCATTTCACGTGTGCTTTGGATGTGTTGTCGGGAGGATCATCATGCTTGGTGAATCAGCGGGGCAAGCAGAAAGAGAGAAAGGCCCTGAGCTTGGTGGAGTAAGACAGTGGCGGCCTCAGTGGGCTGAGGCATAGGAACAATCGTGAGGATGGCGCAGGACCGGGCGGAGCGTCCTTCTGTTGTGCAGAGGGTCGTTATGGGTCAGAGCCAACTCTGGGGCCTGAACGCCACCACCACCACCAACGGTGTAGTGGGTTATATTTGGGGCTGCTCACCTCAAGGTTGGCCGTTTGCAGTCACCAGCCACTCTTCGGGAAAAAGATGAGGCTGTCTGCTCCCACCAGGTTAGGAAGTTTGGCAAACCCACAGGCCAGTTCTACCTTGTCCTCTAGGGTCACTGTGAGTCCCAGTCAATTCCTTGGCAGTGAGGTTTGTTTGGTTTTTATAAATCCTCTCTCCCCTACCATGCCGGTCATCCTGCTGCCTCCTCCCCAACCCCCAGCACCCGCTTGTTTGCTTCTTGTCCCGCTCTCCCCGCTGGCATGCGAGCGCGGTGAGGACAGGGGCTGTCCTGCTTCCTGGAGTGTGGCCGCCACTGGGCAGGAGCTTGCTGGCCATTGCTGTAGGTGAGTTGTACTCTTTCCAGTTTTCTTCCACAGATTACTTCCAGCCGTTCTCAATATTTTCCTGATTGCTGCATGGGAAGCTGGCTAAAACAGGCTGAAGAAATTGTTTTGAGTGGCGGGGCCAGGAAGCGGGGAGGAGAGCAGGTCTGAAATGCTAAGATTTCCCCTTAGGATGGATGACAGCTCGAAACCCTTGATGCCTGCTCTACCTTGACCACCCCACTGACCCGAGAGCCCCAGAGCAGCACGAGGCTAATAGCCGCCTCCCCAGCCGGGCCAGCCGACTGGCCTTCCCGTGCGAGCGGAAGAAGCCGCAGGCTTCCATCTATTGGTCAACAGGACTCCGAAGGGCTGAGGCTGGTGGAGGGGAAGGACAGGTAGTAAATAGCAGTGGGAAGTCTTCTGGTTCAGGTTGAGTTCTCTAGAGAAGCAACACCAGCGACACTTGTACGTGTTGGGTATAGAGATTTATAACAAGAAATGGCTCGCACAGCCGCAGACATAGGTAAATCCAGTCCAGTTCAAGTCACTCTTCTGACTCATTGAAACTGACAAACAGGAAGCAAGATAATGAAGAGGAAATAGAGGGAGGCACAAGCTGGTGGATGCAGACCTCCGAAGATGGCTGAACGCACCCACCGTCTGCAGTCCACGGACAGCTTCTGGGATCGGCAGGTGATGTGAGAAGAAATTGGGGAACCAGACGCAAGATTCGCCCCAGCGGAAGATGAAGGGCTAGAGAGAATTAAATGTTGCTAGATGTTTCTCTCGCTTATACAGAAATGCTTAGGCCACCAAGGAGGAGATCAGACTGTGACCCAGTTCATAGGTCGGCTCCGGTCCTACCTTATCCAGGAGTGTCTACTTGACATCACCCCTCACCAGCAACTTCTACTTAAAGGGTTCTCGAAAGAGGAAGCAGCCTAATGAATTATTCCTAAAAAGAGTTATTTTTTTAAAAATTGCCATCAGTTGATTCCACCCCAAAACCCATCGCAGAGGAGGAGCTAAACTGCCCCACAGGGTTTGATGGGAGCCGGCTGCCACGTCTTGATCCTGCAGACTGGCTCCGGGGTTTGCATTGCCGATGTTTTGGTTAACAGTCAAGTGCTTTAGAAAGAAAGCGTAAGGAGGTGGTGACAATTTCAAGTTGGTCACTCCATCCCTCCCCTTCCCAGAACTTAGGAGAGGGAGGCAACCGAGGCGTGGGCCCACACCTGGACAAAGCAGGCTCCTAGAACTCAGACATCCCTCCCCGTGAACACTCTGCCCTCCATCCCTCCCAGAGACAGCGCCCTGCAGCCCAGTGGTCCCGTGGTTGGTGCGACCTTGTGTAGCGCTGAATACGTAGGTGCTTACCACTACTGGCTGCCACGGAGTCATTGCTAACTTCGTGGTGGCCCTGTGGGTCACAGAGTACACCTGTGCTCCCTGGGGTTTGCAGTGGCTTCCTGGATTTCCTTGTGAGGCACCTCTGGGTCAACTTGAACCTCCAACCTTCCGGTTAGCAGCCCAATGTGTTCATCTTTGGCACCACCTATGGCCTCCTAAGCTGCCACCAACTCAGACCCACTGAATTGAGCCTCTAGGTGCTCTTATCTATAACGCCACCTATAGGCTCATCTATAACGGTATTGCCAATACCTACCACTGCGAGAACACTTCGATTGATGAAACGCTTAGCCTCAGGGGTGGCTCTGAAGGCTTCACGGCATGTAGTCTCCCAGTTAAGAACCTGTGGAAACTGGGACTCATAAAGGTCAAGTCACTTTCCCAACGTCACCCAGAAAGGAAGCAATAGCATTGGGGGAGAACACCAGCGACTCAAGCCCCATGCCGTTCTCTCAGGCATCCTGGCTTCTCCATGGAGCCAGGCCGTGCTCATCCTGATATGGAAGCACCCCAAAACCTAGAGAAGCAAGGGCGTGGCACACGAGAGGAACCCTACCAGTGCTCTCACAGGCCTGACACTGTCTGTTTTCAAGTTATTGGCTTAGACAGTGATCCCATAAGAACCCTTACAGGGTCCAAGTGGAAAGCCTTATGCCTCAACCCCAGAACAGTTCTGAGAAGATGAAGGAGTTAACAAACAAATGAGTTCCTGAGAAGTCCTGGGCAGCCGTTCCTTTTCATGGGACACTGGGAAGCCCCAGTGCATGGAATGCACTGATCAAGTAAAGCCTGGAGACCAACACTGGCCCAGTGTAGCTACGGGGCCGCTCTTTGTCTCCTTCTGGTGGCATGGTGATTAACAAGGAGGGCTGCTAAGCACGGGTTCGAACCTACCCACCACTCTCTGGGAGAAAGATGAGGATATCCGCCCTCCATATAGTTTTCCAGTCTTGGAAACGGACTTAGTCCTGTAGCAGTGGTTCTCCACCTTCCTCATGGCGCGACCCTGTCATACAGTGCCTCATGTGGTGGGGACCCCCCAACCATAACATGATTTTCGTTGATACTTCATCACTGTCATTTTGCTACTCTTATGAATCAGGGGACACCTGTGAAAGGGTTGTTTGACCCCCAAAGGGGCTGCGACTCACAGGTTGAGAACTGCTGCTCTAGATACTTCCACTGGTAGAATTGGTACCTTACGCACAGAAGATCCTGTTCGGATTCTCCACTAATACACCTACTGCAAAGCTGTCAGTGGAAGTGTGTGTGTTGCGATGCTGCAGAGCTTCTAGAGGCTTGACCGAGACAGACTAGGAATAAAGGCCTGGTGCTCTTTTTTAAACCCCAACCAATGAAAACTTTATAGATCACCATGGCTGATCTGCAACTGAAGTGTTTCAATCTGAAGTGTTTCAATCCTATGTATGGCTGTGGATTGAATTTTACCCTCCAGACCCCCCTCAATTTTTTGAGCATCAGCTGGGCTGGGCCATGATGCCTCAGTGGTTTGGTAGTTAAGTAATGATATCATCATTCTCCATTTTGTGATCTGATGTGATCTACCTTGACCTGATGTAAGGGGAATTTCCCTGGGATGTGGTTGGCATCACCTTTTATCTGACAGGGGACAAAACGAGAGGGAAGCCAGCAGAGAGAGGGACCTGCTACCACAAAGAAAGATGAGTCGGGAGAGGCAAATGTCTTCTTTGAACTTAGGGCCTGTATGCTGAAAAGCTTGTAGGCTCACGGAAAGATGATGATAGGGACCTCCCCCTAGAGCTGACAGAGGGAGAGAGCTCCCCTGAATTCAGACTTCTAGCTACACAGACTGTGGCAGAATAAATCCTTGTTGGTTAAACCATCCACCTGTGGCGCTTCTGTTGTAGCAGCAGCAGCAGAGAATGGAGGCAGAATTTGGTACCAAGAGTGGGGTGATTCTCTAACAGATGCCTAAAATGTGGAAGTAGCTTTGGAATTGGGTAATGGGCAGAAGCTGGAAGCGTCTTAAAAGCGTAGCCTGCCTTGACGACGTGACTTGCGGGATTATGGGCATGAAAGGCAATTGTGATGCTGCAGAAGGACGGGAAGAGATCTGTAACACTGGAGATGGTGTAGGGCACGAGAAACAACAACAGGGAAATGGCAGCAGCAGAAGCAAGGCAGACCCAAGACGATGGCACTAGAGCTGACTCGCAGCGCAGGCGAGCTGGGTGCCTGCGGGCAGGAGGCTTCCTGGCAGAGGGCGGTGCCTCTGGGCACTTGTTAGTATAGCTAAAGAGCTTTGTAGCACTCACGTGAACAGAGGAGAGACCGGACGAGTCTCTTCGAGAGACCAAGGAGCCAGGAAGCAGAAGCTCAGCGAGACTAAGAGAAGGGGGATCAGAATTGCCTCATTCTCAAAGGGGCTTTCTCTCAAGGTGTGGAGCTGGGGCTTCTGGGATTTATAAGGGTCAGGCTATGCCTCTTCATTTCAATGAGTCAGATCTTCTGCTACCTGGTTCTGGAGTGTGGGCTGCCATTCACGAGTGCCACGGGGATGGGGTTGGAACTGAAACCCCAAGCTGAGGGGTGGGGCTGCCATGCCCAAGGGGCAGAAGAACAGGACGGGATCTACCAGAGCCCAGAGGGTGGAGTTGGCACTACAATTCCCTAGGAGAGTGTAGCTTCTTGAAGCTGAAGGAACAGAGTTTCCGTCCCAGTGGACCTGAAAGGCAGACCTGAGGGCCTAGGCCAAGGAGCCTCCACCCAGAATCCAGAGAGCCTAGCCAACACCCAGAGTCTGGAGGGCAGGGCCATTGCTTAGATGGTCTCAAGAATAGAAGATCATTTTCAAGTCTTGAGAGAGAACGAGCAGAAACTGTTCTGCTGGCTCTGAGACTTGCCTGGTGCCTCCAATCCCTTCTTTCCCTCTAATTGTTCCCACTTGTAGTGGAAATGCCTGCTCCGTCCTTGTACTTTGGAAGCAGATCACTTGAATTCTAGATTCACTGATGAAGAATTTTTCCCCAGGTTGGAGTTGGAACTTGAAGTTGATTGGAGACTTTTGGGATGAGATGATTGACTGAAAGTGTTTGGTAGGCAACAGGGTCATACATTTTAGAGAACCCAAGGAAGGAATGTCATGGATTGAATTGTCTTCTCCCCTTACCCTCCCCCACAGTTTGCATAAAACGGGGAAAAGGCTGGGCCATGATTCTCAGTACCTTGGCAGTTGTGCAGTGATGCAATGTGACATTTATTCAGTGATGTAATTTAGCCACTAAGTAAGGATGTAGTCATCCTCTACGGTATGATCTGATGTGATCACCCCAATCTGATGTAAGGGGATTAGGATGGGGTGTAACATCCTTAATTAGGTCACAGCCCTGAACTGATGTAAGGGGGTTTCCATGAGATATGGCGGGCATCACCTTTGGTCTGACAAGACAGAAAAGGGAACAGACAAAGAGGGAGGGGGAGACATACTGCACCCAAGAAAGAGCATCTGTGAGTAGAATCCATCCTTTGGATCCAGGGTTCCTTGTACTGAGAAACTTTCAGACCCAAGGAGAATTCATGGCAGAGACCTTCCTCTAGAGAGAAAGTCTTCCCCTGTAGCTGATGCCCTGAAATCAGACTTCTAGTCTCCTAAGCTTTTGTTTGTAAAACTTGTCCACTTGTGGTTTCTCTATTTTGACAGCACTAGGTGAAGAAGACACCTAACGTATTGAATTGGATTCTCGAGAGAAGCAAAAGCAGGGACACTTGTATGTGTTTGTCTAGAGAAAGAGATTGAGATGCAGAAATGGCTCACACAGTTTAGAAGCAGCTAAGTCCAGTCCAGCTCAGGTCTGTGCGTCTCATGTAAGCTTAAGGATTCTCTGACTGGCTTGTTAGTCTGAGTAGACTAGAGAGACAAAATGCATAGACACTCAAATGTATATAGAAAGAGCTTTATATACAGAGTAATCGTACATTAAGAAAACATCCCAGTCAAATCCAGATCAAGTCCATAAGTTCGATATTTACCCATATGTTCATTATCAGTCTGTAAATTCCTCTTCAGACTCATGCAACATATGCAATGATGCCGAATGCAGGAAGATCACAGACCAGTGGGTGGAAAGTCTTGTGGATCCAGTGGCGATGGAAGCATCTTTCTCCACGTGGCTCCTCCAGCTCCGAGGCTCTGGCTACCTTCAGCATAGCTCCAGGTGGCTGGTCAACAGGAATGTCTTGCAGGGAGTGAGCTTGTGTCCCGCCTCCATTGAGCTATTTATCTCCTTAGTGCCTTCAAATGAAGTCATCAAGCTGCAACCTGATTGATAGGATAAACTAAACCCTTTCGATCTCAAGTTGACAACAGATTATGTAACTACCACACTGGTGTAGCTGAGGAAGCTAATGAACTGGAGGCAGCATGAGAAAGCAGGGGGCCGCAGGTTGGTGGAAGCAAAGCTAAATGAATCCAAGGTTGCAGTCCGTTGACAGCTCCTGGGACCAGCAGGTGAGATAACAGGGGTTTGAACGACCAGACACAGGATCTGGATTCAGCAGAAGATAAAGGGGCAAGAAAGACCCATTCAGGGTCTCTCTCTTACACAGAAAACCACCTCTCCAAGGGGGTGTCAGGAGGCTGTGTCCTGATTGATAGGTGAGCCCTCCACCCCACTTTCACGCAGATATGGTTAGCTGACATAAATGATAACCATCCTACCTATGGACTAAGACCAGAGAGATCAAGAGACATCACACCCTCTCTTATTGTCCTAATGAATATCAGGCACGGAATGAGGTGTGAGGATCCAGGAGTGTCCCTGTCTTCACAGTTTACACTCTAGTGACAGAGAAAGCAATGACACAGCAAGGGCCGGGGGTGATGGATTGTGGAAAAGGATTGAGTCGGATAACCCATGAGGTGACTCGTAGCCCAGTGTGCCCAGGGCTTGTGTCCAGTTTTCTTAACAAAATGATGCTTTGCTTTATCCATAGAATATGGGGTCTTTTCAAAAGCACGTCTAAAACATTGACTGTGTATTGGAATACCAACAACGTTATAACTCAGGCTGAAAACGGAAGGCATGCACACCATGGGATAAGGCTTAGGTCAACCAGAACAAGATCTGGCTAAATTAGTGAATAAAATGAAAATGCAATCAAAATCAAAATTTAGTTCCTGGCTAAATGGAAATGATTTGCCAAGCTGTCTGGCTCATGACGGCTCAGCTAAAAGTTCACGATGAAGCAACAAGCCCGGGCTGCCTGGGCCAGGGTGAATAGAGAACAGGTTTCTGTGATTTCAGCCCAGGTTCACAGCGTTGGAGAAATTCCCCAGAACAGCACTGACAGAGGTGAGAGCAGAGTGCAGGACCCCAGGGCTGGACCTCAGCTGGCCTGTCTCTCTCAGGTCCATTTAATGTCCACTTTGTAAACAATATTGACTAGGTCATGGCTGAGGGAAGTCCAGGGCCAAGCACCTGGACACAGCCCAGGGTGTGTCATCCCTGCCTGTCTCAGGACTCCCGAGCCTGCCTTCCATGCAGCGGGAAGCCTCCCGTAACCAGAAGTGTCTCCGCTCACAAAACGGACAGAATTCACTGTTCTCTGTGCGTGTCAAAGGAAAACTGCTGACATGGCTGTGTGTGGGAACACCTGGCCCCGAAAGGCTCAAACTCGCGTTGAGTCCACAGCGGGCCATTCCCAGGAGACGGGTCGGGGTGGGGGACCAGGATTGATGGGAGTACCATCAAAAGGGCACTGAGAGGCTACCTGTCATAACTGAGAAAACAGTGTACTTCAGCAATGCTGCTGAATCCTTCCCAAGGCCCCTTCCATAAACAGGACTGGAGATCAGTGTCCATATCACTGATTTCGTGCCTTCCAAGGGTCTCAATGCATGTGTGAAATCTCTTCTGTGAAGAGGTTCAGGGGTAGAATTCTCCGCTGCACGAGACACTGATTTGATTCCTGGCCAATGTGCCCTAAGCTCAGCCGCCACCCCTCTGCCCGGGGAGGCTTACATATCACTTTGATGCCGAACAGGTGTCCAGTGGAGTTTCCAGATTAGAAAGAAAGTCCTGGCCATCTCTTTCCCAAACGCAGGCCATGAGATCCTGGCAATCCAACTCCCAGCCAGTCAGGGGGATGGCTCAGAACCAGGCAGAGGTCGGGTCTGTTGTGCTGGGGTCAAGTTGGGTCACAGCTGATTCCTTAGCAGCTAAAAACAACTAGGAAGAAAGGGGGGAAGGAAATGTGGAAGAGAGTGAGGACGGAAAGAAGAGTTCATAAAATCCACGAAAACCTTGTGCGCGCCTACAGAGAAATCCCCAGTGCCATTTCCTGCTACCCCAGTCCTTTTCTCAGCCCCCCACCCACCCGCCCAACCTGAGAAACACATGGATGATGCTTTGTCCTATCAAATCCTCATTTAAAACCAAACCATCCAACCAAACACTTTTCACCCAAACGAGGCACAACTCAACTAAGAACAGGAGCTGACAGCCCCGTCATCCGATGCCCCTGTTTCTCCTCAGTCTTCCCATGGCATGTCCCTCCCCTCTGGCCCTTGGCCATCACCATCTCTGCCTCTCGTTGGCCAAGAATGCCATGCGGGGGTCAACGGTAAGGTTGCAGGGAAAAAGCAAACAAAGAAAACAACACTGACCAATTCATGGCAGGGAACACCGTGACAGCCCTTAGGGCAGCAGTTCTCAACCTGTGGGTCTCCACCCCTTTGGGGTCGAGCAACCCTTTCACAGGGGTCGCCTGATTCATAACAGTAGAAAAATGACAGTGATGAAGTAGCAACGAAAGTAGTTTTATGGCTGGGAGTCACCCCAACATGAGGAACTGTATGAAAGGGTCATGGCATGAAGGAGGTGGAGAACCACTGCTCTAGAGCATCTGCACTGGGATCCTGAGCTCAACCCACAGAGGCCACGCTCACAGGCCACGCTTCTCCTGTCAGTAGGCCTCCCGGGAGGAGAACGTGGATCTGCCTCTTTAGGAAGGAGCACCGCCACACGGCATAGGAATTAGTATGGCCCCCAAGCCTTGATCAATGCAGCCCCGCCCCTGCCCTGCACTGGCCACTGGACAGAGAGGGCAAAGAACCCTTCTTTGCAACCCCCTTTCAACAACGGGCTCACTCGACTCAGGACCCAGACCATGCGGCTTACGGTGCCACAGCTGCCAATGTCACGGTGCCGGCTGCCCCTGTGCCCCTGTGCTTTGCCTTCCCCATCAGTCAGCCTGAGATTGCTCCGTGAGGACCCTGGCCAACATGCAGGACTGCCCTCACTGCTCCTCTGTACCCCTGGGGCTCACGGAACATCAGCATATACCTTTACTAGAATGCCACACGGGGCAAGGACCTCTAGGTACCTATCTTTGAGGGAACTATTTTAAACCCATGCCAAACCAAACTCACTGCCGTTGAGTTGATTCTGACCTGTGGCAACCCCATAGGACAGAGCAGAACTGGTCCTCTGGGTTTCCGAGACCAAAAATCTATACAGGAAAAGAACAACTCGGGTTTCTCCCAAGGAGTGGCTGGTGGTGGTTTTGAACAGTTGACCTTGCAGTTAGCAACCCAACATGTAGCTGTCACACCACATACACCCCCCACCACGTATACAGGGATCTATTTTTCAGTTCTCTACTTTTCAATTGATATATTTGCTATATAAATATACTGGTGTTCTACTATATTATACTTTTATAATCAGTTTGATGTTATCAGCTCACACAATCTCTCTCTCTCTTTCACACACACACACACACACACACACACACACACACACACACAAATAGCCTTTGAGATTTTGGAACTGCACTGAAGGTTGGGAATAATTGGGGCATGATTGACATCTTTTTGAAATTAAGTCTTGTTTTTCATTTGTGAGCATGGTGAATCATATTTTCTATCTTTTAAAGAGAAAGCAAGAAACTCAAACATCTTTAAACTCTATGCAGTTATACCATATAGCTTTAATTGCTAATATAAAGTCCTTTTCTTTGTTTTCTAATTAGCTATGCTAATACAGAATACTCTTACTAATTTTTTTCATTGATCTTTCTTGTTGGTATTAGGTGCCATCCAGCTGATTCTGACTCAGCAGGACAGAACAATAAAACAGAACACTGCCCAGGTCTGTGCAATCGTCAGAATCATTCTGTTTGCGCTCCCCATTGTGGCACACCATCTTATTCTTTTTCAATGGCTCTCCACCATGCTAAGCAAGATGTCCTTCGTTTTGGACTAGCTGCTCCTGAAAATATAACCGACGTATTTGAGATGAATCTTGGTGTCCTTGCTGACAAGAGCATTCGGGTCGTACTTCTCCCAACACAGATAGTAGTCGATTGAAAATAGCCATGGTTTGGGTCAGGCACACAGTGCTAGTTCGGGTTGACTAGGGAAACAAATGCATAGACGCTCATATGCGTATAAGAAGGAACTTTATATAAAGAATAATTGCATATTAAGAAAACACCCCAGCCCAGTCCAGATCAAGTCCATACAATTAGCCCGTATGTCCGATACTAGTCTGTAAATTCCTCTTCAGACTCACACAACACATGCACTGTTGCAGAATGCAGGAAGATCACAGGCCAGTGGGTGGAAAGTCTTCAGGATCCAGTGGTGTGGCGTGGGTCTCCACTTAGCTCCTCCAGCTCCAGGGCTCTGGCTGCCTTCTGCAAAGCTCCATGTGGCTTGTCAACAGGAGAGTGTGCTGGTCTGGCCTCCAGTGAGCTATTTATCTCTTTTGCGCCTCCAAATGAGGTCATCAAGCGGCAAACTGATTGACAGGCTGGACTCCACCGCTTCGCAAGTTGACACCGGATGATGTAATCACCACGCACACATTAGTCTTCAAAGCGGCATCCTTGCTTTCTAACCCTTTGTGGAGAGCTTTGTCCAATGCAAGATGAGGTTTGATTTCTTCGCTGCTGCCCCATGGATGCTGATTATGGCCCTAAGTGGGATGCAATCTCTGCGACTTTCTTTTCTCCCTTTGTCAAGATGCTGCTCGCTGGCCCCGTGGTGAGGACTTTTGCTTTCCTTGTGTTGAAATGTAATCGGCATCGAAGGCTACAACCTTTGATCTTCATCAGCAAGCGTTTCACGTCTTCCTCACTTTCAGCAAGCAAGGTTGTGCCATCTGGGCATCGTCGGTCGTTAGGAGCCTTCCTGCAACCCTGATGCCAAGTTCTTCTTCATGTTAGCCAGCCTCCTAGATCATTTGCTCAGCATTCCAGATTGAATACAAAAGGATGCAATTCCTATGCACGCCAGAACTGATTTTTAAAAACCTTTTATTAGAAATTGGGTAAAAATCTACAAACAGTTGTCAGTTTTGTGCTCAACAATCCATACACATTTGATCTCATTGCACTGACTGTCACTCCTCAGCGAACATCTCTGATCCTTCCTTCTTCCCTAGTTCTCTGCTCTGTGTCCTTGGGTACATGCTGTCCCTTTGCTCTCAGACGGTTGAGTATTCTAAGATGTGCGTACCGCCCTAGTGTTATTGCTCCCTTGTAGATCTATCATTTGGCTGAAGATTGAGCCATAGAGGTTAGGTCATTTCTAGACCTGAGGATGACTAACAACAATCATTTCAGGGGTTCCACAAGTCTCCATCTGGCCAATAAGCTGCATCCCTTCTATGACTATGAATTTTATTCCACTTTTTCTCCCACTCTGGCCATGACCTTCTAATGCAGCAGTTTTCAACCTGTGGGTCACGTGACCCCTTTGGAGTTGAACGACCCTTTCACAGGGTCACCTGATTCATAACCATAGCAAAATTACAGTCATGAAGTAGCAACGAAATAATTTTATGGTTGGGGGGGGGGGTCACCACAACATGCAGAACTGTATGAAAGGGTCGCAGCATGGGGAAAGTTGAGAACCCCTGGTCCAATGGGATCCCTTTCAGAGCAGTTGGTAGCGGTAAACTGCAACCACCTAGTTCTTCCAGTCTCAAGGTTGTAGAGACTGCTGCTTTCTTGGTCCCCTGGTTCATTGGACTAATTGTTTCCATGTGTCGGCAATTTCCCCACTCATGTTTTTCTCTGGACAGGGAGAGATCAGTAATTGCACCTTAGATGGCTGTTTAGGAGCTTTATGAGACACTAGTCGCCACTCATCAAAGTAGAATGTAGAGCATTTTCTTTGTGGGCTATTGTGTTAGTCCCGGTCGACTACAGAAACCAATCCAGAGACACTCGTATGGGAGAGAGCTTTATAACAGACAGTAATTGCATGTTAAGAAAACATTCCAACCTGATCCATATCAAGTCCTTACATCTGATATTAGGCCATGAGTCAGATACTAGTTCACAAATTTATCTTTAGACTCACACAGCACATGCAATGATGCAAAAGGCAGGGAGATCACAGGCGGTTGGTGAAAAGTCTTATGGATCCAGTGGAAGCATCTCCAGGACTCTCGTGAGTCTCAGTGTGGCTCCATGTGGCTTATCAACGGGAGGATGAAGGCAGAGAGAGAGAGAGCGTGTGTGTGACCTGCCTCCAGGGACAAAGAGAGGAAGTTCCTAGAGAACACGAAAAGGCCACACCCACAAGAAGGCATCCTAAGTCTGTGACCTGATTAACAGGCTAGATTCCACCACTACACTTATCTATCAAGTTGACATGAAATTATGTAACTACCACAGCTATATTATGCCAATTGCCCTTGATGTCCCACGAGGTCATGGCTCTGAGCATGGAGGCTTGGGGACTTATTCTCCTACGGTGTTTGGGCATGTCTAAGTAGTCTCCATAATTTTGTCCCCTGTGTGCTTATGAGAGCCCTGGTGGTGTAGGGGTTACTCAGTGGGCCACAAACCCAAAGGTCAGCAGTTCAAAACCACCAGCTGCTCTGCAAGAGAAAGATGAGGCTTTCTACTAACTTGTAAGTTAGTCTCAGAAACCCACAGAGGTAGTTCGCTGGCTTTAGGGTTGCTATGAGTCACAACTGACTTGATGGCAGTAAGAGATAAGCTTGCTCACATATATGGACATACATGAAGCAGAAGTAAATACTCAGGCACAAATATCTTCTGTCAAACTTATATAGGTATACTCTTACTCTCCCTCTACATCCTGCATGTCTATTGATGAAACTACTCAGAGATCACCATGAATTATTATGAGATTCTGTATACATAATATCTACCTTTATTGCCTTTACTTCTTGAACTCCTGTTACGGTCTTTCCCTTCCTCCACCATTTTTTTTGCCTGCATCCTTCTAATTGTTATTGTGGTCCCCTTCACCCCAATTAAATCATTTATATCCTCTAGCCATTCTTCCCTCCCACTGCTAGTAATCATCAAATATTGTTTCCTTTAGTGTGGAAACCTTGTCTCTACTTTTTACAATAATCGTCTCATACAATATTGATGAAGCAATATCCTTCGGTGTGTTCATATGACTGCCTCTTGGACTACATACAAGTTCCACATGAGTAAAACGAAGTGTTCTGGAATTCCCATTCGTTGAAAGGTAATAATATATGATCCACAAAGTCAAATGCCTTTGCATAGTGAATAAAACACAGTAAACATCTTTCTGGTATTTCCTGCTTCCAGCCAAGATCCATTTGATGGCTGTAATGTTATCCCTTGTTTCATGTCCTCTTATGCAGCCAGCTTGAATTTCTGGTGGCTTCCTGTCAATGTACTTACTGCTTTTTGAATTATTTTCAGCAGTTTTACTTGCATATGATATTAAAGATACTGTTTGATATTTTCCACATGCTGTTGGGTCATCTTTTGGGGGGGGGGGTGAGCACAGTGATGGATCTCTTCCAGTCAGTTGACCAGGTAGCTGTCTTCCAAAATCACTGGGTCTGTGTGTTGAAACAATTTCATCCCGAATTCCATCCATTCTAGGGGCCTTGCTTTTCACCAGTGCTTTCTGTTGAGATTCAGCTTCTTCCTCTCTTTATCCCTTCTTGATCATAAGCTACTTCCTGAAGTAGCAGAACGTGGACCAATTATTTTTGGTTTCGGTGATTCTGTGTATTCTTTACATCTGTGTGTGTTCTTGGGTCATTTGACCAACTTAACCCACAGCCACCGAGTTGGCTCAGAATCAGAGTGACCCTGTAAAGCATTTCCGGGGCTATCTATCTGGACAGGAGCAGAGAGTCCTGTCTTTCTCCTTTGGAGCACCTGGTGGGTGTGAACTACCCACACTGCGGTTAGTCCCAATGCATAACCCACTGCAGTACAAGGACTCATTTAAATCCATCAGCAGCACAGCTTCAGGCATGAGTTTTTTTGTTTTTCACTTCTTTCAACTTAGAAATGCCGAATGCTCTTCTCTTTTGGTTTTCTAACTCCAGGTCTCTGCACATCGGTCACCCTAGCTTCCCTACAGGGCAGGGCACCTTGCAGAGGCTCTTCTCACATGGAGCTCTCACATTTATTGGACCATCTTGCCATCCTAATAAATTATTCAATGATCCCCTTGAATTTTTGATGTAGGTTATCATCTTGCCTGCAAAGAAGGACATTTTTAGATTTCATCTGTTGATTGTTATGAATGATTTTTAATCATTTTATTGGGGGTTCATACAACTCTTATCACATCTATACATCTTCCATTATGTCAAGAATTCTTATAACTGTTAGGTGCTTTATTCCCGGCAATAGGAGCACCAGGACAGTGATTAACAGAAGCACCGCAGACATCTTGTCTTATTCCTACAGCTGGCAGATAAATTTCCAAAGTTTCACTCCTCATTATGATGTTTACTTGAGACTTTTAGTAACTCCCTTTTGTTATATTACAGAAACTTCCCCCCTCACCCCCCATCGAAACCCACTGCCATTGAGTTGATGCCGACTCACAGCAGCCCTAGGTGGGGTTTCCAGAGCTGTACAGCTTTCTGGGAAGCGATCGTCGGCTCTTCTCCCAAGGAGTTTTGGACTACTGACCTTGAAACCAGCAGTCTAGTGCCTGCCGGGCCCTGCGATCAGAGCTCCTTAAGGAAGTTGCTTAGAATTTCTGTTTTGAGCACCAACTTGCTTATTTTAAATCATTCGACTCATTTATTTTAAAGTTCTCATGCCTTTAACATAAATTAATGTAGGCTACACATTTATCTCTAAATACTTTTTGTTGTAACCCGTAGTTTTATACACAGTACTTTTTTTTACCCATCTGTTCCAAATAATTATAGTTTCAATAGAAACTTCCTTTTTAACCTATGCGTTATTTAGGGATGAATATTTAAGTTCCCATATATATGAGTTTTTTTAAACTATCTTTTTTTATTGATTTGCAATTTAATTGGGTTAAAAAACAAAACCAGACCCACTGCCATCAAGACAAGGCCATCTCATAGTGACGGCAGAACGGCTCCTGTGGCCTTATGGGAGAAAGGCCTTCTCTCCCAAGGAGAGGCTGGGGGCTTTGGACTGTGGACCTGTGGATCTCAGGTCAGTGATGAGCCACTAGGACACCGGGGCTTCCGGAATTGGTTTACACTTTGGCATTACGACCTGTGTGGTTTTGATCGAGTCCGGCTATCTGTGGAGTCTTTGTGACCCAGTGCAGTGTGTGGCCAATTTTGAAAATCATTTATTCATAATCAAGAAAGTGACGACACAGGACCATGAAATTATGTTTGTTACTTTTGTTTCTTTTGTTATTTTTGACTGCTTGACTAATCCATTTTCGATGACGTTAGATGGGTCAAAATCTTCTACGTAAAACCATTCAATCGGCTTACTGCATTATGCGATGTGCCCGTGTCAGGAACATGTAGTCAGTGTACCAGGTACGCTCCCTGGGTTGAGAGTCGGGACACCTGGGTATACTGTAACAAAATAGGTGGGGAGGGCGGGGGAACCAACCACCTCACTTCAGACTTAGCTTCCCCCACCCCCTCCCACTGGCACAGGGTGGGGAGGGCCTCGAGGGCCCCCCCCTGCCCTGGGGCCTTCTCTCCCCTTTCTCCAGGTTGCCTCAGCTTGGAAGCTTTCAAGGTACAAGTGCAGCAGGAAACAGCCCCCCACCAGGCAGCCAGCTTGCTCATTATTGTTCAGCTTCTGAAAGGGAGGCTGTGGTTCCACCGCAGAGATAAGTGAAATCACAGATGAGGAGAGCCCAGAAGGTATTGATGACTTCCATTCACCAGCTTTGCCTGGGGGGACAGTCCTCCCCACTGGGGGGGCGGGAGGGGGAGGGGGGGGAGTCGCCAGACCAGTTCAGCCAGTTCTCTGCCTTTCCAAAAGCAAGCTCAAACTCAAACAAAAGCCTGGGCCTATGAATGGGGAGCATTCAAGGGAGACTCTGAGTCACCCTGTGGACCTACTGCGTGCCCAGCCCTGAGGTCTAGACAGCGGAGTGGGGCCCTTCTGTTTACTCTCTGCACTGCCTTTCCAGGGGGTTCCTCCCTGTCCCCTCCTTCCTACCTCCCCCACCCCCTCCCTCTCTCATTACAACTTTTTATCAGGCGGCACCATCACCCTGGAGACTCCCAAACAGAACACCAGACATGCCGGCTGGGGCAGCACTTACAAAATAAAAGCCCTCTTTTCCGGTGATCTTGCACTTTCGGATCAGCCAGGGTTAGGCCCGCGGACGTTACTCCTTTGGGTAGCATGCAAGCTGTGTGTGAAATGAAAAGGGAGCAGGTTCTTAGTGGGGTGCTCCCAAAGGGTAGGCAGGAGCTCTGGGAAGCTGTAGGAGGCTGTCACTGGGTTATGAAGTGCCGTCCAGGCCCCGCCACACCTCAGCGAAGTCCCAAGGGCCCCACTGGGCTCAGGAAATGCAGGCTCCCTAGGGGACCGATCTCAGCTTGGTAAATTGCACCCATAGCTATCCATCACTGAGGCACACAGACCTCCTCCGCCGCCCTCCTCCACCCTGCACCTCCGCTGAGCAGAGCTGGGCCGCTTGGGGTGTCCAGGATGTCAAAATCTCGTGGGAATGGGGAATGGCGTGGTCCCAGAAAGCCTGGAGTACCAGTGCTGGGCAAAGAAGGGTGTTTCAATGCTTGCAGACCGTGACAAAGCTTTTTATTGAGATGCTTGTATCCGTGCCACTTTTACTAGACAGGATGATGGGGACATGCCCACAAATATCAGTGGAAGCTGTCCCTGGCACCCATGCCCCCCGGAGAAGGTCCAAACCCCTCACTTCTGTTCCTGAGGCCCTCAAAGCCCACAATTCCCTCTCCTTTTAATTTCTAAGCTATAATCCTATTATTTCCCTGCCGGCCCAGAGCCTACAGCCAGCTTACCTATCGACGGCCCCCAAGGCTTGGGGCCCCACGTGCTCTGCAATGCCCCATCCTCCATGTGGCTGCTCCTCTCCCTCGCCCACAAGACACTCTTTTGTCTAAAGGTCTCCCTCTGTTGGGTGTACATCCTGCTCCTCTGAGAAGCCTCCCGGGGCCCCTTACTCTCAGTTGGGACTTCTTTTTTCAGTGCCTTTCAGCCTAGCCTGGCATCTAGCTGCGCACTCATCACCCGAGCCCCCCTGGGTAAGGACTACATGGTGGTGTGTTGCTGAGGAGGACCTGCATTGCCAAGGACCCCCTTGTCTGGAGAGGTCTCCAGTTGGCATGGGCATTGGGCCCAGGCAAATTTGGACTCAAAGCGGGCTTCTCCACAGACCCGCTGTGGAAACGATTAAACCTGATCATCAGCAGGCTCGCCCAGCCTCATCTTCATGTCAGTTCTCCCAGCTGTGAGAAGAGATTAAAAAAAAAACCAACTTATTCTTTTTTTTTTTTACAATTTATTAGGGGCTCATACAACTCTTATCACAGTCCATACATATACATACATCAATTGTATAAAGCACATCCATACATTCCCTGCCCCAATCATTCTCAAAGCATTTGCTCTCCACTTAAGCCCTTTGCATCAGGTCCTCTTTTTTTCCCCCTCCCTCCCCGCTCCCCTCTCCCTCCCCGCTCCCCCCTCCCTCCCCGCTCCCCCCTCCCTCATGTGCCCTTGGTAATTTATACATCGTTATTTTGTCATATCTTGTTCTATCCGGAGTCTCTCTTCGCCCCCTTCTCTGACGTCCATCTCCCAGGGAGGAGGTCACATGTGGATCCTTGTAATCAGTTCCCCCTTTCCAACCCACTCACCCTCCACTCTCCCAGCATCGCCCCTCACACCCTTGGTCCTGAAGGTATCATCCACCCTGGATTCCCTGTGCCTCCAGCCCTCATATGTACCAGTGTACAACCTCTGCCCTATCCAGCCCTGCAAGGTAGAATTCGGATCATGGTAGTTGGGGGGAGGAAGCATCCAGGATCTGGGGGAAAGCTGTTCTTCATCAGTACTACCTCGCACCCTAATTAACCCATCTACTTTCCTAAACCCCTCTATGAGGGGATCTCCATTGGCCGACACTTTTCAAAGGGTCTTTGACAGGATCACGGGAAGCAGCATTGATGGAACCCCTACGATGCAGATTCCCAAGCCACCTGAGTTCACAGGTGAAATTCAGCTCCTGTGCCTTGATTGCCAGGTGGCGCCGGACCCGAGTATGGTCTGCAGGCACTTACGGGAGCCAGGGGGTTGGCCTCGTGTGATGGGACCTACTTATGACTCGAGATACGGAGACGGAGCAGAGAAGGTTCAGAGATGGGGCAATAATCCAGCGTCGTTGGAAGGATCCCTAGGGCGTAGGGTGGAAGATGAGCACATGGTCACAAAGGAGATAGAGGGGAAGCCGTCAGTTTGAAACCACCTGGTGCTCCGTGAGAGGAAGATGAGGCTCTCTGTTTCCACACAGATTCTCAGGGCGAGTTCTCCTCTGTGCGGTAAGTGAGCATCAACTCAATGGTGGGGAGTTTGGTTCGGGTCGGGCCTGGTAGGTTTCTGGAGTGGGTGACACCTCGGGTCTTTGCTTCGCACGCTGAAAGAATTCACCCCGAAGCATGTTTTGTGATCCAGCTGAGTTTTTATGAAGGCTAGGACAAGTTACAGGTTTTACAGTCTCCAAAGGATACACGCGATTTCTGGAAAGCATGCTAAGCTGTGTGGAAGCTGTGCTTGGGCTCACCACTGGGCAAGAACAACCACGTGGGAAAGAGCTCCCACACATGAGGAACGGGGTGGGGCGGGGAGGGGACCTCGGGAGGCTAGAAGCCCAAGAATCCTACAGGCTAAGAGCATGTGGGCCCGAGGCTGTGAGCCCTGAGGCTGTGGCCCCCAGGAGACCCAGAGCAGGTCCATGTGCACCTCCCCCTACACCTGCGCTGACCAGGAAAAGGGTAAAAGACAAGACGGCCTTCCCACAGCCAGGTTATTTCAAACCTCTGCCTGTGAAGCCATGGCTAATGGTGTCGGCTGACCCCATGGGATGAGTTAGCCACACCTGTGTGTGTGATGGACCTGAGGTGGGTGTGCCCAAGGTATTGGTTTTACCTGGGCCTAGAGACCTGGTGTCTGTGCGTGCTCTGTTTGGGGTCTTTATAAGTGTCCAGTGGTTGCCTGATCTTCCAACCTCCTCTACGGGGCTGTTGCAGACATGGGAGAGCCAACACGCTGTCCCCAAGCTGGGTACCTAACGGTACTTTCACCCCTTATGCCGAGGAGCCGCTAACTCTCCTGAGAGAGTTATTGGGAAGACAATGGTGAGCGAAAGTACCCCAGGCTCAGCGTGAACATTATGCTCTTTACAAGACCCGTCTCTGCGGGTTCAAACCCACAGCCACTCCTCAGGAGCCAGGGGTCTGGACTAGTGTGCCAATGACAGGAACGTTCTGTTGCGTATATAAAATGAAGAACAAATCCAGTCCCCTCCCCGGGGAGCTTCCCTTAGCTCGTGTCCCCGGTGTAATGGTCTTGGCCCGGCAGATGCTTTAGACGTGTTCATTCACTCAGACACTTGAGCGCCCAGGGGAGAAGCAAACAGGCAGTGTTTCCTTACAAAACCTCCACCGGGACCCTGGAGGCGGCTCTTTAAACAAACCATTAATTGCTGTTGTGTGGTGTTTCCCTGTCTCCCCCTAGCCCCCGCCAGCCAATTTGACTTCAACCCCATGTGACAGAGTCGTACCATGGGACATGCTGCAGGGTTTTCAAGGCAGTAATCTTCCCAAAAACCGATCTTGTTCTGCGTGGGCTCGAACTGCGCGCCCTTCTGCTAGGAGCTCATGTGTTGGGCTGGGAACTGCAAGTCGCCCTCTGAAATCTCCAGCCGCTGCTCCTGGGGAGGAAAGAGTTACCATCTCAGAAACCCACTGGGGCAGTTCTACACCGGGGCAGTTCTACTCCGGTGACCTATAGGCCGGGCCACTGAGAGTGGGAACTGACTGGAGGCCAGTTAGCAGCCGGGTGTGTCACCATTGCACCACCAGGCCGCCTTAGGCCTTCGGGATAAGTTTTGTGCAAGATGACAAAGTGCCGGCATGGGGTTGGGGGTGGGGCTGCGCTCTATTGCTGGCCAGGGAAGGGCATTGAGTTGGATGTGGAGGACAAGAAGAAACCAGCGTGAGAAGAAGCCGGGAAGCGTGTTTCGGCTGCTCATATCCTGAGGTAGGAAAGCTGGAGCTCCTAGGCCTGCTGCTCTCTTCCAGTCCTTTCTGCCTGTCCGGTCAGAGGGAGCCCAGCCCACGGCTTCCCTCTGCACTTGGAAAAACCCCAGGCTCTTTAGCATGGACTAATGGCCCCATCACCGTCTCACTCGGTCCCCGTTCTCATCTCAGGCAGAAGGATTGGAGGGCGGCAGCAGGCACAGGAGAGGGCGGCCTTGGGTGGATGTGGAGGATTCTCGGCTCATAAGGCTGTCGGTGCTGCCATCGGGCGGGAAAGCCGTGCATTACTAAGAACCAAAGGGGCCAAGGAGAGAGAAATTCCATGCAGTTTAGAGCATGCTGGGAAGGGATGGGATTTGAGTTCAAAGGTAAAGACGCAAAGACAAGGAGACTAACTTGACACCAACTACGGGTGGCAATATGGACAAGAGAATCCATCAAAAAGCCTGCTCTGTTCCCGATTCATCCCAGTCCCCACGCTCCAGGAGGAGGTAAGGCAGCTGTCCACAGGGCCTGCGCATTACTGAGCAGACCGCGTCCAGAAGCCTGGCTCCGTCTGCGTGAAGGAAAGGGGAGTCAGAGGTCCACTGATGTCCAGAGCTGAGAGATTTGAGGAGGCCCAAGTTTGAATTTGAACATATTTTTTATTTGTTTTCCCTGAGTGATAGAAGAGCTTAGTCTTAGTAATTGCTGAGATCAATGACAAAGGCGCCCCCCTCCCACTGGGGAGAACACACGGTCATTTAATAGTGCAAGCTGTACACTGCTGACAAGCTCCTGTTCCCAAAGGTTGGGAGTCTCCCAGAATGGCCTCTGGTAGAGCTCTCATCTTCCCTGCAGGAGACCCGGCTCACATTCATGGCCAGCATACCTCCTGCAGAGCCACTGCCTGTCTGTCAGCGGAGACTGCATGTTGTCATGATGCTGAGCGTCCAGCCCATGACAGGCGAGGAGGAGAGCTCTGGCGCTCAACTTCTGAACACCAGCCAGGGGAAGTCTAATGGTCTGTGTGACCTCAGGGATCAGAGCGGCCACAGGGGTGACCACTGATCATGAGGACGGCGCCGGATCAGGCGGGACTTTGTTCTGTCCTGCCTGGGGCTCCCCCATGAGTCAGGAGTGGACACCACAGCAGCTGACAACATAGCCTCTTCTCCTCGTGTCTTACATCTGTGTGGGCTCTTTTTTTTTTTAAAGATCTTTACACTAAGTGCTTTATTATGAAACACAAAATGCATCTCTCTAATCTCCCCCAGACAGTCAGGTAGCTGGAGGAAGCACAGGGACTAGGTTGGAAGGGAGCAGAGCCATGTAGGGCTTGTTGCTCGCTCGCTCGCTGTGAGTGGACACTCATATGGTGACCCGTGTGCGCAGAGTAGAGTTTTTGAGGCTGGGACTTCTTGCAGCAGATCATCAGGCTGTCTTCTGAATCTGCGGGCTTACCGTATGCAAGTCTCCTTCCCCTGGAATCCTGCGCATCCAGAATGAGTTAGACCGTAACGTGGACAAACAGAAGGGTTAATACGTTCTCGCCAATTCTGTCCTGGAAGAAGTACGGCCAGAGTACTCCTTAGAGGCAAGGATAGCAAGACTGCGTCTTACATACTTGGATATACATGGTTAGGAGAGACTAGCCCCTGCAGAAGGATGGCATGCTTGATAAAGTGGATGCGTTAGTCTGGGTAGACAAGAGAAACAAATTCATAAAGATGCATAGATGTAGTAGAGAGCTTTATATACAAGAGCAGTTGAATCTTGAGAAAACACCCCAGCCCAGTCCAGATCAAGCCCCTAAGTCCACTATTAGCCCACATGTCTGATACCAATCTATAAAGTGCTCTTCAGAATCACAAAACACATGCAATGATGCTGAAGGCAGGAAGATCACATGGTGAGGTGTTTTGTTCTGTTGCGCACAGGCTTGTTATGGGTTGGCACCAACTTCATGGCACCAAACAGCAACAGCTACTTCCAAACGAAAGGAAAAAAAAAACATTGTTGTGAACTTGATTTTGACTTAACAGCGACCCCATAGGGTTTCCAAGGCTGTAAGTCTTTATGGAAGCAGAGCACCTTGCCTCTTTACCTGCGGAGAGATGGGGGCGGCTTCTAGCTACACACTTTCCAGTGAGCAGCTGAGTGCTCAACCACTGAGCCACTGAGCTCTGGCTACAGATCTTTTTTACTTTTGAAAAGGAATAATACCTCTTGCCACAAGCATGGGATGGAAGGAGGCAGGCACCCTGCTGAGATAAATTCCCTTTCAGGCCATTTCAAAAGAAGAAGAAAGCACAAAAATGCAACTCCCTGCTGAGGCAGGAACTCTGGCTTTCAGGGCCCTTCCTCCTTGTGAGGGGGCTCAGAGAGGGGTTGCCCACTGTCCTCCTGGTAAACCAGGTGGCTGTTTGGATTCTCAGCAGGGAAGGCAGCAATCACATGATTCCAGGAGGTTTTTCCAATTGGAGTCAGGCAGCCTCTATGGGACTTACTTGCTGGGCCCCAGCAAAGAGCAGGGACGCAGGAAACATTCATTTCCTGTTGGAAGACGCCCTGAAGCCTTTGAAGGAACAGGTGGTACAGAGTGGGAAAGGGTGAGTCTGATTTTTGTTCCTATAAATCTAGGCCAACAAGATGAGACCCTGACAGCTGGTGCTGGGCCCGCTGGAGAAGCTCAGGGCCTCCTGCAGGAAGGCCCCAGGGCCCACCAGCATCCTCCACCTGCTTCCCTCCCTTCCCTGCCTGGGATGCTCCTCTCCCCTGCACCTAAGGTCGGGCGCCAGGTGGCAATTCCTCCCGGAAGCCCAGCAGTGTATTGTTAAAGAACATTGAATGGCTGAGGAAGGCAGAGGACAAGACAAAGATCAGTTGATCCTGTTTTCAGTCTACACACTGGGATCACTAGGCTCATTCTAAGGAGATCCGATGGTGCTGAGGGTTAGGCCTTGGGCTGCCCACGGCAAGGTTGGCTGTTCAAACCCACCAGCTGCTCCTGGAGACAAACATGAGATTGTCTGCTTCCATAGAAAGTACTGTCTCAGAAACCTTACAGTGTTGCTATGGGTCAGAATTCAATTGATGGCAGGGGGTCTGGTGTTTGGTTTTAGGTTCATGCTAGCCTCTTTCTAAATGGAACTCTGGAAATTCCACGTGGCTTAAAAATTACGTGATTGTGAAGGGATCCGTTATCAGGCATCAAAGAACAAAAAAATCATATCATTGGGTGCACATCTGCATGATATGATCGCCGAGGACATACGGGTGCTTAAGCAAATGTGGTGAAGAAAGCTGATGGTGCCCGGCTATCAAAAGAGATAGTGTCTGGGGTCTTAAAGGCTTGAAGGTGAACAAGCAGTCATCTAGCTTAGAACGAACAAAGCCCACATGGAAGAAGCACACCAGCCTGTGTGATCACGAGGTGTTGAAGGGATCAGGTATAAGGCATCATCATCATAAAAAAAAATCTTACTATAGTGAACAAAAGGGGAAATGCAGAGTGGAGACCCAAAGCCCATTTGTCGGCCACTGGAGATCCCCTCACAGAGGGGTCTAGAGGAGAAGATGAGTCAGTCAGGGTGTGACGTAGCACCGATGAAGAATACAACTTTCATCCAGTTCCTAAATGCTTCCTCTCCCCCTGCCCCCCTCCACTACCATGACCGAATTCTACCTTGCAAGTCTGGATAGAGCAGAGGTTGTACACTGGTGCATATGGGAGCTGGAGGCACAGGGAAACCAGGGTGGGTGATACCTTCAGGACCAGGGGTGTGAGGGGCAATATTGGGAGGGTAGAGGGTGAGTGGGTTGAAAAGAGGGAACTGATTACAAGGATCTACATGTGACCGTCTCCCTGGGGGATGGACAACAGAAAAGGGGATGAAGGGAGATGCCGGATAGGGCAAGACATGACAAAATAATAATTTATAAATTATCAAGGGCTCATGAGGGAGGGGAAAAAAGAGGACTTGATGTAAAGGGCTTAAGTGGAGAGCAAATGCTTTGAAAATAATTAGGGCAAAGAATGTACAGATGTGCTTTATACAAGTGATGTATGTATATGTATGGATTGTGATAAGAGTTGTATGAGTCCCTAATAAAATGTTTTTAAAAAATCCATTGGTGGAATGCAAGGATGGGCAGCCCTTCGACAGCTTATGTTTGATAGTCGCAGATGGTGTAGAGTTGTGGCCAGAGGGGCTTCTGTTGGGAGCCCATGCTTCCCCCATGCTCAGATCCTTCTGACTTTCGAGACGCTGCTTCCAGGGAGCTGCGCTGCTGTCGCTCAGCCGTCACACACAGGGCTCAGGTTCTGTCAAAGGCGACCGTCTTTCTTTAAGACTTGTTGGCACATCATTGTTTGGACCTAACCTTCAGGAAACTAGTTCCATTATTTTTGTATATGAGTTAATTTAAGCACAAACTCTCCTTGGAGACCATTGACAGAATATAGACAAAGCTTCAGCTCCTCCCACTTTCCCTTGGTATTTGCTCTTCTATGAATCTTCTGTCCAGCCTGTTTGTCATTTTTCTATTGGGTAATTTGTCTTCTACCTTACTGACTGGTTAAGGTTCTGGGAAATAATAAAGTATAGCTATATGCACTCCTCACTTATCAACATGGCTAGGTCCCACAGACCAGGTCGTTCTATGGAAATTGGCATTAGAGGAAAACAGAGGATGACCATATCAGATCAAACATGGAGGCTAATTATACGGTTGAATAACTGCCAAAGCACTGAGAACTGTGGTCTAGCCACGCGGACGTGTTATCGAACCCATGAAAGCTAGCATCGCTCTCACCTTGAGCATCAGTGTTTGCTATTGCCGGAGGTACGATGTGGATATGCAAAATAGTAAACTGCTCACTCTTCCCATAAATGTGAAATGTCAGCTAATGGGATAACTACTGTATATACCACACGTAAGCTGCCTCGAATATCAGCCTAGGCACCTAATTTTACCACAAAAACTGCTTAAAGATGTACTGAAAAAACTCGGCTTATACATGAGTATATAGGTAATAAGTGAGAAACAGGTGACTGTGTGGCAGCAGCAAGAAGCAGAGCATCGGTAAGATGGACACAGTGGCCGCAGCAAAGGCTCAAACATGACAACCACCAGGTCAATGTGTGTGTGGATGAACGTATAAACATATACAAATACATCTGTGTACACACACAGATATAGAAACAGAAAGCTGTGGGCGTGTGTCTATATAGGTGGTGTGTTAGGCTGGATTACTTAGAGACACGCTCATCTATGTGTCAGAAAGAACTTTATGACAAGAAGTAACTATGTATCAAGAAGGCGTCCTGGCCCATCCAACTCAAGCCAGTGTGCTCCTCCACCAGGCCCTCTTCAGACTCCTGTTGCCACAGGCCCGGGGGGTGGAATGGTGACGCGGGAAGCAGGAAGATCACAGGCTCATGCACAGGGTGCAGCGTCGTGTGGCTCCACAGGTGGTAGGAACATGGCGGGGAGCTGGCAGCTCTCGGGGTTGGGTGGCCCTTGGGGCAGACTGAGTTCTAACAAGCAAGAAGTAGTTGAGAGAGGGCAGTTCTCAGCGTCCCTCACAATTATACAAAATGCCTATGAGATCAGAGAGATGCCATCAGGCTTTGATTGACAGGTTTGATTCCACCCCAACCAGGGGTGTCTAATTGACATGATGCCTAACTACCACAAGTACACACACACACACACACACACACGTTTATGTTCATACAAGGAGCCTTCAAAAAGTTTGTGGGTCAGGTCCATTTTTCTTGAACTTTTTGCAGCCTCTCACATATGAGAGACAGCTTGCAGCCGAGTCTCTTTGGGCTCGTGGCAGACCCGTGGGTGTCACAGTCAAACTGGGCTCTGCTGGGTTTTCAACGGGTGACTTTTTGGAAATAGATAACCAGTCCTTGATTCTGGGACACTTCCCAAGAGACATAAATCTCAAGCCTCTGAGATTTGCCACAAAACATGTTAATCTTTGCACCCTCGGGAATAGGAGAAAGAAGAGAAAATATCTTACATTTAGCTTCTTTTCGTCGGCCGCTTATCTTTTATCCCAGTTTATCATGATTTCTAATTTTAACTCAGAAGTTTTGAGTCTTGCCCAAGCTGACAAATCACCCTTTCTTGGCTTGCCTCTTTGATATGTGTTTTGCTCGAAACCTTCTCTCCTGATACTCCAAGGTCATAAACATGCTCTGCTGGATTTCCTTCAGTACGTTAGTTAGGTGTCCCTTAAAGGGTAGCTGATGGTCCCAGCATGCTGATAGTGATCCCAGGCCCCGTCGCCCCGCCTCCCCACTGACAGGAAAGACCACCCCGGCTCCAGATTCCAGGAGTCTGTCTTCCTTTGGATTCTTTGCGTTTCGTGCCTCACTCTCCTCCGCAGGACAAAGGTGGTCTTGGCTGGGTTGCAGGTTGATCTGGGACATAGAGACTGCCTTGTACTGTTTTTTTTTTTCCTTTGAAATTGCAAATTCAGTTCAAGTTTATAAAGAAGAGCATCAGCTTTACCTTCAACAACCCATGCACATTCTGTTTCCGCTCACGGAGTGCAATTCCCACAGTGTAACATCTCTGACCCTACATCCTCCCCATGCTCCCTGCTTCCATCCCTCTTTCTTTCCCAACCACTCTGACCTTCGTCCTTGGGCAAATACTGCCTTTTTGGTCTGAAAAGGTTGTTTATTGTAAGGTGTGCTTACCTCACGGATGTTATGTTTCACACATAGACTTGTCTATGGTTGCACGAGGAGGCCTGGTGGTGTAGTGGATACTCACTGGGCTGCTAACCACAAGGTCGACGGCTTGAAGCCACCAGCCGCTCCTCAGGAGAAAGATGAGCCTTTCTACTCCCATAAAGAGTTACAGTCTCAGAAACCCACAGGGACAGTTCTAGCCTGTCTTATAGGGTCACGATGAGTCAGGATCGACTTAATGGCAACGAGTGAGTGAGTGAGTGATTATTGGGTGAAGGAGACTTGATGGTGGAGTGGGTTACATGTTGGGCTGCTTACCGCAAGGCCAGCAGTTCAAACCACCAATGGGGCAGTTCTGCTCTGTCCGGTAGGCTCACTGTGCATTGGATTTGACTCCCCGGTAGTGGATTTTGTTTTGCGTCATGTTTGGCTGAAAATTGACCCATGGGGGTAAGTTCGTTCCTGACCTAAAAGATGGCTATGAGTCATAGTCTCAAGGGTTCTGCTTTTTTCGATATGACCAGTAGGGTTCTTTTTATGACTTTGAGTTGTGCGTCCTACATGTTTTTCCCCACCCTATTCAGGACCTCCTCATGAGAGTCCCTTTCAGAGTAGCTGGTAGTGGTAGCTCGGCACCATCTAGTTCTTCTGGTCTCAGGCCTTGGCAGGTGGCGTTCATGTGGTGCTTTAGTCCACCAGCCTCATTGTTTCCACACGTCTCCCATAGGCAACGCTCTCTTTCTCTGTACACAGACAGGTCAATAGTCGTGTGGTCTTACATGGCCACTCATGAGTCTGTATGACCCCAGTCGCTGCTCACCCAAATCAGAGATGCAACACGGTCCGTGTGAACTAGGCCGTGTGAGATGAACTTGGTGGGTCCCAAGACTGTGGTCTACAGCTCCGCATTCCCTCAGCGTGTTTGCTTATAGCTAAGACGTTTTCCTCCTTTGCCCCTTGTCGGCGCCAGTTGTCAAGGCCTTCCTTTTCCTTGAATTCACGTTCAGCGTTCATGGAAGCAGTAGTCAGGAGCTCCAAGGACGCGCAGCATTGGGCAAATGTTTGTTCAAGACCCCTGTAAAGTGTTCACGAGCACAGGTGTCATTTTGAGGACTAAGGTGCAAATGACCCAAGCCTCCTCGGTACTTTTGATCACCTCATATACATATGAAAGTTAGCCGATGAATAAGGAAGACCACAGAGGCATGGCTGCATTTGAATCACGGTGCTAGCAAAGAATATTGGCAGTACCACGGAGTGCCAGAAGAAGCAGCACATCCGTCTTGGAAGAAGTAGAGCCAGAATGCTCCTTAGAAGGGAGAATGGTAAGACTTCATCTCACCTCTTTTGAACATATGATCCCTTTTCAGTCCCTGAAGGACATCCTGCTTGGCAAAGTTGATGGTCAGCCCCATAGAGGAAGACTTTCGACGAGGTGACATGACCCAACGGCTGCCACAAAAATAGAGTCAAATGTTGACGTCGCGAGGAAGGCGCAGGATCGGGCAGTGTGGTGTTCCGTTGTACGTGTGACTCAGCGGCACCTAACAACAGCCACCACCACAGCAACACACCCCACCAAATTCATGGCTAACTTTGCAGCTATCATGTAGAAATATGCTCTGTCAAAGCTCTACCTATTTCCCACGGGTCCCTTTCCAGGGGACTCTTGAGGTTATTTATACTGCAGGGGTTCAGGGAATTCTTCCCCAATTCCTGGAAAGGCTTGCTATTCACGGTTTGCTTTTTGATCTCCCCCTTTCCACCCTGGTCGAGAGTGGAGAGTAAGCCGAGTCAGTCCAGAGATTGATCTGTGGACAAAGGCTGACTTTATCTCCAGACACTATTTGCTAACTCATTTGAGAGTCCTGCCAACGATTCACATCAGCGGTCGCCTCCTATGGTTTACACAGTCTGCTCCTTGGGAAACGAGGGCCTCTGTCTGCCCTGGTCTTGGGGCAACGCTGAAAGCAACTAGGCTTGGTTTGACCTTTGGTTGGCCAGGCTCCCAAAAGGGAAACATCTGAGTGTGGAAAAAGGACATCCCCTTAGAAAGCACACCCGGCTGCCATGTGACTGAACAACATGGCTTTTTGGTGGCAAGAGTCCAGCGCCCCCTCTCCGGGTGGCCACCCTCGGAGGTTAGCCTGGAACCCATGCTCTCTTTGCTTGGCACTACAGAACCCTCAGTCATGAGGGCGGGCCAGGGCATGGGATGTGCATCTAGGTCTCTTGGTCTGGGGCTCACACTGCTACATTGCACAGATTGATGACATAGCTTTCTCCCACGCTTGCCCCTTTTCTCATCAACGTCCCTTCTCCTCGGAGGATGTTAAAAAATCCTACGATCAACTTTTTCTAATGCTTACAGCTTCAGCTATGCTGAGCGAGCTCTTCCTTTCTGGCTTCCTGACTCCAGGCCTTTGCAGATTGCTTTGCCACGAGTGTGGTGTGTCCGACAGCCTCATAGGCATGAGAGCATCGGGCATCGAATCAAGAGACCATCGGAGAGTTGATGCGTTGTCATTATGGTGCTGCAAGGAAAATGGAAGGCACTGTGGGTGCCTGAGGGATCTCTGGTGGCATCGTGGTTACGAGTTAGGCTGTGAGCTGCGAGTAGGGCAGCTGTTCGACACTAGCCGCTTGGAGGAGAAAAGATGGGGCTGTTCTCCTCCCCCAAGAGTGACCGTCTGAGAAACTCACAGGGGCCGTTGTGCCCTGTCCTGTCGGCTCACCAGGAGTCAACACAGGCTCGATGGAGCAAGTTTGGATTTTACGAATCCCGACAGACAAAGAAATCGGCCTTGGAAAAAGCACAGCCAGAACACTCCTTAGAAGTGAGCAGGTGGAGACGTGGTCGCCTGTGCTTTGGACATGTTACCAGGAGAGACCAATCTCAAGAAAAGGACTTGGTACCGCAGAGGGTCAACTCAAAAGAGGCCGACCAGCCGGGTGATGTTCTGACACAGTGGCGGCCACGGTGGGCTTGCACAGGACCACCGTCGTGGTGGCGCAGCTCTGGGAAGCAGTTCGTTCGGCAGTAGCCCGGTGGCTGGGAGTCTGTCCTTGATGGCACCTAACGGAAAGCAACCATTCACAGCAGAGGCCACTTCCTTGTGAAACATCCACCCTATGGCAGACGAATGGCTGACAACTGCCGATGGCAGAGGTAGACATGGTGACGTTAGGAGAGCGCACCTGTCCTGAGATGGCATGGGGGAAAGGCCGCTCTTCCTCCAGGGTCGATGGGAGTGGTCATTTCACCCCGCCGAAGTGAAAGGTTTTCCTCAGATGCAAATGTCCGCTGAGGACTATGGGTAGGGCAGAGAGGACAGCAGTCAACAGACTCAGCCCATATCTGCCACGACACCTGAAGCAAACCTCTTTGCCTCTCTCCTCTTCAGTCTCCTCATCTTCAAAACAGAGGATCCCGCCTTTCCGGTGGGAAAACCACACGAGCCAATATGAAACACTCTGGCAACAAAAGATCTTGGGATTGTGGGAGTGACTGCTTCAAAGCCAGGCCGTGTTCCCACCTGAGGGCCTTAGCTGGTCCCTCGTCACCTCCAGGCCTTCAACATCTGCTGAGGAATAGCGTCGACCAGGATCACCAACGTTATTTTCAGAAATAAAAGTTCGAAGCCAAAAATAAGTAGGTGAGTTAAACACAGAACAGCTAGGTATTCAGATTACTGACGGAAATTTCTCCCGAGGATTTATGGCATTTTAATACCTAGTGCCTGGGGGAATATTTTACTTCCGAGTTAGCATTTGGGTCCTCCGGGTCGGGAGAGGCGCACATGTCAGAACTCCTGAGGAAGGAGGATCGGTACATTCCTTGCCCCATTGGGCGCAAGCCCGCAGTCCCACTCGGACCCAAACTCACCACCGTCTTCAAATCAGCTCCAACTCAGCCGCCCTCTGGGGCAGAGGGGAGCTGTTTCTGTGGGTGTCCGAGGCTGGAAACCTTTACAGGAGCAGAAAGTGCCCTCTTTCTCGCACGGAGTGGTTTCGAACTGCTGACCTTGCTGTAGCGGCCCCATGTGTAGGCCACCAGGGTCCTTGAGGCTGAATGGCACCAGCCAACTTAACCTGACAAGCAGTCGTTTAACACTGTCAAAACGCCTCCTACCTGGCTATGAAGACAACCTGGAGGTGGAGTTTTGCAGAGCAGACACTGATTGTACTGAGTACAGGTGTTTTTTTCCTTTATTTTTTTAAATTAATAATTTTATTGAGGGTTATTACAACAATCCATGCATCCATCGTATCAAACACTTTTGTACATATGTTGCCATCATCATTTTCAAAACCTTTTCTTTCTGCCTGAATCCTTGGTATCAGCTCCTCTTTTTTCCCTCTCTTCCCACCCTCCCACCCTCGTGGACCCCTGATAAATTATAAAGTATTATTATTATTTTCATATCTTACACTGTTCCCCCCTCCGCCCTGTCCTCTCTGTTTGTTCCCGTGTGGTCCGGGCAGACCCGCCACTCTCCCCGGCTGTATCTTCAGTGCTGTCCTCTGTAGTGCACTCTGCTGGGGAGAGGTCCACGTAGCTGGGACTGGGCCCGGGGCCTGCAGATCCTTCTGTTAGTTCGCTGCTTCATGCCGGCATGTTGCAGCATCCTGGCAGAGTACAGTTTTTAAAGACATCTGAGACCCGAGCGATCAAAGGACCCATTGCATCGAGTAAATCTGTCACACAAGACCTCTTTAAAGCCTTGAGATGCAAGGATGTTCCTCTGAGGACTCGTGTGCGGGTGTTTTCAATCACCCCGTGTGCACGTGAAAGTCAGACTCTGAATAATCAAGACTGAGGATGGATGACTGCTTTTGAATCATGGTGCTGAAGAAGAAGAAGAAAGGACCAAACATGCCTGTCTTGGAAGAAGTACACCCAGAATGCTCCTTGGAGGCAAGGATGGTGGGACTTGGTCTCACGTGCTTTGGCCATGTTGTCAGGAGAGGCCAGTTCCTGGAAAATGCATCGCTTGGGGACGTAGTGGGCCAGTGACAATGAGAAAGGGCTTGCACAAAGTGGATGGACACAGAGGCAGCGACAGTGGCTCAGACATAAGAACCATTATGAGGATGGTACGGGACCGAGCAGTGTTGCATTCTGCTGTGCGCAAGGTCCCTGTGGGTCAGAACCAACTCCATAGCACCAAGCAACAACGACGACAGCAACAGTGACAAGAGCGGATTTGGACGACCAATCAGGAAGCTAGAAGAACATACTTCTGAGCATCCCGTGTGACTCCTGATTCGGGGATGGCTCCGAGTGGCAAGGAGGACCCAAAGGGGAAGGGAGCTGGTGACAGGAGGGTCGTCCTAGCAGAGAGACAGCGGGCAGAGAGGAGGGGAGACAGGGCTCTGCGCCTGGCTGCGAGGGAGGACATGCCTGGCTGCTCTACGGATTTGGCTCATTTTCTTTTACCACAGCAAGGTCAACCAGGACCCCAGACCTGGTCCTGCTGGTCCCAGGGTCCCAATTCTCCTCACCTCCGGCCCAGCTCAGGGCTGGGGCAACAGGTACCGCCTCCTGCCATCCTGACCCCTCAGTGCCTCCTCCCTTAACTCACAACTCCCCTTTTTGACCCAAAGCCAAAATGCAATCAAATACATTGTAGCCAGAAAAGGATGTGAACCCCAGACACGGCAGCTGTGTACGGCCTGCAGGGAGGCGGCCCTAGCGGTTGATTTGAATCTTCAGGACGGGGCCTGGGAAGTTCATCTATTTCGTGCCTCTGCATTGGAGAAGGGGCCCTGGTGGCGCAGCTGGCCCAGTGCTGAGCTGCTAACTGCAACCCTCCAGGTTGTTAAGGAGTTTTCTCTACCTCCTGCCGAGTCTTTCATATTGGCCAGCTTCTTGGCTCATTTGCTTGGCTTCCAGATTCAGGAAGGATGGTGAAAGGATACAGCCCTGATACTCACCTTTCCTGATTTAAACCATGCGGAGCTGTGTCCCTTTGGAGCCCAATTGGCACGGTGGGTTAATCGTTGGGCTGCTAATTGCAAGGTCAGTGATTTGAACCCACTAGCCCCTCCATGGGAGAAAGAGGAGGCTGTTGCCTCAATGGCAGTCCAATGAGTTCCAGCAAAGTAGGGTTAATGGCGCTTGGGCCTTGGTCAGGTTGATGGCCAAGTAAGAGTAACCAGTTGTGGTGGTGTCTGCTCTGACTCAGAGAAACCCCTGTGTGTCAGAGTAGGACTCAGCTCGATGGGGTTTTTAATGGCTGATCTTCCCAGAAGTGGATTGCCAGACCTTTCTTCGGAGGTACCTCTGTATGGACTCCAACCTGCAACTTTACAGATAGCAGCTGAGTATAGGAACCATTATGCCATCCAGGGAAGAAGACCCTGGAAAAATAACATGGACCTCTTCTTGATTCTCTCTGTCTCATAGCAACCTCACAGAACACAGCAGAACGGCCCACAGGGTTTCCAAGGCCACAATCTTGTCACTCCCAGAACCCAAATCATCACCCTTGAGGCTAATAGCCCGGTGCTTAACCACAGATTAAAAATATTTCTTAAAGTACTCCACAATTGAATACAAAAACTCATTTCCATTGAGCCAATGCCGACTTAAGAACTCCCAGTGGGTTTCTGAGACTGTATCTGTGTACAGGAGTAGAGAGACCCATCTTTATTCTTCAGAGCTGTGGGTGGTTTCAAACTGCCGACTGTGAGATTGCAGCTCAACTCCAGACACCGCATCTCGCCGGTTTCCTAATAGAATCCAAGGGCTGGTGAATTCCATGGTACAGCAAGCTTCCTCCCTCCCTACTCTCTGCGTGTCTGCTTCCTTGATCCTCTAGGGGGTTTCCCTGAGGCGCGTTTCCAACCACGTGCAGTGGCCGTGGCCGTGCCTGAGGAGTAAACCCAGATCTCTGGCCTTTGATGGCTCTATTTCTAACACGGTGTAGGCATGTACCCCTGTCTTTATAAAGAGAGCCCAGCTAGATTTGTCTTCTCCACGCAGGGCACACCTCAACCAGTTTGGGGATTAAGAATACCCCCCTATTCCAGCCCACCTGGAGTCACCTCAAGCCTGTCACTCTACCCTCTTGATCACTCACAGACCCCAAAGACTGGGTTTCAGGACTGCTGGAATCTGTTTTTAAAATGCTTTTCCTTTCTCTGCCCTGTGGGCCTCTTGCTGCCTGCCCTCACGTCTTCTGGCTCTCCTCAGCTGCTCTCTGCAGGGACACCCAGCCCTAAGAGTTGTCAGCATGACTGGGAATAGGTAGGGGAGCCAAGTCCCTACAGAGGGAACTTGAGTCGTAGGCCCCGAGACCAGGTTTACTGGCCAGGTTCATCGCCCTCTGAGGTGAGGGGTGGGGGTGAGGGGAGGTGCCCAGTCTCAGATTCTTAGGCCAAGTGCAGACACTATTGTGAATGTGGGTCACACTGCTGGGTGGGCAGGCCCTGGGCGTATTTGTATAAAACTCCCTCTACTTTATGGCTGGGAGTGCCCCCCAGATTTATTTTAGGACAGTCTGTCTCCTTAGGGAATTGTGCTGCCGCTGGGACCATTTCATCTGCAGGAGCCAATGAAGCAGGCAGTGGGTGGTCATTGGCATTTGGCTCATCATGGAATCATCGCATCCTAGGAGGCAGCGGGACTTCGTGGCCCAAAGCTTGGGCTGCTTGCTTTGAATCTCACCTCTGTCCTACATTTCTGTAGGACACAGCAAGGACACGGGGTCCTCCCAGAAGAGAGGGAAGAGGGGGGTCCTCTCAGGGTGGGAGCCTGGCCTGCTGGGGCACTGTGTCAGACCTAACGTAGGCCAAGGCTCAACTCAAGGTGCTCCTTGGGAGTGTTTGTAGGATTCTGAGCTATCTGAGGCACAAATTAATTCTTACCTGTAAAACAGAAGTAATTAAAAAAGAAAAAACCCTCACTGCCATTCAATCAATGGTGACTCACAGCAACCCCGGGTTGGGGGCGGGGGGCGGGGGGGAAGTGTAGAACTGCCCCTGTGAATTTCCAAGACTGTAACTCTTTACCAGATTAAAAAGCCTCTTCTTTCTCCCAAAGAGCGGCTGGTGGTTTCTAACTACTGACTTTGTGGTTAGCAACCCAGCCTGTCACCACTATACCACCAGGGCTCCCTCTAGAGATAATAACAGCAGCGACTAACCAGGGTTTGGGGGGTTAAATAAGGCGATACAAGATGCAGAGCGCAGGCCCTGTCAGTCGATGCGCACGCAGCAGCACTGGCCATAGCACGGGGTTGCATCTTTCCTGTATTGAGGGAGTCCTGGTGGTATCCTGCCAAAGCACCTTGTGTTATGCTGGAGGCGCGTTATGCTGGAGGTGCGTTATGCTGGAGGCGCGTTATGCTGGAGGCGCGTGATGCTGGAGGCGCGTTATGCTGGAGGCGCGTTATACTGGAGGTGTGTGTGTTATACTGGAGGTGTGTTATGCTGGAGGTGTGTTATGCTGGAGGTGTGTTATACTGGAGGTGCGTTATACTGGAGGCGTGTTATACTGGAGGCGTGTTATACTGGAGGCGCGTTATACTGGAGGTGTGTTATGCTGGAGGTGTGTTATGCTGGAGGTGTGTGTGTTATACTGGAGGTGTGTTATGCTGGAGGTGTGTGTGTTATACTGGAGGTGTGTTATACTGGAGGTGTGTTATACTGGAGGCGTGTTATACTGGAGGCGTGTTATACTGGAGGCGTGTTATACCGGAGGTGCGTTATACCGGAGGTGCGTTATACCGGAGGTGTGTTATGCCGGAGGCGTGTTATGCCGGAGGTGTGTTATGCTGGAGGTGTGTTATGCTGGAGGTGTGTTATACTGGAGGTGCGTTATGCTGGAGGTGTGTTATGCTGGAGGTGTGTTATACTGGAGGTGTGTTATGCTGGAGGTGTGTTATGCTGGAGGTGTGTTATACTAGAGGTGTGTTATGCTGGAGGTGTGGGTGTGCGCAAGGCCACGCTGTGTGTTCAAACTGAAATAAACCGAGCGCACTGCCATCGAGTCATTCCTGACTCATGAGTCAGAATAGACCGAGCAGAACTTCCCCCTCTGGTTTTCTGAGACTGTAACCAGTGGCTTGTGACCCCTTTGGGGGTTGAACGACCCTTTCACAGGGGTCGCCCGATTCATCACAGTAGCAAAATGACAGCGATGAAGTAGCAATGAAAATAGTTATGGGTGGGGTTCACCACAGCATGAGGAGCTGTGTGAAAGCACTGCAGCATTAGAAAGGTTGAGGATCACTGTCTCTCTACTGGAGGAGAAAGCCATGACTTGCTCCCACAGAGCGACTGAGAGTTTCAAACTGCTGACCTGTGGCTAACAACCCAATGCTGGATTGACGATGGTGGAGAGACGTTACCCTTCCCCTTCTCTTTGGGACTAGGCTATGGTTTGTGGATGGAAATGACGCTTCCCCGTCATTCTCAACTGCATCCTAAGCCCCTAAACCTTACCCTCCACCCGGGACTTTATGCAGAAATGGAAAGAGGCAAACCTGTGGAACCCTGAGAGAAGTATTCACTCATGTTAGTCATCCAAAGTCAGCCTGAGGACAGCGCTTTAATGTAAGCAGTGCCTCCAGTCGAATAGAGCCCTGCCCCCATGTCCTAACATGACAGCTGCTGTTGGCATCAGCCCCGAACTGTGATGGGCGAGGATGGGGCAAACGAGCCATCTGAACCTGCTCAGATACTCATTTGATTTAAAAATCCCATACGAGCCCTTATTGAAGATTGGATTATATGCTGAAGCCGAGGGGCATCTAGCCTTGGGGTCTTTTCTTGGAGAATATGATGTTATTTCACTATTGTGTCTAAACACTGCTGCGGGAATTGTGCTTGCATCTACTCCACAAGAAGGACTCCGTGGGAGGGCACAGTGTGTCCCTGTCATGGTGCCAGCTGTGTCGTCAGGGAACAGCATGACACCTGGAACCACAGACTTGGACCATGTTCCTTAAACTTAGACGTGGCTTACTTGGCCAATGAAATGTGAGCTGAGATAATGGGTGTACCATTAGGGAAGAGGCCCAGGCCTTCATAGATCATGTCCATTGCCCCCACACAGAGACTGATGACACTGCTGGTGAGGAGTCTGCCACCCCTGTATCCTTGAGTGAGGGTGACCCTTAATCCAAGACAGGCATGTAGCTGGCCCAGGGTATCAACTTGTGTTGGGTGCAGACACCGGGTTTGGGGGTTACAGGGTATAACCATGGTGTAGCCAGCCTATCTTGTTGAATACAGTTGGCAACCAATAGTACCACTGAAGGTCCACATCTTACACACCCACCGAGCCTCCCAGGCTGGGAGATGAGAAAACTCAGTCTCTGATACAGCAAGTCCCAGAGTCGTCTCAGAAACAAATGGGTACCTTCCCCATCACGCCACCCCCTGTTGCGCCTGGCATACAATAAGTAGGGAGTTCATGTCTAGTCTGTGTGGCATTATGTCTGGGCTGTGCAAAGATTGTCTGACCACCTCCCATTACTTTCCCAGAAGACTTCTTTGTGTTGGAGATGAGAAGAGTCCATCTTCATGGGAAGTGAGAGAGGATTCAAGGGAGAGGGGCCTGGATCAGTCCGGATTGACTAGAGACACAAATCCAGGGACACTCTTATGTGTAAGAGAGAGTTTTATACCCCAACATAATTGTATATTAAGAAAACATCCCAGCCCAGTCCAGATCAAGTCCATAAGTTAGATATTAGCCCATTAAGTCAGACATTAGCCCATATGTCCGATAGTAGTCCATAAATTCATCTACAGATTTATGCAGCACATACAATGATGCTGAAAGCAGGAAGATCACAGGTCAATGGGTAGAAGGTCTTGTGGAAGCATCTCAGTGCTGGCGTGGCTCTCCAGCCCCAGGGCTCGGGCTGCCATCAGGGCAGCTCTGTGCGGCTTGTCAACAGGAATGTGAAGCAGAGAGAGTGTGTGTCCCACCTCCAGGGAAGAAGACAGGAGTTCCCAGAATTCTCAGGAGAAAGCCATGTCCACACAGTGGCATCATTGGTTATGACCTGATTGACAGGTTAGACTCCGCTCTTTAACACTCAAGTTGACAGGTGATTATGTAACTTCCACAGGACCCCAGGTACCAACACCATCACCCCCATTCCACAGGAGGACTAGTCAAAAGTGCCATCTTCCAGATACCCACCATCCAAGGCTATGATCCCAGGGTGGGGAATATCCGGTCCTCAGGCCACATAAGACCTGAGAAATAATTAATACCAGCCAATAGCACATACCTCACCAAAGAGTAGCAGTTCCAGCCATCAAATGCATGACCAATAAGATCCTCAAACAATGGTATAAGTATTCAAATGACCCTTGACTGAAACAGAATACTTCAGTCCTGCTGTCATTTATGCCTGGGACCTCTAGGAACATGCATTCAAGCAACAGAAGTCTAAACTTGCAGAGAAGGGATGAGGGAGCTTTCTCCAGATAGCAAGAAGCTTTTTGTGTCAGGTGCTGGTGGGTTGTATAGGTGAGTACACTGTGGAGCATACAGGGACTGGGGTGGAGTAGAGAATACTTACTCCTTCTCCACAGGGCAGCTGCTAGTCAACTAGGAATCCTCAATTCAGAAGGAGGACCAGTGTTGCCAGGTCTTCCTGTTTTCCAAGAACAGTTAAAGGACAGTAGAAGAGACGAACAGGAAATGTCAAAGGGCAGCTCAGGAAGGCAAAGTAAAGTATTATAATGAAATATGCAAAGACCTAGAGTTAGAAAACCGAACAGGTTTCAGTTTAGCATACCTCAAGATGAAAGAACTGATGAAAACTTCAAGCCCAGATCTGCAGTCTTGAAGGATTCTATGGGCAAAATATTGAATTCTACAAGATGTATCAAAAGAAGATGGAAAGAACAGACAGTAAAATAATGGGGTCAGCATTCAACTATTTCAAGAAGTAGTGTGTGATCAAGAACTGATATTAGAGGAAGAAGTCGAAGCTCCACTGAAGGCATTGACAATAAAACCAGTTTCCAGGAATTGATGAATTACCAATCCAGGTGGTTAAAGAAAGCCAAGAAATGTGGAAGGCACAACCCACTGGAAGCCACTGGTCAACCCACTGGAAGACAACTGTATTTGTGCCCATTCAAAGAAAGGCTACCATCATAGAATGTGGAAATCATTGTACAGTATCATTAATATCACATGAAGTAAAGCTATGCTGAAGATTATTTTTAAAAGGGCTGTAACAGTATTTTGACAGGTAGTTACCAGCAATTCAACCAGATTTAGAAGAGCACATGGAACTAGGGCTATCATTGCTGTTGTCAGGTGAGTCTTGGGTGAGAGAAGAGAGTACCAGAAAGTTGTTTACTTATCTTTCATTTGCTAGGCAAAGACATTTGACTGTGTAGATCCTAAAAAATCGTGGACAATACTAAGGAGAATGGGAATTCCAGAACACTTGCTTGTGCTCACGCAAACCGGAACACAGACCAAGAGATTGTACGACATTGCTTGATATGACTGCACTATTGAATGGTATGATGTCCTAATTAAATGGTTTGAATAAAAATAATAAAATAAAATGGTTTCAAAAATTTTTTTAAAAGAGTCAGTCACTTGAACAGAACAAGGGCTTCCAGAATGGTTTAAAACTTGGAAAAGTATCTGCCAGGATTGTATCCTTTCTCCATAGGTATTCCATCTGTTTGCTGAGCAAATAATCTGAGAAGCTGGACAAGATGAAGAAGAACATGTCATCAGAACCAGAGGAGGCCTCATGAACAACGTGTGACATACAGATGACTCCACCTGCTTGCAGAACGTGAAGAAGACATGAAGAGTTGAAGTAGTTATTTATTGATGAGCATCAAACATTCCAGCCTGCAGTCACTCCTCAACATAAAAAGGAAAGAATCTTCAGAACTGGGCTGATAAAAAATATCACAATAAATAGGGAGAGGATGGGGGTTGTCAAGGACTCTATTTCACTTGGACTCACAAGTAACTCCTGTGGAAGCAGGAGTCAGATAATCCAACCGCATATTACGTTGTGCAGATAGACTGGACAAGACCTTATACAAGTATTAGAGCAAAAGTACCACTTTCAGGACTAAGGTGCACCTGACCAGAGCGATGGTATTTTCAGTCACTTCATGTTGATGGTCAGTAGTTCAAACCCATCAGCTGTGAGTTGCAACCAACTCAATGGTAGGGGCTGTTATTTAGGCAAGCAGTTCTCAACCTGTGGGTCGAGACCCCTTTGGGGGTCAACCAACCCTTTCACAGAGGTCGCCGAATACATCCTGCATAGCAGATATTTACATTACAATTCACGACAGTAGCAAAATTACAGTTATTAAGTAGCAATGGAAGTAACTTTATGGTTGGGGGGCACCACAACCTGAGGAACTGTATGAAAGGGTCGCGGCATGAGGAAGGTGGAAAACTACTGATTTCGACTTTTGGTCCTATGTGTGTGAATGCCGGGCAATTAGTAAGGAAAACAGGAGAAGGATTGATACATTTGCAGTATGGTGTTGGCAAAGAATATTGAAATTTCCATGGGCAGCCAGGGACCAAACGCATCTCTTTTGGAGGCAGCATAGCCAGAATGTTCCTTAGAAGCAGGCTGGTGTGGCTTTGTCTCACTGACTTTGGGCGTGTGACAGGAGGGACCAGGCTCCAGAGGAGAGCAGCAAACTTAGCCGTGCAGAGGCTCTGTGACAAAGAAGACCCTGAGCGAGGTGGATTGTCACAGTGGCTGCAGCGATGGGCTCACACATAAGAGCCCTGTGAGCACCGTGCAGGGCCAAGCGGGTTCGTCCTGTTAGTGCGTTAGGCTTGCTGTGAGGTCCAGCCAACGCCACAGCAATCGAACGACAAGGAAGCCTATATGTCCTGTGAAAGGCACCGTCTTGATTTCTAAATCGTGACAAATACTGTGGTCTGAAATATGAAAATTGAATGTGGGCCAAACCAAACACATCTCCAGACTGAATGTGACCCCCAGCCTCCAGCCTGGGACCTCTGGAACGGTCTAGAATCATGTTGCTGCTGGAAGGAGAGTTACTGGGGCTGACAGTGCCTTGTCTAAACAAGGAGCATGTTTGGGAACACTCACCGCCTGGGGGGTGGGGGTGGAGTTGGGCTGCCGTCTGGAGCAGGGTCGTTCCGAACCACCACCTGCTTCAAGGTACGCCATGACTGGAGGCTCAGCTCGTCTCCTGCTGAATGCTGAGTGCACCTTGTCTTCCTGGAGTGAAACTCAGGAGGTAGGAAGGCAAGACACTGAAGGGGACTGGTGGGTGGAAGGGGCGGAGAGATGGCTCCCTAGGGTGCAGTAGAGGGAAGAGAAGTTGGGGGTGGGTGTACCTAGAAGCTAACTTGACTTACTTCATGATTTTCATCTTGCTCTACATCAATGGTTCTCAACCTTCCTAATGCCGGGACCCTTTCATACCGATCTTCATATTGTGGTGACCCCCCACCCCCAACCATAAAACTTTTCACTGCTACTTCATCACTGTAATTTTGCTACTGTTATGAATCATCATGTCAATATCTGATACACAGGATGTATTTTCATTGTTACAAATAAGACATAATTACACATAATGAAAGCATAGTGATTCGTCAAAAAACAATATGTAATTATATATTGTGAAATATTTATGGGATTTCTGATGGTCTTAGGGAACCCCTGTGAAAGGGTTGTTTGACCCTCAAAGGGGTCACAACCCACAGGTTGAGAGCCGCTGTTCTACCTGGTCTTCCCAGCCCACCTCCAAAGTATGATCCTGACTTCTTCCCAGCACTGCCTGGGAAAGGTCAGTGAGCCCCGAGTTGAGGAGGGGGATCTCTGCTGGGTGTAGGAAACATGTATGTGAACCCCCTCTCTCAACAGCCAGCTATCGGTGCATCCTGTGGCGAGGTGAAGTCTTCCTCTCCCTGACCCTGCCTGTTCTACTTCTTCCTCATTTCAAGCAGGATCTGCCAATGCAGTCTTGTCTATGCTCACACCCACAGTCGGGTTGGGCACCGGGGCTGCTCCAGGCAGGCCGCTATGCCAACGTGGTTGATCCAAATACTTCCCACTCACTGTCTGCAGAAGGAGGCGATCCCGCAAAGGGGGCTGTGACCCTGTCTGTCCCACTGAGGGGCAGAGGCCCAAGCGATGTTTGGAATCACTGTGTTGACCTCAGACTTCATTCCTCTGGAGACAATGGGACATTTGTCCAGTGACAGACACAGCAGGGCTCCGGGGCCTTGGACAAGCTTCAGCTGAGACTGCCTAGGCTGCCTGGGCACAGATGACTGCAGACGGGGGCCTGCGGTGGAGGGGGTACCTCTCTTCCTGGAAAAGGTGGCCCCTAACAGCACAGGCCACTGAGCACTTCTTTGTCACCTACTCACTGGAGCGTGTCAAAAATGTTTTTCTCAGGGAAAATGCTTCTCATTTCACGAATCTGGAAACATTAATAAACTTTACACGCTCCTCCAGTCCTCAGACCCAAGTTAAACCAACCTAAAACAGACATGTGGGGATGCTGGTCTCCCAGTGGCGGGGTTTTCCTCAGTCCCTGAGGGAGGTCAGGGTTACATTCCCAGCCAGTGCACCTCATCAGAAGCCACCACTGAACAGGTTTCAGCAGAGCTTCCAGACCAAGACAGACTAGAGCAGACGAGAGAAAAAAAAAGGCTTGGGGTTTGGGAATCTATTTTCTAAACATGACCAGGTGAGAATCCTCTGAGTCACAGTAATCTAATTGTGGAAGGAGCATGGCCAGACAATGCTCTTCTGGTACCCCTCTGGAGACTCCTGGTATGGGTGGCAGCTCTCACAACAAGATACACGGGCCTTTGGAGGGTGACGGTTTCTTACACTATATGAACAAAGGGCCACAGCACAGGAGTTTAAAATGCACTATTTTGTTTGGTTTTTCAGGAAAAGGAGTTAGTGATCAAAGAAATAGACATTTTAATGCTAATTTAAAAGCAGAGTCAGGACACTTCTACAGTGCAGTCCTGGCTCCCTCTAGCAACAGGTTTCTTGGAGCTTAAGGAGCCCTGGTGATGTTGTAGGTCATCCAGTGGGTGGGCTGCTAACGGCAAGGTCAGTAGTTCAAACCCAGGAGTCTCTCCACAGGACAAAGATGAGGCTCTCTGCTCCCATGAAAACATGGACAGTCTCAGAAACCTCAGCAATTTTACTCTTCCCTTTGGGGTCCCCATGCTTCAGAATCAGCTCGATGACATTGGGTTTAGCTTGGAGTTTGGCACAGTGAGGGTGGGGGTGTCGTGGATCCCTGCTGGGGCTGATACAGGTCAGTGACTAGAAGGAAAAGCTGCTAAGATACTTGCAGCCTCTTTCAAAGCTGTTTGCTAACGATTTCAACCAAGGCCCAGGCTTTGCGCCTGCTGAAGAGGCTGCTATGGAGGGTTGGCCAGAAGCAAAGCAGTCTGGGAGACTGTTGTTCTCCCTGTCTCCTCTCTTCTGGGCAGTCACGTGACACAGTAGTTGCCATGGAGATTATCAGAGTTCAGTGGCTTGTCCAAAAGTTGAACTTGCACCTGACAAGTCAAATTTGTCAGTGGAGGGGAAAGTAAAGAGGGAGACACATTGGTTTCTGGGAGCGATTTCTTTGACTCCTCTGTTGTGCCGCCGGGCTGCCTTTCCCACGTTGCAGTCCTGAGCCACAGAACGGGGGGCTGCGTCTCGCTAGTGATTGGTGGTGCTTCCGAGCAGTCTTTGTGGCCAGCACCCACCGATGGGCCTCTGTGATAATTCGGGGACAAAATGAAACACAGGCTGGGCTTCAGCTACAGATCTAATCATGGAGCACCAATCACAGGCTTTGTCTCTTCCGTGATAGGAATGGTATAGTGGTGGTCTGGTTTTCTCTTCAACCCACCTGTGTGAGCTGCCTCCTCTGTCCCTACCCCTCAGGCTGGGGTGCCAGTGCATGTGTGTATTTGTCGCCGTCTGCCCTGCGGCTGGTAATGACTTTCATGACCCTGCTTTTATCTCTGACAATGAAACCAGAGGTGTAATAAAGGCCACTGGACCATGTCACCCAACTGGAGGAGGTGGAGTTGAAGGCGCACAGAGAAAAGACAGCATGCTTCTTCATGTGTGTCCCATGGAGGCCGCTGCTATGGCTTTGCTAATTCCATGGGGCAGGGAGATGCCCATGTCTTGGTTAAGGGCATGGGTATGTTTAGAAAACTTTGTGTGCATGACACATTGATCTACGGTCCAAAGGCCCCGAGTTGGAGCTCTGGATGCAGCTATTGTTGTGAAGTGCCATCGACTAGATCTTAATCTACAGTGACAACAGATCTACTGTGCACAGCAGAATGAAACACCACCGTGCCCTGCACCACCCTCATGATCGCTGGTGTGTCTGAGCTCACGGTTGCAGTCACTGTGTCGGTCCTTGTGGTTCAGTGCCTTCCTCGTTTTCGCTGCAGCTGCTGGACTGGGCGCCACCCCCATCAGTTATGCTGCCATCAGGTGGCGGCCAGCGTGTTGCTATGACCCGGGAAGCTGGGCCACTGGAATTTCAAATAGCAGCAGGGCTACTTATGGTGGACAGGGCCCAGTGGAACTTCCAGGCTAAGACAGATGGACAACTTCCCAAAATGAGCTGATGGAAACCCCCGTGGGTCCCAGCAGAAGGTTGCTTAATAAGAGGCCGGGAGGTGAGCCCTCTTGTGATAGGTAGGTTTATTGCGCCAACCTGGCCAACAGGAACCTGTGGGATTAATAAGGTCACAGTTTGATTGGAGGGCAAAGAGATAAATGGCTTGGCAAGCCCTGTCTCTCTCTCTCTCTCATGCTCTCTGGTGATCGGACCAGCGTGCAGCTACTTTAGCAAGTTCTCTGCCTCAACTTGTGAGCTACACATCTGTGGGACAGCCAACCTGTGGATTGTGTTGCTAGAGTTTGAAGTTCCTTCCAAACCTGATTCACCACGCTGCTGGTGTGTATTCATCAGGTGAGCTTGAGGCTGGCGGATCCTGTTGTCCTGCATTGCTTGAGTTCGATATCCCAGCTGGGTCTGCTTTGCTAAGCTCCTGAGCTGCTGACTGTTGGTAACCTACCCTGCTGTTTGCAGCCTGTGGACAGACTGCTTGTATTGTCCTAGGGAAGACTCAGCTGTCTGCTTCCTTGACCTTGGACCCAACAGCCCTCATGAGTTGAAGGACTTCTAGTGTATTAACTGTTCCATGGAAGTAAGTTGATCTGAGCCCTCTGTACTGCTGTGTGGGCTGAGCTGTTATGTTCATTCACGTTAATTATCTATCTATCTATCTATCTATCTATCTATCTATCTATCTATCTATCTATCTAATCATAAGTGTCCTGGCTTGGTTTCTCTAGAGAACCCTGCCTAACACACCCCTAGACTAGAAGAGGCTGCAGTAACCACAATGGTGGACTTGGTCATGGAATCATGAAGGTGGCACAAGACTGGGCACAGTTTCGTTCAGTTGTGTTGGGGGTTACCATGAATTGGAAACAGCTTGGTGGCAATTAGCAACGACTCTGCTATGAAGGCGTGTGGACCTCAGCTCAAATGCCCCTTCCTCTTGGAAGCTCTCCTATCACCCCAGATGAGCCCAGGCCTGCACCTGGGAAGGTTAGGCTTTAAGCCTCTTGTCCTCTGATGGAGCCAGAAGCTGATGCCAATGTGGCTGGGATGGGATGGGGCTTGGCCCCCCAGTGGTCTCCCTTGTTAAGTATTGAGGTCACTAGTCTCCTCTCTCCCTTCACCCGTAACAGAGACAGACATATATTCCTCTGGTCTATTCAGCTTCATGATCCTGAAAGACTAGCCAGAGTGATTCTTTAGGATGCAAATGTGAGTGGACTAAGACAGCTGTCTGACTCTCTCTCAGTGTAGACCTACTTTGTCTGAGTTCAAGGGACCTGCAGCCAAACTCTCATCTTCCTCCTTATGTAAGTTCCTATTTCTTCACCACCTACGTTCAGCTCTTTCCCTCATCTACAAAATTTAACCACCACCCCTGGGACGATCGGTGGCAGAGGGCCAAGGGCAGGGGGCATCCTGCCTAAGACTTTCACGCTGGGAAATGTTAAAGAAATAAAGCATCTCCGTAAGAAAACCCAGCAATGATAGACACCTGCCTTCCTTTTCTTAGCCACAGTGGGATTCGGGTCTATTTGTTTAGTCGAGCACCCTGGTGGGTGTGGAGATACAGATAGGAAGGCACAACGCCCAGAGGGATTGTTCTGCAGATGGACAGACACTGGGCACGCCACAAGACACCCTTGGCTGAGTGAGAGAAGGGGGTGGGGGTAGGGAGAATCTAGCTTTGAAGAGAACTGGTACCTCACTGGTACCTCATCTTCCTGACTGCCAAACTGGCTGCCTGGACACTGGTGGGGCTGGCTGGTTACCTTTTCCCTCTCTGGGGCGCCTGCCTTAGGCAGCAGCCTTTGGGCAATAGACAGAGGCACTGCCTGCGTCAGCTGCTATAGACTCCTGGGGCCCTGAGGCTGGGGCTCCAGAGGACACTGTGGGGGGATTGGCCAAGGAAGGACCTGGATTCAATATTGCCCTGTGCTTTTCTCTGAGGTCCAGGGTCCCCTTGTGTCCCTTCTATCAGTCCCAACATCCAGTTACCACCCCTTGGGCTAGCTCCTGCAGCAGGAGGATTGTCCAGCCTGGAACAGGGACCTCCTTTGTGACCAGAGGGGCTGGATGAGCTTCCAGGGACATAAAGGGAGCCCAGGTGGCCTTCTCTGCAGAGGCCAGTGCATGACCAGCAGTCAGGCGCCCTGTGCCCCAGGGTTCACTGCAGGGATTTCTAATGCCACCAGGTATAACTGAGTGGTTCTCTGATTGGGTAGTCACCTGCCTGATACCTGGGGCAGGTAGATAGACGCATCTGTTACTCTATACCCTGCCTCTACTCAGTGCCCAAGTGAAATACAGCAGAAATGGTAAACCAAGGTATTTTTCTTTGAGTGTTCCAGGGCAACACTGTTTGTCCACCAGGCTGGTTGATTATGTTGTGTATGTGTGTGTGTGTGTCTATACAAGTGAGTGTCTGGGCTTGCATGAATGTGTCTGTACGTGTGTGTGTGAGAGTGTGCGTGTGGGCGAATGTGTCTCTGTGGGCCTGGGTGTGGCAGTGGGGATGAGGGTGGGTGCAGTTCCAAAGGCAGGGCCTGGAGGGGTTGGGTTAGTTGTTGGTGCTGGCATTCCGATCGCCCTGTGTCCCTAACTGGAGCTTAGCTCGTCCTTCTCCACTGGATCCACATGAAGTCAGGCTCTTCTGGGCTTGTAGAGTTGATCGGATATGCTTCCCACAGGAAATGTAGGTCCAGCACAGGTGGGTAGTTGGTTGTGTCCTTGCCCACACTCACAAGCCAAGCCCCGCGCTCCGGGCTTTGTGGAGGCAAGGCTGGGATGAGTACACCGAGCCTGCCATCTGTGCTGTCCCCTCACCCCCCAAGTCCGCTCAGGACTGGCACGATCACACTGTCTTCTCCATCTGGCAAGGGAGACTCAGAGCCAGGAGCAAGGTCACCCAACGAGGGTGCAGCCCAGCTGGGGTTAGGACCAGACTCGGGGCCAGCAGGGCCCAGGCTGGCTACATGTCACCACCCTCACCCTCACCGCCACCCCACCAGGCTGGTCTGAGGATTTCCAGTGCTGTAAGGAGCTACAGTCTTGGACCCCACAGGGGCAGTTCTACCCTGTCTTTCCGGTTCCTGGAATCAGTGTGGACTCTGGCTGGGAGTTTGGCTTTTAGCTTTGGCACACGGAAGCAAGGAAGCACAGATGCAGACCGGAGCTGGAGCTGCCATGCCACAGGCCGATCCCCGAGGGACTGAGGGGCAGGGGCTGGAGAGAGACCAGGACCTTCCTCCAGAGCCAGCAGGGAGAGAGTCCTTTCCCAGATCCGCCACCTTGAGGGAGACCTCCCAGTCCCCTGCACTGTGAGAATGCAAGTTCCCGTCCCGGCGTTTTTGGACTAGCACCACTGGGTAGCCTCGGCCATCACCTTTCTTCCCGGCTGTGCAAGGATCAGGGGCACCTTCAAAGCATCAGCATCAGAGCTGACTCTGGACCTGAACCAGGAGGAGGCTGGCTTCCAGGCAGGGAGAGAAGACGCAGGACCACTGCCCCCCACATCCCTCGCTGATGCTTGTTACAGGGAACAAAGAAAAAAGCCTTCTAAGCGCAACACTCAGAGGGTCCAATTAAAAACGAAGGTTTCTGTCCAAGCAGCACAAGCCCCTGAATTATTATAGCACCGGATCCAAGGGGTAGGAGGGAGGGGGGCGCAGGGGAGGCCCGCCAGGACCGCTCCCCGAGTCAGCTGCGCCGGACCCAGGCTAGAATTTTATTTCCCTGAGTGCTGCCAGGCACTGTCTCCAAGGGCCCAGAGCTCCAACTCTCAGATGCCTTCTTGTGAATAGAAATGCAGGCCCGAAGCCAGGACCAGAAAATAAATACCGAAAACCATAAACCTCATGTGCTGAGGCAGCTGAAAGGCAGCAGCACCGGGCTGACAGGGAAGTCGGGCTCCACAAAGCTGCTCAAGACTGGCCACTGTGCACCCTTGGGATGCCTGCCCAGCTCATGGCTCCCTCTTTCTGGGGACTGCCATCCTCTACCCGTGCAGGTGGGCCATGGGGGGAGTCATGTGTGGACCAGCAGGCTTCACACCGCACTGGGCCAGAGAGATCAGTTCCTCTCTGTCTGCAGAAGACAAGCTAAGTGTTATGACCTGGCTTCCTGGAAATCCTCTCAGGCCCTGCTGCGTCTGCCCCGGATTCCCACAGCCCAGCCACCCCTCCCCTGTGTCTTGGTCTTCCGTACTGGAGCTTCTATCATTACCTGCACCACCACCCGCGACACCCTATGTACATGGCTTCTCTCTGTCAGGCCCTCCACCATGGCCTTGTGGATTCTCCTGGATTCCTCCCAAGGTCTGGGACCGCCAGGATGGGCAGTTCCCAGTGATGTGGGATAATAAGTCCATTCGTATCCTCAGTTGTTATAATAATCAGTGGGAAAGCCAAAGATCGGGGCTGTCTTTAACCTCAGCAACTCACTCCCAGGGATACGTTCCCGACTGTTATTGTCATTGTGTGGTGGCACGTCTATTCTGGCTGCTAGGTCAAACCTACAGGACAGAGTAGAATGCCCATAGGGCTTCCTAGGCTGTAATCTCTACAGAGGCAGTTTGGTGGTTTAGTGGGGTACGCATTGGGCTGCAAATTGCAAGGTCAGTCGTTCGAAACCACCAGCCACTCTGCAGGAGAAAGATGAGGCTTTCTACTCCTATAAAGAGTTAGGTTCTCAGAAACCCGCAGAGGAAGCTCTACTCTGTCCTGTAAAGTCACTGTGAGTCGAAATGGACTCAGTGCCAGTGAGTTTGATTTGGGTTTGGAATCTTTACGGGAGAAGATTGCTAGATCTTTTTTTTTTTTTTTCCTCCCTTTGGAAGCAGCCAGTGGGCTCAAACTCCTGGCCTTTCAGTTAGCAGTAGAGTGCTTCTCCGCTGTGCCGCCAGGCTCCTTTATGCAGCCAAGAGCCTGTGAAACCCAGAGGCACCTCCTCCAGTTCAAGTTGAAACGATTTGAGCAGCTAGGGTTAAATGTCCTGCTGGTTGGAGCTTCCAGAAATGCCTGCCTAGGTGGATATATGGTTTTAATAAGGATTCTAGTTACTGAGGCTTCTCCTCCTATCCCTTGGCCCCGGGTACATGCAAGACAGTTACAATTAAAATGTCAGAGAGCCATGATTTAAAGTGGAGTTCTAGCCAGGAAGTAGGCTTTGGAAAACCTGCCTTGAGGTGCTTTGCTTTATTTCTAGAAAAAGAAAAAGCAGAGAATGGGGAGAGTGGCCCGAGCTGTATCAGCGTGGCTGCTGTTGAGACAGGGCACAGGGAATTCTCTGGAATTCTCATCACACTTTTATAGAGTGTCACACCCTAACCAGAGGTGGAAACAAGGGGTGAGGGTTGGGGAGCTGCTGTGGCAGGTTCGATGACCAAACCGAACCTCATTTTGTCAGGTGGGCACCTGGAGGACCATTTGCTCGGAGCAACCCAGCAGACAGAAGAACCTACCGTATATACTCGTGTATAAGCCGAGTTTTTCTGCACAAAAAATGTGCTGAAAAACTGGAGTTCGGCTTATACACGGGTCAGTGGTACCCCACCGAGGTGTAACATCTCGTGCGTGATTGCCCTTTCTCCGCCGTTTATTCAAAGCCCCGCTGACACCGCAGGGCTTTGAATGTTTGTTTACTCACATCTAACCAATCAGAGCCGTCCTATTCGCAGAAGCAGATTCACTTACGCCGGCAGCTGAACTGGTAAGGATGTGTCTGTGGCTGCGCTCCGTCCCTCCCCTCTTGCTCTGTGTTAATTCACATCCTGCATTTCTCACCTTGGCTTATACTCAGGTTGGCTTATATTCGAGTATATGTGGTAGGTTCTCTGGCTGGGTGTGCTGACTGCTTCCTCAGTGCAGATTCTTTCAGTGAGACTGTCTTCTAGTTATCTGTCTCGAATCCAGATAGATTAAAGACTTGGGTATAAAGCTTTACAACTGAAATAGAGTACTTTTATAGGGTCATGGGGAAAAAGAAAAACACTTCTTAAGCAAGACACAAAAAGCACAAACCAAGGGCCAAGGACTGATACACTTGTCTATATTAAAATTAAGCACACTGCCTTCTGCATTAAAGTAAAAAGAGTTAATAAAGAGAGTTCCCACACCAGAAAGTCTGGCACCAGGTGGATTTATTGAGAATTGTACCAAGTGTTTAGAGAAGAGTTAACACCGATCTTACTTGAGCTATTTCACAATATAGAAACAGACAATAGATTACCAAACTCATTTTATGAAGCAAGTATACCCATAATGTGTAAACCAGGCAAAGGCATCACTAGATTTTAAAATTATAGAGCAATATCCCTGTTGAATACAGACACCAAGATGTTCAACAAAATACTAGCCAACAGAATTTATCAAAGCATTAAAAAAAATACACCACTCAAGTGGGATTCATAGCTGGTATGCAAAGATGGTTTCATATTAGAAAAACAACCAATGTAATCACCACAGGAAAAAAGAAAGGACAAGAACCATATTATCATATCAATTGATGCAGAAAAGACATTAAAGAAATTCAACATCCATTCTTCATGAAAGTACTCAAAAAATAGGAATAGAAGAGAAATTCCTCAGGATCAGAAAGGCCATATATGGGAAATGATATATAGCATCTGAGTTAAAGTTTATTGTGCCAACCTCGCCAATAAACATATGTGGGGTTAATTGAAGGGTGGAGTGATAAATGGCTCGGTGAACCTTGCCTTTTGAGTTCTTGGGTTTTTGGCTTTCTGATGGTTGGACTAGGGTTCCCTGCTTCAGCTGGCAAGGCTCACTTCCTGCAAGATATCCCTGAGAAGAAACCCCATGGAGCTGCCCCGATGCAGCCCTGGGTGCTGGAGCAGCCATGTGGAGACCCCTGCCAGTGCTGAGATGCTTACATGTTCACTGACTCGGTTTTCCTCCTGCAGTTGGTGTCATTGTGTGTGTCTTGTGAGATGGAGGAGGACTTTGTGGATTGGTGTCACACATATGTGTTAATGTTTGGACTTGTGGGGTTGGACAGCACTGGGTTGAGATGTTTTCTTGATGTGTACTTACCCTTTATATAAACTTTCTTATACATGAATTTCTGTGGATTTGTTTCTCTAAAGTACCCAGACTAACACAGCGTCTCACTTAATGGAAAGAAATTGAAAACATTTCCCCTTCACCTGGGAACAAAGGACCCCTGGTGGTGTAGTGGTTACATATTGGGCTGTGATGTGCAAAGTCTGCAGTTTGAAACCACCAGTTGATCTGAGGGAAAAAGATGCGACTTCTACTCCTGTAAAGAGTTACGGTAACAGAAACTCACAGGGCCCTTCTACCCTGTCCTACAGGGTCCCGATGAGTTAGCATCAACTCAGTGGCAGCGAGAGTCAAATAGGACCCAGGCCAGGTTGCCCTTTATCATCAGTCTTACTTTAGCCAGAGTTTTAGCCAGAACTATGAAACAAAAGGCATTGGTACAGAAGAAATAAAGCTCTCTATTTACTGATGGTTCTCTATATAGGAAATTCCGAAGATTCAATTTTAAAAATTGCTGGAACTAATAGAAAAATTTGGCAATATTGCAGGCTATTAGAACAACATAGAGTATTCCGTTGGATTCTTGTATCCTAAAGAAGATGATACTGAAAAGGAAATTAAATGAATAAAACCCTTTATAATAACTACCCATAAGATAAAATATCTGGGAATAAATGTTACCAGAGTAACAAAAAATTTATACAAAGAAAAATATAAAACCCTTTTACAAGAACCTAAAAGAGACACAAATGGAAGGAGGTCCCATGCTCTTGGATAGGAAGATCAAATATAGTGAAAATGTCAATATTATCAAAAACACTTTATAAATTCAATGCAGTTCTGATATAAATCACCACACAATTCTTGAAAGAAATGGAAAAACTAGCCACCAATTTTATATGGAAAGGAAAGAAACCCAGGATAAACTAAACACTATCAAAACTCAAAAACAATGTAGGAGACCTCCCATTCCCAGAGTTTAAAACTTATTCTGTCCACAATAATCAAAACAGCTTGGCATTTGTACTATGATAGACATGAAGACCAATGGATTAGAATTGAGACCCAGAAATACAACTAAATATAGACACCTGAACTTTGATAAAAGACTAAAACATATTAATTGGGAAAGGGATTACCTTTTCCATAAACAGTGTTGGAAAAATTGGATCTTTGCCTGCCAAAGAATGAAGCAAAACCCACATCTCACACCATGTACAAAAGTGAAGTCAAGATGGATTAAAGACCTAAATATAAACCCTAAAACCACAAAGACCATCAATCCCCAAATAAGTACAACTTTAAGGACCCTAATACAGGCACAAACACACTATAAATATAATGAAAAATACCCACAGAACAGAAGAAAAAATAGACTGGAACTCCCAAAATATGACATTTATGCCCATCAAAAGACTTCATCAAAGGAGTAAAAGGAGAACCCACAGACTGAGAAGAAATTATTGAGTGATATCCGATAAAGGGCTAATTTCAAAAATCTATAGAAAATGACAGCACCTTAATAAGAAAAGTACAAATAACCCAAACTAAATATGAGCACAAGACACGAATGACATGTAGGTGGCCAAAAATAGTTTGAAACATGTTCACATTCATTAGCCCTAAGAGATATGCAAATTAAAACAACAATGAGATTTTATCCTACACCAACACTGCTAGAAAAGGAATAAAAGAAAATTATACTGGAGAATATGGGGAGATAGTGGTGTGTTCTGGTGGGATTGTAGAATTGTACAACTACTATGAAAACTATTATAGAGCTCCTTTAAACAAATGCAAACACAATTACCTTATGTTCCTGCAAACTCTCTATTTGGTATAGACGCTACAGAAATAAAGAACAGAGCAGGAACAGACAGGTGAACACCTGTGTCTATTATCTATTGTAGTGAATTCTATAATAGCAAACGATAGAAACAATGAAAAAACTCTGATTGTAGAGGAGGAAATAAACAAACTGTCTCATGCATACAATGGAATATTATGCATCCTTAAAAAAACAACGATGAGTCTGTCAAACACCTTAAGACACGAGCAAAATTAGCAAACATTATGCTCAGCACGGTTAGTCAATCTCATAAAGATAAATGTTTCATGATGCCACTAAAACTAAAAGTGGTTTCACACCAAAGGATGAGACTTTAAAGACAATTATGGGGCCAGGGTCAAGGGCTGGGGGAGTGAAGGGAAGGGACAGGTACCTCGGGAGGGAGGGAGGGGGGAAATAAAGAACAATGAAAGAACCACATTCATGGGGGGTTCATGGGCCACCATTGCTGATTTAATGTGAGGAGGTGAGTAGTACAAATACACAGAATACGCTTTTCTTTGTATAGATTAGATTCCACAAGGCAGAGGGGAAAATGCATATATATGTAAATAAAAACAAAAAAATAAAGTTAGATTTGTTTTTTTTTAGAGAGAAGGCAGGGTCCCAGCCTGTAAAACCCTTCAGATTCCTTACGCATCAGATCTAACCATTGGTCTGAATGGTTATCAAAGGAGGGCAAGTTCAGCTGAAACACAAGCGGGGTTGGAGAGACTTCATCTCACTTCTTTGGACATGTGTCCAGGACCAAGACAACTTGGTCACGTCGCCACATACCCGATGCTACTCATTCTTTCGTGCTAACTCCGCGGGGGACCCTTCCTTGAGCTAGATCACCTTTCTCTCGGGACTGTGCACTGTCTCGGCTGTGCTTGTCTCATGGCTGTCTGCTGGAGCAGGCTGAACGCGTCACCAGGGCAGAGAACCTGCTATATTCTGTTCCCATCTACACTTTTTGTCCCGAGCAGTCCCTGGACCGGACCATGTGGTCAATCACTATTTGCTGATGTGTTGTTGCTAAGGGTTTGAGCCCAGCTCCCGATGAGCTCTGCAGGTCAGGCAACTGAATCCTGGAAGGGTCTGCCCTGCCTAAAGTCTAAGGTGGCGAAGAACCACTATATCAGAAGCTGGTGTGGGGGCAGGCTTTTGAGAGGCAGTCTTTGCAGCCAGTCCCAGACTGCCTGGCCCCGCCCATAGGTAAGGTAATTCTTTTTTATAAAAAGATCATTTTACTGGGGGCTCTTACAGCTCTGATAACAATCCCTACATCAGTTATATCAAACATATATGTACATATGTTGCCTTCATTATTTTATAAACATTTATTTTCTATTGGAGTCCTTGGTATCAGATCCTCGTTTTCCCTCCCTCTGCCCCCCCACCCTCCTGACCCCTTAGTAAACGATAAATTATCATTATTTTCATATCTTCTACCGACTGCTGTCTCCCTCCCCCCACAGTTTCTGTTTTTCATACCCCTGGAGGGAGGGGAGGGTAAGGGTTATGTGTCAATCATTGTGATTGGTTTCCTTCCTCCTCTCTTCCCCTCCCCTCCTGGTTTCGCTACTCCCATTTCTGTTTCTGAGAGGTTATCGTACCTGGATTCTGTGTGTCATGAGCTCTTATCTGTACCAGTGCACATGTTCAGGTCTGGCCAGAACTGAAAGGCAGGACTGGGGTCATGATGATGGGGGGTGAGGGAGCCTCAAGGAACCAGAGGAATATTGTGTGTTTCATCGGTACTCTGCTGCGTCCTGGTAATTCCTACATATGGATTGGAATCTTATCTCTCCTCTTGAGCACCTAATGGCTTTGTGTAAAACCAAGTAGCTAAATCTTATGACTTTCATGGCGAAGTCATCTGCAAGCATATGGATTTCATTCCTGTGCTAAGTGTGCCCAGAGGGTTGGCAGAGTAAGCCCCTCCATGAGCTCTCCAAGAGGGTCCCTTGGCTTTGCTTCACGCTGCGGCCCTTGGTTCTTAAGTGGAACTTCTCAAACTTTGATGATTTGGCTGAAAAGATTCCTATGAAGACTTTCACCACCTCAATAGACTTCAGAAGATCAATGGCCAAAAAGTGAGCCATCAGGATGACTAGAAAACCGCAAGCTGGTATGAGGAGAAGGGCTGAGCAGCGACCTAATCACACCCAGAGTTCTGATCTGACAAGCTGGTTGGCTGTAGGCAGATCCACTGCGCGTTCTGGTTTGCTTTGTCATCCACAAAACGAAGGGCTTGGGTTTGCCAGCTCCCTGGCCTCCCCGCAGTTCCTTGAGTCCTTGGTAGGGGTCTTCAGGGAGCTTTGGTGACACAGTATTAAGCATTTAGCCTTGCCAATAGATTGGCAGTTGAAACCCAACAGTGGCTCTGGAGGAGAATCGACCTGGTAAAATGCTCAGGACAGCCTTGGAAGCCTTGGGGCACGTGTGTTCTGTCCCACAGACCGCTGTAAGTCAGAACCGACTAGCCAATAGCATGAAACAGCAAAGAGCGCTTCACACGAGGCTGGGGTGTTGGGCAGAACACGTCCCTGCGGTAGGACTTCACTGGAGCAGGTAGGTGATTCGATCCTGGGCTAGAGGCTACCTAGTTTCCTGGGAATGAGAGACACACGAGAAGCTGGTGGCTGTGGATGTGACTTTATTTAGAAATAGGATCTTTGAAGACGTGACCAGTTCTCAGGAGGTCACATTGGAGTAGGGTCAATGCCAGTCCCATCCAAACAGCATCCTTCTAAAAAAAAAAGGAGAAGAGACACAGATTGAAGAAAGTCATCAGATGGCCAGGTGATGATGGAGTAAAGCTGCAGCTACAAGCCAAGGAGTGCTTGAGGCTGCCAGGGACTATGGGAGACCAGGCTGGTTCTCCTTCTAGAGGGAACCTGGCTCTGCTAGCACCCTGAATCCACACCCACCCACCACACCCCAGGACAAGGAGCCAAGAGATGTTAATACATGTGCTTTTTGATGGCAGTCTTAAGAAGCTAAGACACAAGGTACAAAGTACCAGCGAGTCCTGAGGGCCAGCTCAGAACCGTGCCCTACGGTAGTGGGTGACCTCAATTTTCTCATTCAAACCTCCATCAACTTGGTGAAGCAGGTGTCATCGCCCTTACTCTGTGCTCCAGGGGACTGAGTCTCCAACAGGTAAACCAACTTTCCCAGGAACACCCAGATAAAGTGGCCGAGGCAAGATTTGAACCCGGGCCCAGCTAAACTGTCCCTACCGTACTGCTTTACATGGAAGAAAAGAGCTGGGGCAGCAAGCTGGTCTCCCCGACCCTCGCCCTTTTCAAACAGCGTTGGTATCCTCTTTACACATCTGCAGACACACAGGTGGGCTATTCTGGTAAGACAGCCCTTGACTATTTGCCAAACGAAGTGTTTGCTGCAACAAACCAATATCTACAGGCACTTTTTGCAAAATAATAGTCCAAATATTAGTTTGAGCTCAGTGCATCTGCTGTTTAGAGAAACGGGTTCAAAGGGAAAGCGAGGGTCTGCACAGTGGGGTCAATAAGTATTGTTGGCATCCACCACGTCCGTAAGCTGCTGGTCCACCTCCTGGTAGAAGTATCAACCTTCTTGGGAAAGGTCGGAAGTGATAGACTGGGCATGTATTTGTCAAGACATCTAGGCATGAAGCTGTTTACAGAGAAGACTCCATAGACTTGTGTGGACCGTAAACTAAGGTCACATGCAGCGAGAAAGGTGAGACCAGGAGGGAGTCTGGGGAGGGAACTGAGGGGTGGGGGGGCATGACTTGGGAAAGGTGGGCTAAAGAACAAGAGTCTGGACCACTCCGGACAGTTACAGCAAGCCCAGGAAAGCTGGAGACGGAAGAGTCCTGTCGGCCCTCCATTAGAGACGGAATAGAGATAGTGAGCGCATCTCTGTGGCAGATCCCACCTGCAGGGATCACAGAGTCAGGCAGGCTGACTCTGGGGGCTGCACAGAGAGCTGCTCTCACATGTGCCATGCAGAATGGAGAGGAAATGGGCACTCCCAGAAGGGCACTGCAGCCAGCAGGCCCTGGTGAAGGCTCTGCTACATGGCATCCCAGGGAAACAGACTGAGAGGTGACACTTTCTGCCCCAACCTCAATTGCACAAAGGATACCCAGGGTGACGAGAACTTTAGACACCGGCCGCCTCCTTCCCATGCCGGCCCTGGCTACAGCCCCCTCTCTCCTGGGGGAGAGCTGACGGAGCACAGCGTACCAGTACATTTGCTAGGGGAAGTATGAGATGCATAGAACAGACAGACATGCCCAGGTCTTTATTCCCTGGGGACACAGGATTGGGAGAGGGTGAGGGCCTGGGTTGAGAGGGTGTGAGGAATACACCCAGAGTTGTTCTGTGGGCTAAGCGCAGACCAGTGACACAAGATGGATGAAGGCTTTTTGACAAACAGCTGCTTCCTGTGACGTTCAGTCTGGAGTCCTTTTTCTTAAAAAAGAATTATTGTGACTTAGGTGGAGGTTGACAGAGATGAGCAGAGTTTTACATTCAAACACGTTCTGATTCCACTCGTCGATTGCAATACCACCCCGTATGGCTTATCCCACTTCCTCCCTGTGCTTCCTGGTCCTAGGCGTTTCTTCCTACCTCGATCCTTGGGTAAAGCTACCTTTTTAATCTCAAGTGTTGATTATTATTAGGAGTTCTGCTGGCACAGTGGTTACAAATTGGGTTGTAAGCTGCATGATCAGGAGTGGAAATCCACCAGCCCCTCTGTAGGATAAAGACTGGGCATTCTGCCCCGTCAACAGTCACAGTCTTGGAAACCGACAGTGGACCACTGTGAATAAGCGTTGACTCAGTGGCAACGAGCTTTTGAGGGTATGGGACTTTTGGGGGTTTTGGGGTTCATTATTCTAATGCAAAGGTGAATCCTAGGGTAAGAGTCATAGTCTTGGGGTGGGAACTCCACTATCTCTACCGAGCTAGTAAATGTGGTCTCTTTCATGATGGTGAGTTCTGTTTCACAGTTTCTCCCACTCTGGCCAAGACCTTCTAACGTGAGCCTTCTCAGAGCAGTTGGTAGTGGGAGCCAGGCACCATCTAGTTCTTCTCGTCTCAGGGTTGCAGAGACGATGTTGCCGTGGTCCAAGAGGCCGTTGGATTGTTTTCATGCGCCTTTGGTTGTCAGCACCCTTCTTAACCCTGGATGGGGAGGGACCGAGAGTTGGACCTTCGATGACTGCTCACAAGCTTTTAAGACCCCATTGTTATTTACCAAACTAGGATATAGAGCATCGTTTTGGTGAGCTGCTATGCCACTGGCCCCTAAAACTACCATCCTGATGTAGGATCAGGGGTTCAGGTAATGTCTCAGCAGCTCTGACGACTTGCCCCTTTTTAGGCCTTACCACATTCCTGGATACAGTTGCAGCACAGGATATACAATTATCCTCTGACAAACATATAAATGTGTGTGTGCATATACATGCATGTATATGGATATATTTACATGCATATATATATGGTTGTCTGTATACCTTTCCCCCTCTCACCTGTTCAGCCTTGATGTCCATCTAGGCACCTGCTCATAGATCCTCATGGTTGTAGGATAGAGTATCGAACAGTATTTGCCTCTGATACCTTTCACCCTGCCGCCATCATTTTCCCTGACCTCCCTCTTATTGCCGATTGCCTCCCCTTTCATCGCACTCCGCACTGCTCCCCCCTCCAGCCCGTGGCTTCTCCTTCCCTCCCACCCTGCAGTTGCCACGAAGTGCTATCGAGTCAGTTGTGACTCATCATGCCCTATGGACAGCAGAACAAAGCTGGCTGATGCCGCGCCAGCTTCACAGCGCTGTGACGTTCGAGCCACGGTTGCAGGCCTGGGTAAACATCCAAAAAGGTTTCTTTTCATGTAAAAATCTATTCTTAACTTTTTAATACTTGTAGCTTCATACAATATTGCTGTGCCCCTTGTGAGCGACCAATTCCGCTCCGCACAACGTTCTCCAGATTCATCTGTGTTCTGAAGCGTGGTGTTATTCTTTAGGATTGCGTACTATTGCATTATGACTCGGTACCAAAGCTGACCCGTTCTTCCTCTGCCGGGCATTTAGGTTGCCTCCCTCTGTTTGCTCTCACTGGACAGCGCTCTGATGAACATGGTGTGCTCATATCTATTTGCGCGCCGGCTCTCATTTTTCTAGGCTATAAACCAAGTAGAGCGACTGCTGGGCCATATGATATTTCTACTCTGAGGAAGCTTCATACCACTTTCTACAGTGATTGCACCATTTACAGTTCCTTCTGCAGAGTGCGAAGGTTCTAATCTCTCCACACCCTCCCCAGCATTTGTTATTTCCTATTTCTTTAAACTTTGCTATTAATGCTGGGATGAAATAAGATCTCATTTCTGTTTTGATTCGCATCTCGCGAATGGCTCATGCTCCTGAGCGTTTCTTCCTGTGTCTGTGGCTCTCTGGGAGTCTTCTTTGGTGAGATGTCAGTTCATGTCCTCCAACCATTTTAAAATTCGATTACTTTTATTTTTCTTGTGGATGCTTTGAAATTTTTAATGAATTTTAGAGCTTAGTCTACTGTCCAATAAGTTGTTGCTCAACACTGTTGCTCCGTCTACGGGTTCTCTTTGGCTGCAAGCCATTGATGCTCATGTGAGGGCCATCGAGTCGGTTCTCTGATAACCACCCTTCGTGCAGCAAAATGAAGCACCGCCCGGCCCTGCGCCATGCTCACCATTGTTCTCATGAGCTGATGGTTGCAGTCCATCTGTCAGCCCATCTCGTCAAAGGCCTTTCTCTTTTTCAGGGCCCCTCTGCGACGCACTTAGGTGGCTAATTTTTAGGAGGTCTCAGGAATCTCTGTGAAAGTTGGACAGTGAGTAAGGAAGATTGCCGAATAATGGATGCATTTGAACTATTGTGCGGGTGAAGGTGATTGGAAGTGGGAGGAACTGCCAAAAGAGCAAGTGGATCTGTCCTGGGAGACGTACAGTGGGGACGCTCCTTGGAAGCAAGGATGGCGAGACTTGGTCTCACCTACTTTGAGCAAGCTGTTAGGGATAGACCAGTCTTTGGAGAAGAACTGCCCTTTGGAAATAAAAGTGGAGCACCCAGCCCTCAACATATACCCAGAATGAAATTCACCCAACTCATCCAAGCACCGGACAGAGGAGCCAAGAAGCAGAATAAGACAAAACCGCAAACTCCAAGAACAAAAACAAACAACTGTCAAATACCATGCTGAACATTGGCGCCTGGTCTCACCAAAGCCCTTGAATTCAATTCATGTTCCACTAAGATGAGCAATTACTCATTTCCCTCCAAAAACAACACTATTTAATAAACAACCATGGCAACCTACTGCTGTGTGAAGAAATCATAGACAAGCTCCCTAAACTCACTGCCAGGGAGTCAACTGGGACTCATCGTAACTATAGAGGATAGGGAAGAACTGCCCCGGTGGGTTTCCCAGGTTGTAACTTCCTGGGAGCAGAAAGCCTCATATGTCTCCCACAGAGTGGCTGGTGGATTTGAATTGCTGACCTTGAGATCACCCACTATGCCACTATGCCACCCCGGTGCCAAATCCCAGACAGCCACACGCAGATAGCCACGTGCAATGTTGCCACAGAGGTGATCCCCTTGAGGGACAGAGAGGAGCCGTGGGCCCTGGGGTTTCCAGTGGCTGAGTCATCAGATCTGGGCAGAAAGATGTGGCGATCTACCACAGAGAAACGGTGGACTCCACTTCCACTGCTGGGTGGACTCAAACCCCCAACCTCTTGAGCACGTGCACTGTTTCCCATCATCCAGTCCTCAAGCCCATTCCAGCTCGTAGTCCCCGGCTGGACGGACTGCACTGTCACTCAGGGTTTCCAAGGCTGCCAGTCTTCATGGGGCAAGAGGACAAGAGAGTCTCATCTCTCTCTTGAGGAAAGAGAGCCTGAACCACGGACCTTGTGGATGCCAGTGCAGTGCTAAACCCTCTCTGCCCCCACCCAGGGCCGCATAAAGATGGCCCATGAGCTCCACTCCCTCTTTGGAGGAAGCCAGAGGGACCCTCCGCCAACCGGCAGAATGTCACGGCCGGGCCAGAGAGAGCTCTCTGGGCTGGGCCAGGCCCGGTCTAAGGGTCAAATGTGGCTTCCACGGCGTGGGTGGGGCCTCGTAGGGCCTACGATGACACCTCAGGACCTAAGTGCTCTTCAGAGTGGTGCCAGGTGGCTCATTGTATTTGCAACTCTAGCGCCTGTCGACATTCTATAGGTGACCAGAAAATAAGGCAAACACCGCCGTCCCTTCCTCCAGCTCTGACCCGGGCCGTTGGTGACCGAGACACCGAGGGGCTTGCTCGTCATAGTTGGAGTTGAGCCCCTCTGGGACTCAGCATTTCCTGGAGTGAAGCAATCAGATCAAAGAGAAAAAATATATCTATATACATTTTTGCACTGGAAAGTGAAATTGGATTAAAAAAATCAATTAGGTAAGCAGGCTATTAAAATGGAAAATAAGTCTGATGTCATTCTGAGAAATGAGAGGGTTGAGTCACCTGCAGAGCCACTTAATTAAGTGCAGGAAGTAGCAACTGAGCTTGAGTGATTTCCCCCTGCTTCGTGTCAGTATTTCAAAATGAGAAGGCGGCAGGCCAAGAGGCTTTCTGCTAATCAGAGTGGAATCGGTTCTTTTGCCCTCAGGACATCCTGGTACATTTGAAGCTGATGAAGAGTCACCGAGGAATATATTAGAAACCCTATCCACCGCACCCACTAGGGGAAAAGCACGGTTTCTCTACTCCAGGACCAGGCAGGGCACCCCAAGGTCGTGGGGGCCGGCACGGGGCCCTGTGGGACAGAGGTGCACTCTGGGTCTCAGGGGGGAGATGTGGAAGCAAGCCCACCCTGACGTTTGTCAGGGGCGAGTGTGGGGGAAGGCTTCCCGGGAGGGGTCTCGGGAGCCTGGTGGTGCATACAGCTTGCTGTTAACCTAAAGGCCGGTAGTTCCAACCCACTTGATGGCACCTCAGAAGCAGAGCCCCGGCCACCTGCTTCTGCAATGAACGGCAGTCAAGGAGACGGGAGCACCTGCCACGCGCAGGGTCAATGGCGACCAGTCAGGATTGGAGTGGTTTTCATTTCTGCCCTGCAGCTGCCTACGGAGGTGGCAGGCAGCCTGGCTCTTACTGACAGGGGGCTTGGGCAGCCAGGCTGCTCTGAAGAGCACCGTCCATGCTCCTTCTGCTAGTCAGGGTGGGGGCCATGTTGCCCAGACAAGCGCCCCTGCCTGGGCACCCTCAGTCCAGGGCTATTACAATTGAGGTACGCTAGGACCCGCGTGCTCACTGCAGCGTTGTGGGGGCGCCCCGCTCCCACCCAGGCCGTCATGCCAGGCCATGCCTTTAGCGTAACAGGCCATGCCTTTAGCGTAACATGCCTTTAGCGTAACATGCCTTTAGCGTAACTGGGTCTGGGTCTTCTGAGCCATGTGCGCAAGGCAGCTCCCAAACCAGAGCCGACCCCATTAAGAACAAGGGCTGCCCCTGCCCTCCCATCCTTCCCCATCGCCACTCGCAATACCAGGGGTGGGGATGGGGGGTGCGGGAGGGCGTCCAAAGCTGGTTTCCTGGGGGCTGCTGGGATTAGCAGCCGCCACACCTAGGGAGGACGGCAGTGTTGGTTAGGGACTTCACATGTATAATTCTTTAACTTTGCCAACGGATGAGGGAAACATTCAGGGGCTTCAATCCCTACACCTGGCTTTCTGCTTTGGTAAGGTCAGAGACTGGGCTTGTCCAAAGAACTCCCCCCGCCCCTTCATGGAGCTAAAGTGCCGAATTGGAGGGTGGGCCTGGTACCCCCAGGAAAAGATGTGCTTTCACTGGGCGCTTGGGGCTCTGGCCTCTGGTCAGCAAAGCAGGCTGCCCTGAGCCATGCACTGACTTCATCAGCCAGATGTGAATCAAACAACCTGAATTTAATTAGTGGTTAAAAACAAAGTTTGGCCACAACCAGGCAGATCCAGGTTTTGGGCCGTGCCCGAAACCCCGACGACGGCCAAATGCGTCCGCGATATTAACCACAGAGAGTTAAACACGCTGATCACTCGTCTGGTAACTGGAGCCAGGATCAGATGCGCTCCTCCCTCCCGGCTCCTGCTCCACGGCTTCGCCTTGGCGCCCACAATGGAGCTCTGGGCTGGAGGTTTGCACTTTAACCTGCCTGCCTGTTGGGTACTATTCTGCCCCCATCTCTCTCTCTTTCTTTCTTTCTCTCTCTCTCTCTCTCTCTCTCTCTCTCTCTCTCTCTCTCTCTCTCTCTCTCTCTCTCTCCCCCTCCCTCCCTCCCTCCCTTCCTTCCTTTCTTTTCTTTTCTTTTTTCTTTTCTTTCCTCCCTCCCTCCCTCTCTCTCTTTCTTTCTTTCGTTGTTGAAAAAAAACTATAAAGGACATGACCTTTTTGAATTTAACTCTCCCTCCCCCCACCCCCAAACACACACACATGACTCGGGACATCATTTTAGCTTTGTAATTTGTTGCCTCTTCCCACCTGCCCTCCTACCCCTCCCTACCAACACCCCCCCCCCCGCCCCCAGGACTATCGAACTAAGACACAGCGAATCAATAGTCGCTGTTCTCATTTTGTAACCAATGAGCCCCCCGAGGAACCAGGTGAGCGAATCCGGTGAATCCTCCTTTGCGACGGTTTTGAAGGCAAAGCCGCCACATGCATGAGCTGCTGCCAACAGGATAGTGGGTCGCCGTGCCGGCAGCTTGGGGGAGAGCCCAAACCCAAATGGCCATGTCCACTGTCACTGAGGCAGACGGCTAGGGTCAGAGGGGCCGTAGCCCAGCGAGTTCCAGACTGGTCTTTACAAAAGCAGACAGCTGCAGCGTCGCAAGGAGCAGCTGGTGGGGCTCATTTGGGAAGACTGAGGCATGACGAGGATATTATGAGACGGGGAGAGGCCCACAGGGAAGCCTGTCCCCAGCGGCATTGACTGCTGTGGCGGCCTTCCGCCCTCCAGAAGGGAAACACTTGTCCTGGGCCAGCCTCACAATCCTTCCTCCGAGGGGCCCGTGGTCGCAGCCTCAATGCCAGTCAGTCTCCTAGGGGGCCTTCCTCTTTCTCCCTGTGTCCCTCTATTTTCCCAAACACGAGGTCCTTCTCCAGGCACTGGTCTCTCCTCACAACATGTCCAAACTGTGGAAGATGTGTCTAAGGAGCACTCTGGCTGTCCTTTCAAGACAGACCCGCTTGTCCTTTTAGCAGTTCGTGGTACTTTCAACACTCTTCCCCAGCATTCAAATGCAGCGACTCTTCTTTTTTCCAAGTGTTATATGCATAGGAGGTCACTGAACAGACCATGGCTTGGGTCAGGCGCACCTCACTGCTCCAGGTAACATCCTTACTGTTCAAGCCTAGTAGCACCGCTTCCAGCAACACACACCTACCACAGTATGACAGACAGACAAGTGGTTGAAAACATGGATTATTCTTACTTAAAGTCTCTTTTCCGGTGTGAGGGACTGCAGAGAGGCTGCTGGTAGGGAGAATTTGTAGCATCATGTCCAAGAGAATCAGGGTAGCATCTTCAGAGCCTAATTTTGCATGGTCCTTTTCCAGGGTGCCATTCCCAGCCACGTGATTCCGAGCTGGTCACTTCACCATTTGAGCCTCAATTTCCCCATCTATTATGAACTGGGCCATGCACCGCACCATCTTTGTGAGGTCCTGCTGCGGTTTCCGGTCGCCACAGCCAGGCACAGACCCGAGGCTGGACTCTTCTGAGTGGTCACTCTCCTGATGCCTCTGTTGTCATGAAGTTGCTTTTAGATGGGAAGGCAGAAAGGCAGAGGACAACAGACTGAGCTTTAATTAAACATGAGTTCAGGGTCCCCTGGAAGTGATGGGAGAAGGTCAATTTGCAGCCCGGCTTAGAACAGGGTGAGCCAACTGCGGCTCCTGCATGTACATTTGGCTCTGAAGTAAAGTTGAAAAACAATGAAAGGATATTATGCAGAGCATGGTGATTCCATTGGTCTGTAATATATATTATGGCTCTCACATAATTTTTAAAGTGTTTTGAGAGACAGCATTGGCTCTTCCATCTCAAAAGTGTGCTGACTGGCCGCTGGCTTAGAGGATGGCAGGGGGTCCGTCCGCAGGCCAAGCAACGGGCACCCTACTGAGATCCACCACTTGCATTCATTCCACAGGCAGACAGAACTGGGGCACGGAGCGGTGCCCAGAACAAGGGTGACACCCAGATTGTGGCACCCAGGGCCTTTTAAGGTACCCATCTCCAAGGGCCATCCCCACTTGGGCCGTCTCTCTTCCTCGTGTGTCCACCTCTCCTTCTTCTTGTTTGATGGACCCGGGTCGTGCTGTGACTTGTCCCTATTTCTGCCACCTCTGGAATGGTCACTAGGGTGAAACCTCCCTCAAGGAGGCGGGTGGGATGGGCAGAGTTCAAATGCCCCTCTGAAGCAGACTTGGCAGGTGGTCAGTCATTGTGGGAGGAGATGAGAAGGGGGCAGGTAACACTCAGGTAGCTGGAGCTGGTCATCACCGAGGTAACCTTCAGTCCCAACTGCAGTAACCTGAAGACTCAGCGGTAAATCTAGAATCCCAAAATGTCCGTGTGACACGGCCTTCCCTTTGAGTTCCAGCACTGTTCCGACATCCCCATCTATCTCCACTCATAGCCTATCACTGGTTCCACCAGGGCTCACTGGCTGGGGGCCTCTGATGTAGACAGGGCAGGTGCTGTTCCCGTGTCCCCTGGGAACTGTGTGAAGGGACTGGATCGAGGGCCTGCCACACCGTTGGCCCTGCCCCTTTCCTGATCTCAGACCTGGCCTGACCCTCTCTCCTCTGCCTTCTTCTTTGGCTCAGACCTGCCTTCCACGTGACTGGCCTCAGGCCTTCCCACATGGGTCAACCTGCCCCAACTCTGGCCAGCCCATGGCAGCTTAGCCTGCTCTTCCTGCTCTGCAGCCAGGGCCTGACCCTCTCTCTTGGCTTCATGCCCTACCTTTGCGCCTGGCACGGATGCCGGTGTGCAGGGTGCTGAAACCAAGGAAGGACAGGTCGCACCCGTCACTCACTCCCACTCCAGGAGAATGCCCAGTGGTACGAGGAGAAGGGTGACATCATCAGACTTGCCCAATGCCTCTGCCAGGGACCAGGGAAAGGCCTGGGACCAGCTGGCTATGCCACGGCTATGCCCAGCTGGCTATCCCCTCTCAGCCCCAATTAGAGAGGGGCTGTGGCCACAGCTGCTCAGACCTGGACAGTGAGCCAGTACGGAAGTCTGGGGCCAGTGTGTTCCCAAAGCCTTGCACCGGGGATCCAGGAGCCGGCTGCCTCCTCCAGGGCCTCATTGGGACATTGAGCAGCAAGACCAGCCTGGAAGAAACATGTGCTCCTTTTGGGGATGGAGCAGAGCGCAGAGAGCACGGACCCGTGGGCTCCAACCTAGAAGCTGAACGGGCTCTCTTCTTAATCGCTCTGCGTGGGCCTCAGTTTCTCTAGTTGTGCGCACTTGGCAGGGTTGCGGTGAGGAGCGGCTAGTGTGCGATGTGTTTAGGTTAGAGCCCGTGATTCACACCGAGCTGTGAGCGCAACGGCCACACCGTGCTCCCCGTTTCTTCCACGAGAAAAAAGTCACACAGAGGCCTGGTGCGTGTCCACGGGGGTAAAGTTAGGGAGGCGACCCCTTTCAGACCTAAGCCAGTGTATTGCCCAAGCGACCCGCTGAACACCAGCCTTGGTGAAGTCCGGCCCGGTGTAGGATCAGGGTCTGTCAGTTCATGACTGACACGTGCGCTGTCAGAGAGTCATTTCTTTGTCTGAGACTTGGAGGAAAGCCCTCCCTGGCCGTAGTGATGGCTGACTGCCGGGTTACACGCACATGGGTGTCCGAGAAGGTGATGGGAAAGCTCACAGAGGCCCCCATTTCTGAGAGAAAATAATGATGGGTACTCAGGCTGACACCTGACAAAACCCACCCAGCTTTCAGGCCTGCCCCAAGTTCAAGGGTGCCAAGCTCACTCCTGTGGCTTACACAGTGTTATCACTCCCACTGTCCCCTGTGTCCCTCTGAACTATCCTGTGAAGCAGAAATCACCCCCATTTTGTAGATGAGAGAGCAGTACCCCCCCCTCTGCCCCCCCACCTCCCTGCTGGTGGTTTCAGAGAGAAGAGTACAAGGCTTCTGGGCCCATGTGCAGCTTCCTGCCTCACTTCTATTTTGGGTCCTGGGGGGTGGGAAGGGACGCCTGCAGGGAGTGGGAGCCGGGGCAGGGGTACTGGACAAAGGTCCCACCGGAGAAGGGTCTGTCCATCCAAGAATGTTGGGGTAGGCCAAGCTGCAGTCAGACTGGCAACATTATATTTGGTTAGTGTCTCAGGCTGGGTGCTGTAGGTCAGGGGGTGGGCTGGAAATTCCATCAGTCTTGTCTCCCAGATCCCTGGTCAGGCCCAGGGAGAGAGAGAGGCATGCTGCCAGGGTGTTTATTTACAGTCTGGACGCCGACTTCTCTCTGGGGAAACCTCCCCTTCCTTCAGGCCTCCACGATTGGATGATGCTCACTCACAGCAGGGAGGGCAAGCTGCTCTCTTCTCAGGTAGCAACTTCCTAAGAGCCCGTAGACCACAGTTTGACCAAGCAACTGACCACCAGAGCTTCGCCAGGCAAACACGCCATCCGTTGACTGATGGCCCGGGGGGAGCCAAGCACTATCCTGAGAGCTTGACATGTGTCATCTCAGTAAATCTCTTTGCGGACATGAGAAAATCAAGGCCCTCAAGCAGTGGCCAGCGCTCTCTCACCATCTTGCACAGGAAAGGCTGGAGGCTCACGGGCCCTCTCGCCTCCAGCATGTTTTCCTAGCTCCTTGGCCTCTTGCCTTGGCCCCATTCTGCTCAGAAAACAGCTGTACCAAAAGGTCTGGCCTCTGAGCCCCCCGTTCTCCCCCATGCCCCACTCCTGTGCCCAGCCATGGGGTGATTTCTACAGAGCCTTCATGACAGTGACACGGTATCAGGTCTAGTACCTGACACAGAGTGAGCATGCCACAACTGCACGTGCCTGGAGTGTTTTGGGTTGGTCAGTCATCTTCTTGTCTTGCATAGTTCCCTCCATGGGGAGCATGGTCCACACTGGCTGGGCCACCACACAAGTGACCAGCTCCATCCTAGAAGCAGAGGATCAATGAAGGAGCAGTCCTGCGTCCACAGGATATTGTCATAGGCCAATCACCAAGAGCCAGGAGTCATCGGGCCTCCTGGGAATGCACTTGACAGGATGAGAACATTCCAGACTGGTGGTAGGGCTTGCATGCACAAGATCCAGGTCCTGTTCCTATCTAGCTCTGAGGCATAGTCCATTAGGTGGTAGTCAGGGGAGAGACTGACCAACAGGTCTAATCTCAAAGACAGACGACTTGCTTTCTTTCCGCTTGAGAACGGTCATTAGAGAATTCAAATTCTCACCTACCTTCTTGTCTTGTAAACCTCAAGTAAGTCACTTAATCTTTCTGACTCAGTGTCCACTCCTACAGGAGGAGGTTCTTGGACACGAATCTAATTCCTTCCCCACGTTGTCCTTTTTGCCGTCTTGTTATTCCTCCTCTGCTTCTAGACTGAATATTTTTAAGTCCCAAGCTCCTGAGATTAGGAAGCCCCCCCACTAATTACACTTCCTCTTCCCTCTGCCATGGATACCTGGTGGCAGACTCCACCAGGGACAGGTCCTGTGGACACAGATCGCCAGGTCAGCTCCAAGAAAGCTTTGAAAAGACCCAAGAAAAATCCCAAAACTCAGAAGGCCCTGCAAGAGATGGTGACAACAAAATCCGGTGCTTACGAGTTTTCAGAAGAGAGAATGTGTGCCAGTCATAACTTACCCTCTTCTGGCGAGCATGGCACCAGCATGGGGAAGGGCGTGGGGGAGAACATTTGCATACAGGAACCAGAAATGGTCCCTCTGTCCTCTCTCAGCTGGAGTGGGCAGCTGCCAACTCTGGGGTCACTTTGCAGCAGCAAGAAGGGGGAGCATCTACTTTATAATTTCTGTCTTTCCTCTGGTCTTGTTGCTTTTCTTCATCTTTCAGCTTTTTTTGCTTTTCTGACCTATCGCCCACCCCACCCCCCGACCCCCACATGTCCCCCTTCGTTCTTCAGCCAATAATCTAGACTTTTGAATAAAGGCACTCTTCTGGTCAAGAATTAGCTGCTTGCGGCGCAGACAAAACCGAGCATGGTTAGATAGGTCCTCTGCTCGGAGGGACTACGACTTAGCCTCGGGGATGTGCTGGTGCGCTCTGGCAGAGGGTACCAGGAAGGGACAGTGCAGGAGCTGTACCCTTGCAGCATTCTCTACCACAGAGGCTCTCAAGATGCGGTTCCTGAATCTGTGGCACTGGCACAACCTGAGTGCTGATCGTTGTCGGTGTTGCTAGGTGCCATCGAGTCAGTTCCGACCCATGTTGGCTGTATGCACAACCGAATGAAACACTGCCCGGTCCTCACAATGGCTCCTGTGCTTCAGCCCATTTTTGCAGCCACTCTGTCCATCCATCTTGTTAAAGGCCTCCCTCTTCTTAGCTTCCCCTCTTCTTTCGCCAGCATGATGTCCTTCTCCAGGGACTGGCCTCTCCTGACAACATGGCCCAACGACCTAATCTGAAGTCTCGCCATCCTTGCCTCTCAGGAGCATTCTGGCTGTACTTCTTCCAGGACCGATTTGTTTGTTCTTTTGGCAGTGAAAGTCCATGGCACCCTCAATATTCTTCACCAGGACCATCATTGAAACACATCGATTCTCCTTCAATCTTCCTTATCGGATGCCCAACTCTCCCATTGGGTCAGGCGCCCCTGAGTCCTCAAAGTCACCTGCTGAGAAAGGCAGATTCTGCAGTTCCATCCCAGACTTGCTGAATCCGAAATTCTGGGGATTCAAATGCATGCTGGATGGTGCAGAGCCATTGTTTCTACTGCACAGACAATGTGCTATCATCAGGTGAATGGTTGTTGGTGGTGGTTTGAAGATGGGGCCACCAGATGCCTACCCTGTTTCCCCGAAAATAAGACAGTGTCTTTAAAAAAATAAAACATTTTATTGGGGACTCATACAACTCTTATCACAATCCATACACACATCAATCGTATAAAGCACATCTGTACATTCTTTGCTCTCATCATTTTCAAAGCATTTGCTCTCCACTTAAGCCCTTTGCATCAGGTCCTCTTTTTTCCCCTCCCACCCTGCTCTTCCCTCCCTCACGCGCCCTCGATAATTTATAAATTATTATTTTGTCATATCTTGCCCTGTCCGGCATTTCATTCATTTGTTTCATTCATTTCTGATGTCCGCCCCCCCAGGGAGGAGGTCACATGCAGATACTTATAATTGGATCCCTCTTTCTAACCCACTCACCCTCTACCCTCCCAGTATCGCCCCTCACACCAGTGTCTTATATTAATTTTTGCTCCCAAAGATGCGCTAGGTCTTATTTTTAGGGGATGTCTTATTTTTTCATGAAGAAGAATACGTTACACATTTATTATTTATTGCTTTATTAAAAGAGACTTCGCACTTCCTGTCTGCTCCAGCTGCACTGCAGCCAACAATGAACTGCATGGCAGTGCCAACCTCTACGGTCCAGAGTCCAGAGTTACGGAAGCTTTGGGGGGCCTTATTTTTGGGGAGGTCTTATTTTCCGGGGATGCCTTATATTTCAGCAAGAGGCAAAACTGCAAGTAGGTCTTATTTTCGGTGGATGTCTTACTTTTGGGGAAACAGGGTAGATGCAGTGGGAGGACATGGGGTGAAGAAGTAGAGGGAAGAGAGGCAGGGATTTTTGTGGCAAGGAGACTGCAGAGTTTCATGGAGACTTGTACTGCTTAGAGCAGGCGTCCTCAAACTATGGCCCGCCGAGGATATTTATCCAGCCCGCTGGTGACTTTACCCTGCTTGTTTGTTTTTTTTCACTTCAAAATAAGATGTATGCAGTGTGCATAGGAATTTGTTCATATATATATAGTCCGGTCCTCCATCAGGTCTGAGGGACAGTGAACTGGCCCGCTGGTTTAGAAGTTTGAGGACCCCTAGCTTAGAGGGAAGCCTGCTGAACAGGAGACCGAATTGAGTAACTAGGAAACTCAACAGCAATTTAACTCACTGCTACAGAGTCAAGATCAACCCATATAGTGACTCTGTAGGGCAGAGTAGAACTGTCCCTATGAGACTGTAACCCTTTGTAGGAGTAGAAAGCCCTGTTTTTCTCCCTATGACTGGCTGGTGGCTTTAAACTGCTGACCTTGCAGTTAGCAGCCCAACGTATAACCACTATGCCACCAAGGTTCCTAGCGAGGCAACTAGGAGAATTTAACTCAAGGATGAATCCCAGGTACATGCCTCAAGTAAAACAGCTCTAATAGTTTCCATTTCAAATGCCACATGAAACAACCCCTTGGTTCCTAAATTATTTCGGGTCATTTGAGATGCTTTAAAAATTATTGACCCTTAAAAAACATTTTTAGAACTCTAGAGAGTCTCATGATTCAGGCCCTTCGATCCCCTTCAAGCCTTGAACTGAGCTCCCTCGGCTTAACTTTCAGCCAAGTCACAGTCAGTCCAACCAGGTTAACAGTAACACACACATTAGCACACTGCACCACAAGGGATCCAAAGGGCGGTGTTTGCCGGCGAGAAAGCTCAGAAGGTAGGACGGCAAGGAGAGATGGACAGAGTGAACTAGCAGACACTGAGAGGAAGTAGAAAGAGGGTCACTCTGTAGGATATGTCACAAAGCAACATGTGTCTGGCTCACTGAATGGAAAACTAAAGGGAAACTCCCACCCAATTTACAATTAAAAAAATGAGAGAAAAGACTTCAAAAGATTACATTTTGTAAATCCAGAGAATAATATAACAAATACATTTAATCACGAGAACACTGGGCAGGTAATAACACTAGGCAGATATAGTAAAATTTTACCATATCAGCTTCAGATTTTTTTAAAGATACAGCTTAAGTCTCTCCTGGGCCCCCAGCCCCTTCTCACCATCCTGAGGTTGGCATGGGACTTCCTGTCCAGGTGGTTAGACTTGTACCCTACACCTAAATCTTAAAGAGTAGAAGAGTATTGCTCACTGAGTTTTGTTCACTAACACGATGGAGTCCTTTTGCAATGGCCCCGCCCATGTGGTGGATTTCTCTCCTTGCTGCTGCCTGTGCCCCCAGTTCCTCTCATTGCAGGTGGTTCTCCATCCACCACGCAACCCCTTTCTCACCGCCATGGACACTGGGCAAAGTTCCCGATCACTGTCTCCGGGGGCTTCTGGGGAGAGTAAGTGCTGGAACTGGGGGAATGATTTATAAATATATGAAGAGAGGATTGTTATTTATCTTTTCCCATTCTAATGATTAGGTCTCCTAATACTAAACGGGAATCACACAATTTTTCGTGAGACCCTTTCTTGGGAAATAGCCGTGGATTAAGCCCCCGGTGACTCCTCTCTGACCACAGGCCAGGGAGGTGGGCAGCCTGCTGTCTGCCACGCAGAGGGCACTGGAGAGTGGATCACTGCCGATGCAGCTAGAGTAACATGTCATACCTTATCGTTTGATCTTCCTTTTGACCCATTTTAATTTTGTTCTCACTGCAATATTTTCTCCTTTCTTTCCCACTGAGGCTTTACTCTGCCCTTGGAGTCAGTTGGTTGGTCTTGCATGTCTTCCTGTATTTGAGCTCCAGGAGAGGCACATCGATGGCGACAGGAACTGGATTAATGGTTTCTTGGGGGCATGGCAGGGGATGTTGGAGGGAAATGGGGAGCTAATAACGACGAGGACAAGAAAGAAGAAATTGTTCTAAAATCAACTATGACAATGGTTGTCCAACAACTCTTCTTGATATGACTGAACTTCTTCATTGTAGGACATGTGGATTATGTGCCACTTATCTGTTCCAAGCCAAAACCCAAAGAGCAAAAAGTCCTTTCTCTGTTTGTGCACTCAGGCTTTCTCCCTGCAAGCCGTCGCCTGGCCCCTGTTCAGAGTCACTGGGCCGGGCACTGGGTAAAGAGCTGGGAACCAGTGGGAGCTAAATCTTGCCTTCAAACTCATCTGCAGAGTCAGGCTTCCAGGGTGTTCCATCTTTGTGTCCACTGCTGACCCGTGGGAAGTGCCCTGATGCCTGGTCTCGTAGCTTGCAGGGTCCAAGTGCCTGGGTATCTGACTTCGTGGGGATGGCCGAGTTGTGGTCCCTCCCTGCTCTGTCTTCTGGAGAAAGAGAGAGTCGAAGTCAAAAACAGTTGCGGCTTTATGAGGGATGTAGAGTCAGGGGTCTCCCACATGCCCTAGCCTGGGCAACTGCACCCCAGACAACGAGGAGCCCCTCTCACTGTGCACCTGTTTACAGTTGACCAAAAACCTCAGCTGCTCCGCTGGGCAGACCCTGCTTCTCAGCCTGTCCTGATGGTAGACAGGGCAGCTCTTTTGATCTGGAAATCCTGCGCTCCCCATGGTGCTGAGCTCTGCCTGCCACAGCTCCTCTGAGGGGTGCCTTCCCTGTCCTCTCCAGCTGAATCTTCACCTTGCGTATCCCAGGGTGTCTCGTTCATGGAATCTTTTTTGTGTCTGCTATTGGCCAGACTTGACACGAGGCATGAGGACTACGTCAGAGACCCAAATGGACTTGGGCTCACCTAGGGAAAGGCCAAGAGCCCTGGTAGCTTAGTGGATCACGCGCTAGAGTGCTAATCTAGTTCAACAGTTGGAATCCACCACCCATGACATAAAATGCTACATAGCTCATAGTGCTGGAGTTGAGAGGCCCGACATGGGCCTTGGCCCTTGGAAATGGAAGCTTCGGCTGGGCCGTGCTTTCTGAAGGCTCTAGGAAAGAGCCTGCTTCTTTGCGTCTCCCTTGTTGGCAGAATTCAGTTCTTTGGCTGAAATGGGACTACACTCTCCATTTTCTTGTAAACTGAGGATCGCTTGCAGCTTCTCGTAGTCACCGCAGCCCTTGGCTTGTGGCCTCCTTCCTCCATCTTCAGAGCCAGCAATGGCGGGCTATGCCACACCTCTGACAAGCTCTTCCCCCTCTCTTCCTCTGTGAAGCGGTCCGTGTGGTTACACTGGACCCACTTCAAGAATTCAGGATGACTCCCCATCACTCGCCTAAACTCCCCATCGCTTGACTAAACCAAACTCACTTCGTTGAGTCCACATTGAACCCTGGTGACTTCGCGGGTCATGAGTTCAGCTGCTAATAGCGGTCCTGCAGAGTGTGTTGGAAAGTGGTTGCGGCAGATGTACGGACGTTAAACCCACAGTTCAAACCCACCAAACGATCCGTGGGAGAAAGATGAGGCTCTCTGCTCCAATAAAGGTTTATCGGCCCAGAAACCCACAGGGACAGTTCCACTCTGGCCCGGAGGGTCCTTCACGATGAGTAAGAACAGCCTCATTGACAGCGAGTGGGCTGAGGGAGGGGCCACAGAGTGAGCACCGTGGCGCAGGGGTCGGGTGAGAAGCATGAGAGGTGGGGTTAGGCCAGTCTTGTGGGGCCAACAGGAACCTCTTAGGTTGGGATGAGAAGGATGAAAGGGATGGGCTGGCCACGGTGGGCAAAATGATTCCCACCTCAAGCCAAGGGTCAGAGCCAGCCAGAATCGGGCCTTTCCAAGGCTCTCAAAGATAGTCTGCGGTAGAACCCAAAGGCATTACAGTGGCCGGGCAGACTCTCTCCCCAAAGCAGCAGCACCCCTCCCAACTCTGTTACCAATCTGGGGCAGAAGTATCCCTGGCAAACAGACAAACAAAAATGGCGTGTGAAGCAATTTGGAGACCATCTTTGGAGTGTGCCTGCTGTCTTGGGTAGAGCGAAGCCTACAGGGACCTCAGGTTTAACCAGGCTTTCTTTCACACCTTTCAAGTTTCCTCAGCCGTGTGTGTGTGTGTGTGTGTGTGTGTGTGTGTGTGTGTGTGTGTGTGTAGGAGAAAGAGGAGGCATCAGCCATGATTGGAGAGAACCAAGGCTTGTTTGTGCGACTGTCTGAGACACTGGCCCATTTGATGACCAGACACCAGTGCTGGTCCTTGCTCGGGTCGATTGGCAGGAGCTGTGGCAGAGGTTCAGGGCAGTAGACAATGGGAGCTTTAATCCCCAGGGACTGGTTTGGTGCCAAGTCTGAAAAGAGTGGATGGCTCACTCTCTTGCTCAACACCAAGAAGAATGGCCTGGTGTCTGGCAGCCTCAGAGGGCTTGCGACCTGCCCGTTCTTGTATTTGAGGGAGAGCGTGGAGGACACAGGCTCCAGGTGTGAACTTGACACTTTATGGGAAGCGCTCTCCTGGCTATAACAGAGGCCCCACGCCTTCTACTTGCTTATTTTAAAGTGCCTTGTATGGCTCTTGAGCTCTGGGAGAGGGTGTGCAAGGCAGTAAGGAAAGGCTGTGTGGCTGTACTGTTTGGGCCGCTAAGGAAAAGCTTGAACAGTAACTACGGAAGCCCCTAGGAGAAGCGGCCGTGCTTCAGAAAGCAGCCTCTCTCCCTGAGGCCGTGAGAGGCTTGGGCCTTTGTGAAAGACGGAGCTGCCACCCTCGAAGAGGCACCCACGCGCTTCTTTCTCCATCACTGTGCATGTCGAGACGTCCAGCAGCTGCAGGAAGTTGCAGAAAGACCTGCAGAGATCCAGTCCCAGCCCTGGTGAGGGTTCTGTCAGAACGCATTGCATACCTGCCGTGACCTGTTGGGATGAAGTAGCCAGGTACAGAACTCCTCCCTGAGGCCTGGTGGTCTTTTTCCCACTTCCTTCTTTGCCAAGGTCCCCTTCCTGGGCCTGTGAGACCAAAACTCCTCTTTTGTCACCTTCCCCTTGGTGCTGCTGAGACAAGGTGTGGCTTGTCACCCAGCCAGGTGTCAGGGAAGAGCAAGAGCGCTTTGGGATACTGGCCAGGAGTCCCAAGAGGTCTGGCTTTGGGGCATCATCTCCCTGGAACCATGGCTTCTCTCTAGGGAAATCTCCATGGGATGGGGTATGAGCAGCCAGGACCTGCTCTGGGTGTCATTGGACCCCAAGTCCATGGCATGGGCAGACCAGAAAGCTTGGTGGGGAGAGCCATTGTGCATTAATTTGGAAGGAGATTCCCTGGCAGGGGCTGGGAGCCACTGGGTGGTATGTAGGAAGAAGAGCCAGGGCAGTGTGTCCAGAGTGGGTGGCTGGACACCCTTCCGGCAGGGCTAGACCGGTTCTCACTCAACTCATGACAGCACATCCATGCAGTACTCCAAGTTAAACTCGGCCGCGGGCAGGAAGAGAGAGAAAGGGGAGCTGACGATGACATCAAGACCGAGCATGTCTGCTCCTTCCTGGTAACCGAGGAAAAACAGAGCGGTCTGTAGCTCTTATTGTCTAGTGGGGGAAACACACACACACACACACACACACACACACACACACACACACGGGAATGTTTCTTTTTTCCTAACAATACATTTTAGGAAGAATGTATATGACAGAACATCTGTGTTGGGAGAACATCTGTGTTTGGAAGGGGGTCACCTCGTCAGGAGGGCTGGGAAAGTCCAGTGCTGCGTGCCCACATTGATGTGGGCCAGTGACTGTGACCAAGGTGTGAGCAGCTCGCCTGTCACCGTCTGGCCCTCCCTGCCTGGGTTTTCCAGTGGCTACTCAGAGGCAGGGTCTGAACCTGCCCTGGGGCCAACAATGAAGAGGGAGCCAGGGGCTGAAGCTTGCTGGGCCTCAGGGGAGGGAGCGTGGGGACTTGAGAAGGTGTCAGAGTGAGGGGGCAGGGGTGGGGTCAGAGCCCAATAAACAGTCAATGAATAAAGGGATAAAGAGAAGAAGGGAGAGAAGGGGACCTCCCGAACTAGGAGCCAGAGTGCAGGGCAGAAGGCCAAGTGAGAGTTGGGGGTGGAAGAGGCCAGAACAGGGCTATGGCTTAGTCCTTGCTCCAGGTGGCTGGCTTGCTGTCCCTGTGGACCCCATCCCACTAGCATGGAGTGGACTCTCCCCAGGGTTCCCGAGGCTGTAAATCTTTGCTGCCTCATCCTTCTCCTGCAGAGCAGTGGATGGACTTGAACCACTGACCTTGCACTTCCTCCTTCACCCCCAGGGCTTCTATGTCGTCATATAAGGTGTCTTAAAATGTGGAATTCCCCAGCCAGGGGAGACGGGAGAAACTGTCCGAGAGGGAAACCAAGGGGGCTGGCTTTCAGGAGGAGGGCAGCCTGCAGGCGTTTCAACGTCAAGACGATGAAGTCAGCTCCGAGATGCACATCGTGCTCGGTCAAGTGGAGGGGCAATGAACAAGAAGGCCCTCAACACGATGGATTGACACAGTAGCTGCAACAATGGGCTCTGTAGCAGTTACATAATCTGCTATCAACGTGGAGACCATTATGAGTGAAGGGGTGGAGTTCGCAGTGTGATGACCTGACCTTATTTGGTGGCGCTAAGGAGATAGTTAAATACCTCACTGGAGGCAAGACACATGCTCACTCGCTGTGAGACATCCCTGTTGACCAGCCACATAGAGCTAGGCTGATGCAGCCAGAACCCTGGACCTGGAGAAGCCACGTGGAGGAGACCCACGCCAGCGCTGAGATGCTTTTACCACCCCTGGATCCACAAGACTTTCTACCCACTGGCCTGTGATCTTCCTGCATTTGGCATCATTGCATGGCTGCGTGAGTCTAAAGAGGAATTTACTAGTATTGACATATGGGGAAATATTGGACTTGATCTGGACTGGGCTAGGATGTTTTGTTTCTTTTATTTTTAAAGTCATTTTATTGGGGGCTTGTACAATGATCACAATCCACACATCCATCCATTCTGTCAAGCACATTTGTACATTTATTGCCATCATCATTCTCTAAACATTTGCTTTCTACTTGAGCCCTTGACATCAGCTCCTCATTTTCCCCCCTCCCTACCCGCTCCCCTCCTTCATGAACCCTTGATAATTTATAAATTATTATTATTTTGTCATATCTTACACTTTTTGATGTCTCCCTTCACCTACATTCTGTTGTCCACCCCCCAGGGAGGAGGTTATATCTAGGTCCCTATAACCGGTTTCACCTTTCTACCCCACCTACCCTCCACTCTCCAGGTATCGCTACTCTCACTGCGGGTCCCAAAGGGGTCATCTGTCCTGGAGTCCCTGTGTTTCCAGTTCCTAGCTGTACCAATGTACATCCTCTGGTCTAGCCAGATTTGTAAGGTAGAATTGGGATCATGATAGTGGGGGGCGGGAGCATTTAAGTACTAGTGGAAAGTTTTATGTTTCATCATTGCTACCCTGCACCCTGACTGACTCGTCTCCTCCCCACGACCCTTCAGAAAGGGGTTGTCCATTTGCCTACAGATGGGTTTGGGGTCTGCACTCTGCATTCCCCCTCATTTACAATGATATGATTTTTTTTGTTCTTTGATGCCTGATACCTGATCCCTTCGACACCTCGTGGTCACATAGGCTGGTGTGCTTCTTCCATGTGGGCTTTGTTGCTTCTGAGCTAGATGGCCACTTATTTGCCTTTAAGACTCCAGACACTATATCTTTTGATAGCCGGGCACCATCAGCTTTCTTTACCACATTTGCTTATGCACACATATGTCTTCAGTGATCATATCAGGAAGGTGGGTACCCACTGATAAGATTTTTTTTGTTCTTTGATATCTGATATCTGGTCCTTTCTATACCTCGTGGTCACACAGGCTAGTGTGCTTCTTCCATGTGGGCTTTGATGCTTCTGCGCTAGATGGCTGTTTGTTTTCTGCAAGTCTTTAAGACCCCAGACGCTATATCTTTTGATAGCTGGGAACCATCAGCTTTCTTCACCACTTTTGCTTATGCACACATTTGTCTTCAGCGATCATGTCATGAAGGTGTGCATCATGGAATGCCAATTTAATAGAACAAAGTGTTCTTGCACTGAGTAAGTACTTGAGTGGAGGTCCAATGTCCATCTGCTGTCTTAATACTAAACCTATAAATATATGCACATAGATCTATTTTCCCACCATCCTATATAAATATATTTACATATGTGCATGCCTGTATTTAGACCTCTATAAATGCCCTTTGTCTCCTAGTTCTTTCCTCTATTTTCTTTTACTGTCCTCTTGTCCCACCATCATGCTCAGCCTTCATTTGTTTTAGTAATTCTGCTTGGTTACCTTGCCCTTGCTGAATCCCCTACCAGGCCTCTCACACCCTCCTTGCCACTAATTTTGGATCACTTGTTGCTCCCCTGTCCCTGGGTTGGTCAACACCACCTCCTTACCCCCGTCTCCCCCTCTCCCATGACCCCCGGAACCATTGGTCCCTTTGTTTTCTCCTCCAGACTGTTCATCCAGCCTATCTTATCTAGATAGATCTGCAGAGATAATAGTATGCACCCAAAGGCATAGCAAGACAAAGCGACAAAAGAGAACACAACTATGACAACAAAAAAGAAAACCAATCACCCATAAAAGAATAAATTAATATTTTTAAAAGAAATAATTTTAAAAAGAAAGAAAAACCTGTAAATAGATCAAGGTCTGATTTTTGACCTCTAGGCGTGTCCTCCAGTCAAGTCTGATGGGGTGTCATACGCTGGCCCAGAGTGTGTCCTTTGCACTCCCTCGGGAGCTCCCTGCTCTGATCCCGCTGTTGATCTGCTGCACGCCTTTAGTGTTTTGCCTCGGTGTCACGGGGTCAGTCTGGACCAATCCCAACACTGAGTCTCCAGTATTGTCCCCCGTTGGGCCCTGGGTGAGCAAGGGATGGGATGTTTTCTTAATGTACAATTACTCTTTGACATAAAACTCTCTCTTATGCACATGAGTGTCTCCGTGGATTGGTTTCCCTAGTCCCCCGGGACTAACACAGGCTCCAGCCTAAGGCCCCTGGTGAGGATGGCATTATGCTGCCAGTATGCCCAGTGCCAGCACTGCTACTTGTGTGGTACGCTGGTGCCAACGGATCTCCTGGACTGAGGCAGACCAGGGAGAAAGGTCTGGGAATCTGCTCCCAACATTAGCCCAGGAAAACTGCACCAAGTCTGACCTCTGGCTTTGGACACATCATGGGAAGGGGAGGCCAGTTTCTGGAGGAGTACATCTTGTTTGGTGAAGCAGGAAGGTGCTGAGGGTGAGGGAGACCCTCAGGGGGTGGACTGGCCTCAAGACCTCGGTGGTGAACTCCAATTCACTGGCTGGCACAGGACCCAGCAACATTTGCTTTTCCTGTACCCTCATCAACCCCACAGCAGCTGTCTAACTCTGATTCACCCAGGCCTCCATGAAGGCCTTTTGTATGAAGAGACACCTGGGTGGAGGCGAGACTTGGGGAAGCTAGGGGTGACTATGTGCCTTCCCCTCCTCTGATGCCCCCCAAAACATCCACTGCCCACACGATAAACCCCCAGAGCTTGGAAAGAGGAAAATCAGGAGACATCTCAGTAGACCAAAGGACTTGGCAGTGCCTGGGAGGCAGATGGCAGCGTGAGGGTCAGGTCGTGCAGTTAATCCAGGAGGAATTCAGGCTTGAGTCCAGGAGTGAGGCTTCCCCCTGGTGCTGACCAGGACTGGCCTACCAGCGGGGTCCCCGGGAGCGCACTGTCTGTCTAGTTTCTCAATGACCTTCTTTCTCTAACTTCAGTGGGAGGTCCCTAAGGAGATGCAGGCTCTTCCAGAAGGGGCAGGACTCTGAGGGGCCCAAGAATCCCAGAGCTGGGTACTCCTGCTGGGTTCTGATATGGGGTGCTCAGCCTGCCTGACCGCACAGGGAAAGCGATGCCACCTCCTACTTCATCCCCAGAGGGACTACTCCAGCCCTCCAGCAGCACAGAGCAGCCTGCACTGCGCCCTCCAGTCGCCCGCCCGCCCGCCCGCCGGCCCAGAAGAGGCAAAGAGGATTCCGGGAACCAAGAAGCGCCGTAAAACATGTTTGACTCAGGGTCCTTAGAGAGTTCAGGAAGACATTTTGTCAAAAACAAACAAAATGGTGTGTGTGTGTGTAAACCCTAACTAATCAGCCAAGTGCCAAGTTGTTGGGGACACTTGATTGCACTGGGTGTGAATTGGGAATCTCCCTCCACCTTGTCGGCGGCGCAGACCCTTCCTACTGATGTACTGGATTCACAGCGAGTGTTCAACGGGGTGGTTCCTTGACATTTCCCCAAATTCTGAACATTGCTTGTGTTTGTTTGAAATGAGTTTGGATGTCATGGAGGAATCCGAAAGTCCACTTTAGTTTGAATTTCCCTCCTACGAGAGCAGCTCAGACCGATGCTAACATCTGAGGGCGGTGGGGATGGGGTGGGGCGAGAACTCTGGAGGATTTTACAGCTGTGAGTCTTCACTCTCTCCCTCACTTAAAAATAATTGTAACTTTGCTGGTTTCTTTATTTATTAAAAACAAAACATATTCTGTGTGATTGCCCAACCCATCAAAAATTAAGACTTTTCACACGGGAGAACATCGTCCCCCTGTTACTTTGGTGTTGGAGAAACGGATTTTACATATTTTGATTTCTGAGTTAAACAGGAAAATTGTCAATTCTCGTTTAAAAAATCAGCTGCGACAGCTAAGCACGTGGCAGAAATGCCCAGATTCTGCCGGAGTGAAGTGCCCAGCCTTGGGGTTTGCCACTGGTATGGGCAGCTGAGCAGGGCTGGCCGTGACTTAGTGGATCCACAATGAGCTGGTGTGGGAGGCCTCCTTGGGGGGGTCAAAATGCACCCTCGTGACCCTCGCCTGTGACTGTTGTGTCTCCTTGGGAACAGCTGCTCGGTGGTTCCACTGACTCACAGAGAAACCAGAAAGACAGCCAGGGAGCTCACACTCCTGGGAGGCTGGTGCCTCACCTTCGGGGTCCCTCTGCAAGCCAACTGAGGCCGCTGCCATCCTGAGGAGCAAGCAAGCACACGGGAGTGCTTAGGAGCCCCTCAGCAGGCAGGGGAACACAGGACCGCAGGGGAAGTTTATGGTGCCAGTGTGTACTGCTGGCCCTTCATGCCAATGAGTTGGTCAAAATGCAAACAGTTGGTAGGCTGTCTGAAGTCAAGATGGGTTTGGAAGAGACAGAAGTAGGTGCGCATGCTGGGACCTGGCCAGGGTCTGTGTCCTGCTGGGCACCTGTCCTACCCTGACAGACCCTTCCTCTGTGTTGGTGTGGGGCGGTGCCCTGCTGTGGTCAGCTCCCGTCCAGCCCAGGTACTCGCTGCTGCACTAAGAGGAAGTCTTGACTCAGAACTGCCCGAATGCTTGGTGCCTGTTCTTAGATCTTCCTAGGACTCTGCATTCCTTTCCCCCTTGCTTTGGCGATAGTGACGGCGCCCTCACAGAGTGAGCGAGTGAGTGGGTGGGTGGATGGGTGGGTGCCGAGTGAGTGAATGAGTGAGTGAGCCAGCCAAGAGGCTGTAAGTATAGGCCTATTTCCAAGCAGAGCAAAGGAGCATCTTTGGTGCACTTAGAAGGGCAGGTGACCTGAGTTCCGGGGAACTCTGTCCATGCGTCCCCACGCCCACACGTAGGGAGGAAGGCTTAGGAATGAAGGACAGCCTTCATCTTGGAAAGAAGTGCACAGGAGCAGCGGCTGGGGTGGCACACAGGCTGGGGTCCTCTCCCTGGTTGCCTTCTGAGAGCGATAAGGTCCTTGACCTCTGGCGAGGGGTGGGGAGCAGACCCAGACACTGGGGACATGTGTGTCTGAGTGCCAGACCCTGCGAAGGCCTCTCTGGCCCAGTGCCCTGCTCTGGGGTGGGCCTGGTCTCCAGGGAGTGGCGCAGGAGCGGCACGACTGGTGATCTCAGCAGGTCCTCATTGGAAGAGGCTCAGGGGTCTCTGGGGTAGCTGGGGAATCAGTCAAGCTGCATCAGTACCAAGATTTTGCACTGAACTTTGAAAACAGACCCCAAACTCTGCTTTCGGATTCTGGGTTCCCCCACTCTGTCCTCTAGGACCCACACACTCCAAATCGAGAGCCGCTCTGTCCTGCGTGGGCCCACCCTCCCCACTTCAGTTACATTTTGTGTCTCCTCTCTGAAGTGATGCTGCACCTGCTTATTGGGCTCAGCACCTCTGAGATGCTCATGAGAGCCACGGACCACATTCCAGAAAAATGCACAAAAATAAAAGCATCACGTAAGGACACCATTTAGGAGACTGAAGGCAACTGGAATCCAGGTTAAGGGTCCTGTTTGGGTGTCATAGTCTTTGGCTTAGTACATCTAATAAACCCCAAACACCAAATTCACTGCCATTGAGTCGATGGTGACTCATAGCGACCCTATAGGCCAGGGTAGAACTGCCCCCCTGTCCCCGGGGTTTCCGAGCCTGTAGATCTTGACCCGAGTAGAAGCCCCCGGGAGCTTTCTCCCGGGGAGCTGCTGGTGGATTTGAACAGCCCCACCTGTAAGCACTACGCCATCCACCCCACAGATCCCCGCATTCGCTTGAAGCTTTTCCACCACAGGTGCAAAATGGTTCCTCTGGTCCATCCTTCCGGACTCCAGGGTCTCACCGGAAGTGCCACACACTTCTCTTCCCTAGGCATCTGTCCGATGACTTGGTGTCAGAAAGCCCCGAGGGGGTGTGGGTTTCATTCTTCCCCGGGTCCCTGATTGGACGGACGGGGTGGAAGGAGAGATCAAGAGAAGAGTGCGCCGCGTTGGGCTATCGGACTGAGCGCGTTGTCATTTGTGCCCCCATGCCTCCTTGGTCCGAGCCAGTCCCACGGCCAAGGCAGAGTGGGTGTCCCCTGCCAACGGGGAAGCCATTGTTTGCATTATTGTTTGCAAAAATAAACAATTACCTGCCGCCAAGGCTAATATTGTTTGCCGAAAAACACAACTTCTAAGACAGCGAAAGAGGATAGAGCACACTAGCTGTTACGGCTCACACTCCCCATTGCTTGGGATGTCTGGGGCTTGCGCCAGATCATAATGGATCCCGCCAAGCAAAGAGCTGGTGTTGCTGGTGGTCACCACCGAGTCAGTTCTACCTCCTGGCAAGTCGAAGCACAGCAGAAGGGGACGTTGCCCACTCCTTTGCCATCTGCACATGTGTTGGTAAGGGTGGGTCACCAGTGCTCGGTGGTGATTGTGTGGTTTTCCCTGGCCAATTGTTGGAAGTGGATTTCCAGGCCTTTCTTCTTCGTCTCCCTTGTCTGGAAGCTTCAGGAAAGTGGCATATCATAGGTGACCCAGATGGTATTCGAAATACCTGTTAGCTTCTCGCATCATAGCAACATGCAAGACACTACAGTATGCAAAACACACAACACCATGGTAACATGTAAGACACCACTCCTGATGGTGGTCCAAACCATTGAGAAACCATTATTTTTACACCGACTATGATCTCGTTCATCTTTGACTGGGGGAAGCACATCGCTTCCATACATGCTCCCGCCTAGAGTCCTCCTTAGCACCTCCTTCTTTTTCTTTTTCCTCTTAGGAGTGCATTTTCGGTGAAAATGTATACATCAAATTCTGTTCTCATTTAAAAGTTTTTATACACATTGTTCAGTGATATCCTTTACATTTTTCACAACGGGTCAATATTCTCATCATTTACACTTTGGTTGTTTCATTTCTATCAGTCTAGCTTCCCTACCCCCTCGATAGTTTCTCATTTTTGCTTTTGAGTAAATGTTGACTTTCGGGAGCAGTTTCCATTCAAAGTTTAAAGAGTGTCTCATAGTGATAGGCTTACTCACCTAGTCTTAACTGGGTGAGTAAGCCTGGCGATTGTAAGAATTGAGCTCCCTTCTACATTTTTCTCCCATTCCATCATCTTGTTTCTCAGATCAGAACTTGACCTACTTCTTTTTGTGAATCTCATTAAAAGTCATGGGGTTTTTCTTCCAGTAAGCGCGTATGTTCTAGAACATCTAAAATTTAACATTCATTTGCAGGACTTTCACAGAGTCTTCCCAAAGCCCATTTGTGACGCTTGCAGTCGCTCTCTGATGACTTTCAACTACTAGTGGTGAGACCAAGCCGCTCCCTCCCTTGACGAACCTATTAGGTGATTCCTTTTCCATGGCGTCTTCCCTAGCTAAAAGTCCTCCCCGCCAGCCCATGTCCCTGTATAGCGGTGGCGTCTCTCTGTCTGATCTCCCTGCCCCGCTGGGCTCGGGGGCATGGGCGCCCAGTCATCCTGGATGTGGAGTCTAGGGTGACCATCAGCATTCCATTTGGAGCAGTGGAGTGAAAACGGGTCTTTCTTGGACAGTTCTCTGGACATGTGGGCCTTCTCTCATCCAAAACTGAAGTCGGCTGGAGAGTGCACTAGCTGATTCTGTGTGAGGGTGCTTGTCTTGGGTCAGAAATCGAATGGAACCATTCTGCATCTGATAGGACTATGAGTGAAGAGCTACCAAAGAGAGCAGGAGCTCTTACTTTGTGAAGATGGTGAGTGACAGGGAACACATTTACTGTCAAAGAAATCCTGGCAGCTACTGATAGGGTAAACTGGGGTTTGCTTACCCAAAGTGAAAATGCTGTAAGTAAGGGGGCTGGCAGAAATAGAGAATGGCTTCCGATGTCCTGAACACTAATGTGTGTGGTTGGTAAGAGGTACTTGGGGCCCTTATTATTCTGTGAGGTCCTGCAGATCAGAGAGGCAAACAGAGTCAAGAAAGATGTGGAGAAATCTGTGGGTGATATTGGCATCAGAGGTCACGCAGGACATACTGGGTGGCACCATCTGCTGACCTGTGTGGGTCAGTGTCCCAGAGCATCCTTCTTCACAGCGTGAGTGATTGGATTGCGGGCTGGAGGGCCCTTGGCTAACCCACTTTTAGATCCACGTGATTGGAGGAAGATTGTAGCATGCATGTTCTGTAGCGATCGACAGGAGTAATTGCAAACATTCAAAGTCAAAACAGAACAGCTGCACCCATCTGATGGTAGGAGACAGAGAAAAAGGGGCTGATTCTGTAGGAACAAGAGCTTGTTTGGTCCTCAACGCCCTGATGTGGAATCGCTGCCAGACAGCCTGCAGAACCTGTGTACTGCTCCCATGTCCCCTCCTCTCTCTGACCTTGGCCATCTCGGCAACCTGAAGGGTGATACAAGGTCGTATTGAAGCTCTCCCCTATTCTAATGTAACTCCAGGTACCTACTAGGCAACAGATGAGGAAGAATGGACAAGAATGGAGGGATCTGGATTATGGTGTCCTGGAGAACCTTAGAAATGCCGTGCGTGGACTGTCAGAAGGAAAGCAGATCTATCTTGGAGAAGTACAGTCACAATGCTCCTTTGGACTGAGAATTGTGAGACATCATCTAATCTACTTTGGACATATGCTCAGGACAGACTAGCCCTGGAAAAGAGAATTATACATGGTAAAGTCGAGAGTTCGTGAAAAAAGAGGCAGACTCTTGACGAGAAGGATTGATACAGTGGTTGCTAACAGGCTGACCGCCATAACAACTGTGAGGCTGGCACAAGGCCAGTGTTGTGTTGTATTGTACATCGGGTACCTGAGCGTCTGAGCCCTCTCCAAAGCTCCTAATATCGACACATGCTAATTCTCAAGATAATGCCCACACACAAAACCAACAGCCCATTACTGTCAAATCTGCATAGCGCCCCTCTAGGACAGAGTAGATGTACCATCAAGTTTCCACGAGTAATTGTTACAGAAGCTGCCTGCCACATCTTCCTCCCACTCGGTGGCTTCAAATCACTAACCTTTTCTGTTATCTAGAGAGTGCTTTAACTACTGCGACACCAGGACTCCTTCTGGACAATGCATTAGCGTCTAGTACGGATCACTACTGCCTACTCACAATGAGAAGAGGGCCAGGCAAGTGGGATATTTATACATCCTTTCCCTCGACATAAAAACGCAGACAGGAAGCTGCTGTCCCCAGCATGACATATTAGGAACCACCAGCTGGGGAACTTCCCACTTGGCACTGGTGAGCCCAGCTGCTGCTCCTCTGACCCCACTCCTATTTTAAATCAGTGACGCACCGTCACGCTCGCTCGGCACCTGAAAGAATGACTTCAGTGTAGCCCGAGTCCTTACTAGAAGTGGCGGAGTTTATTTTTAGACGTGGGCAGAGCTTTGGATCCTTCAAGGAACCTGAGGATTACTCTGACTAACCACCCGCCCTCGTCCTACTCCGGCAGCTCATTAGTTTGGAGGCCATGACAACAAGGCTGGGGATGACTCTTGGCTCTCCTTTCCCCTGGCACCCGCTGCACGCCTAGTCTCCCATGCCAGGTTGTACCCACCTGGCCAGTGGGAAGTGAGCCCCGGAGCCAAGCTGCTCCTGCCTCAGGGAAGCATGGGACCATGGTGCAGGGAGTCCAAATCTACTGTCTAATAGTGGTGTCTTTGGGCAAATTATTTTTCTGCGACTTAGCTCCTCTGGCTCAAAGGAGCCCCAGTGGTGTGGCGGGGTGAGCATGGGACTGCTAACCGAAAGGTGGCTGGTTCCAACCCCCCAGAGGCTCTGTTCTCCCATCAGCATTCACAGTCCTGGAGACCCGACTTGATGGCAATGGGTTTGGCTTTGAGTTTGGCCAGGACGAATAGTATCGCTCATGCCTCTGTGGACTAAGTAACAGCTGAAGTTCAAACCGTGCTGCTGCTGCTGGGACAAGCGATGTTACTGTCAGTGAGAGACGCTCGGTTGACTTTAGTGGCTGTCATTACGCTTAGGACTCACAGACCTAGAGTACTCACAAGCCTGGCTTCCTCACCGGGTCTTACTCTTGATGCGGGTTGGGCTTGATTGGGTAAGTTGTGCTGATTTTTGCTTTGAAGTTAATGAGAGATATTAGCTGCTAGTTTCCGTGTGTGTGTGTGTGTGTGTGTGTGTGTGTGTGTTGTCTTTGACTGGTTTTCTTGTCAGTAATGTTGGCCTCATAATAAAAGAACTGAGAAGTGGCCTCTCCGCTTCTATTTTCTGGAAGAGGCTGTATGGAAACAGCATTGATTTTTCCTTGACTCTGAGTCCAATTCCGCAGTGAGAACATCTGGGCCTGGAGAGTTCCTTGAGAGGAGGAACATTTATTCATCTGTAATTGTTGCTACAGGACTTATGCAGGCTATCTAGTTTATCTTGGTTGAGTTTGGGTAGTTTGTGGTTTAGGGGAGAACTGGTCTGTTTCTTTTAAGTTATTGAATTTATGAGCATAGAGTTGCTCATAGTCCCCCCGCCCCCTTATCCCTTTAATAGCTACGGACTCTGTTATAATGTCCTCGCGCCATGTCTGATTCGGTGGTTTGCATCTTCTTTCTTTTGTATCTCTTCTTGTTCAGCTCACATTTACTGCCGTTGAGCCCCTCTGACTCAAGAGCAGAGCAGCACTGCTCCTCTGGCTTCCCGAGATGGTAATCCTGAAGGGAGTTGAAATCCTCACCTTTCTCTCTCCCTCAGAGGGGCTAGTGGGTTTGAACTGCTGACCTTTTGGTTAGCAGCCCAACAAGGAGCTTAACTGCCCACCAAGGCTCCTTCCTCTTCTTGCTAGAGGATTTCAGTTGTGTGCAGCTTTGAAGAGGCATCTTTTTGGGTTAAGGACTTTTTCTCCTATTATTTAAAGTGTTACTTTGGCCCCTGCTCCTTAATAGGCTTTCCTTCTGTTTGCTTGGCATTGATTTAGATCTTTTTCTAATTTCTTGAGAGAGAAAAACGGAGACCAGTCGTTTGAGATCTTTGCTCTTTCCGAATGCAAGTAAGTACTTGGCGCCATTGTTTGCCTCCAGTGCAGTTCCAGCCCCATCTCAGAGTCCTGTGTGTTTTATCACCGCCTTCGTGACTGCCTCTTCAGAAGCTGTGTTGTTTAGTTTCCAGGTGTAGACATTTTCCGGGGACTAATTTCTTTTTTCATTTCTAGCTTGATTCCATGACCATCAGACAACCCATTTGGTATGATTTTAATTCCATACCATTTACAAGGTTTGCTGCTGTCTCACCTGGGACAGAGACTAGCCAGGCCCTTTGAAAGAACGTGGATTCCGCTGTTGTCGGGCAGACCGTTCTATAATGGTCTGTTAGGCCCTGTGGGTTGACAATGCTGTTGAGTTCTTTTCTGTCTCTGCTGATTTTCTCTCTCTAGTTGTCCTATGACTTGCCGACAGGAGGGTTTAGCATCATTATGGAGTTCTCTACTTCTCTTTTCAGCTCTCGCTGAATCTAGGGTGTCGGGTGTGGGGCTGATCATTTCCTACCTTCAGCCCTTGAAAAATGTTGTGCCCTCGTCCTTCCGGCTTTCATGGTTGCTGATGAGAAATTCATAGTCATTCCAATTGGTGTTCCTGATGGATAATGTTCCTCTCTAACCCTGGCCAAGGGTTTCTCCTTTGTCTACAGCCTTCTGATTTTGATTAGGATGTGCCTTGGTGTGGAACTCTTTGGGTGTATCTTGGATCTGTGGGTGGCCTTTTGGCTATGTTTGGTGGTCTTTAGCCATGACGACTTTGACTATTTGGGTAGTGCCTCCCCCAGTCCTCCCCATGCTTTCTTCTCTCCTTCCAGGCTGCTGAGGACAAGAAGGCTGTCTCTCTTGTTCTTGTCCCACAGACCGCTGCGGTTCTGTTCACTTGGGGAGAAAATTTATTTTGTGTCTGCTGTTCAAGTGGAGTAAATTCTCTTGGCTGGTTTTCAAGTTCAGAGACAGCGGCATTCCGTGTGGAATCCTCACCTTCGGTGTGGGATGTAAGGATCTGATACTGCCACCGCCCACCTGCCGATGGAAGTTTGTGTGTTTGCCATGATGCTCAATGGGTTTCAGAAATTGGTCCAGTCGAAGACATATAAGGAAGAAAGGCCTGGGGATCTACTGCCCCAATTTTAGTCCATTACAGCAACCGTTTGACACATACCTGATCATGCAGGACTGGGCAGCATCTCAATCCAATGTGCACAAGGTCATCCTGGGTCACAGGCTAACTTGAACCACAGCATCTTCAAGTTAACGGATTCTCTCCTCTATCTTCATCTTACCATTAGGCCTCTCCATTAAGATTTTACTTTTAGTTACTGTATTTTTCCATTCTGTGACTTCCATTTGAATACATCCATTACATATTTACACATATATGCAAATGAAGTTGAGGCATTTTCCCGACAGCTGCTTGGACATCTCTGACAGATAACGCCAACATCTGATTTAGCTCAGGGTCGGTGCCGTTAGACTAGCTCTTCTCGTTCAGATGGTGTTTTACTGGTGTTCTTCATATGACAGGCGGTTTTCAATTGCGTCTTGGACATTTTCATTATTATGGTAGGAGACTCCTTATCCCATTTCAATCTTCCATGTGAGCAGTCGCATTGTTTAATATATAAATTTGGATGCCGTTTGTGGCTTTGAGTTCCTGTGTGTATTTAGTCTTCCGAGCCTTGGCAGTGGTCTTCTTGTTTGTTTGTTCTTCTCGTGCTGTTGGGGCTCCTACTGAATCCATGCTGGTGCTTTCTGAAGGGGCATCGGGCACGTTCCCAGGCTATCTGCTGTCCCTGGGCAACCTTCACAGGGCAGGGCTCTTCTGCTGCCGGTGGAGGCCAGGGAGCCACAGGGCTTCACTTCTGCTGTCTTAGCGTGGATCCGGGGACTCAGGACTGCTGAGGCTTACTGCTGCTGGCAGATCAAATTACTTGCTAAAAACCTTTCATCATGAAGGAGGTGGGCCCTGGGCTTTCTGCTAGCCTTCTCCTTATTGGGGTCTTTGGTCAGAGAGAACAGGATGTGCTTCCATTTGTGTATTAGTCTGGGTGCTTTAGAGAAACAAATCCACAGAAACTCATATGGATAAGAGAGTTTCATATAAAGGTTAAGTGCAAGAAAACATCCCAACCCAGTGCTGCCCAAGCCCACAAGTCCAACATTAATTCATATATCCGACAATAATCCACAAAGTAAAGTCCTCCTCCATCTCACAAAACACACACAATGACACTGGCAGCAGGAGGGAAGCCAAATCAGTGAACGTGTAAGCATCTCAGTGCTGGCAGGGGTCTCCATGCAGCTGCTTCAGCACCCAGGACTGCATCGGGGTAGGTCCATGGGGCTTCTCCTCAGGGATGTCCTGCAGGAAGTGAGCCTTGTCAGTTGAAGCAGGGACCTGGCTAAGGCAGCTGCACCCTGGTCCAACCATTACAAAGCAAGAGACCCGAGAACTAGAAAGGGGAGGCTCACCGAGCCCTCAATTAATCCCACATGTGTTTATCGGCCAGATTGGCACAATAAACTAACGATCTCAATTTGCTTGCTTGTTTTTGCCTATTCCTGTTGCGCCTGGTGATGTATTGAGTTTGACATTGGGCTGGTAACCAAAAGGTTGGTGGTTTGAACCCATGTCCTCTCTGCAGGGGGAAGATGAGGCAGATTTATAACCTCGGAACCTCTGGAGTTGTTTGTCCTGTCCTCCGGGCTCCTATGTGCCACAACGGATTTGCAGATTGCAGGTTTGGTTTGGGTTTTGTTGGTCATTTCGGGGTGTGGCCCTTAGTGCCCAGTGTAGTACTCACAGAGTCCTAGATAAGGACATAACCCAGGGAACTCAGTACTTCCCTGTCTTCGGGTTCCTAGCCAGACCCCTTTCTGCCTTCCAGCTTCTATCATCATCAGTCCCTATTGAATAATATCCAGGGGGTTCAGAGGGACACCATCTTGTTCTGGAACCAGAAGCCAAGACAACCTCTTAAAAAATTTATTTTTTAGACGCGTTTTCTTTCCGGAGTGGTTTTCCCGAAAGTAGAAAGAGTACGATCGGTAGAACTTCATAGGCTCCCGGCTCTGCCCTCTGCATTCCTGGAGGGGATCGAGGGCATCATTCCGTGGTCACATTTCCCTGAGTCGGCTCCGGATGTCATCAACAGGATATTGAATTCCTTGTGAGAACCTAAACAAGCCGTCTCTTCCTCCTCCCCACCAAACGTTGGTGATAGTGGAAAGAGTTGGCTGTGTGACCGATGACCGTGCTTTCTTTGAACCTTCCCCCTTCCGCGTGCAGCGTCCTGAACGAAGAACCCTCCCTCGGGCACTGAGAGCCGGCAACTGCATTTACCTAGAAGCAGCCTGCCCCGGACGTCCTGGCGCTTTCTTAATTAGAACCATCTAACTGCTCCATGCAAGACTGTCTGTATCGGCATTCTCCTTGTTTCCCAACTGGGACCCTGGCCTGACACAGACGGGATGAGCTTTTGGCCTGGTGGTTCGTGGGAAAGTACGCCAATAAAAACTTGGAATGCATGTTTTACATTTACCAACAAAGACACAATACATGGGCCACTGAGCCAACTGATAGGGCACGACCTGTTCTTCACAACCCAAAAGCACCCTCTCTCTCATTGCCCAGCCATAAATAGACCTTCTGCTTTCTCTTACGTCACGAGGGAGCAGAAGAGGATGAGAAAGGTCCACTTTATTCAATATCCTTTCCCTTAAAACTACAGTTTCGGAAAGAGCAGGCTGGATTTCACATGCTTTCGGTTGTCCTTGTTTGTTCCATATATTTCTTCTCCTAAGGATTTTGAAAACTATAAAATGAACTCATGTAATATTTAAATATCTATAAATATTGAGCTCACATGATTTTAGGTTTGCATCATTAGATTGTTTTAGAGAATGGGCTAGATGAAGGCATCCTGTAAACTTGACTATTGAAGGCCTTAAGATGAAATGAAAAATTCAACTGTGAAACTATACAGTAATTCCTGAGTACAGTTGTGCCGCATCATGTGCATTTGGACAACATCTGATTACATACACATCTGTGGTCCCATCAAAACAAAAACAAGCAGACCAACCAAGCTCACTGCCAGCAAGTTGATGCTGAGTCACAGGGACTCTATAGGACACTCTAGAACTGCCCCCCCCCCGTGAGTTTTTGAGAATAGAACTCTTTATGGGTGTTAAAAGCCCCCTCTCTGCTCCATGGATCACAACCCAAAGGGGGACCAGGTAACAGGTTAAGATCACACCCATTCTGTTGGGTCTATTCTGATTCGTAGCAAGCCAATCACGCAGAATAAAATCCTTCCAGAGGGTTTTCAGGGCTCTCAGCCATTCCAGACTGCCTCAGCTGTGGTAGGTTTGAATTACACGCCTTGTCCATAGCAACCCAACGCTTAACCCCATGCGCCACCAGGCCTCTACAAGGTCAAAAGAGTCTCCTAACTGGCAAACAAGATGCACCAAACTCAATCGCTTCCCTTGGGCGGCACCTGCATCTCTCTCAACAAAACAAAAAATCCCCCCTTTTTAAAATTGTGAATTGGGTGGTGCTTTATAGATCAAATGAGTTTGTCCGTCAACACGTCACCCACACTTGGTTTCACCCATGGATGGCAGTCTCCCCAGTGGACCGCCACTGTCCCACTTCCTTTTTGTGTTTCGACTTCCCTTCCTCCCTTTTTCCTGACCCTGCTGAAACGTGCCCCCCCCCCCCCCCCCCCCCGGGGAATGCTACCTTTGTGATTTCGACTGGCTGAGGGTTCTCAGACGTAGGGGGCTTTCTAGACTTAGTGTTCTCCTCATGGACCTGCCTGTTGTTTGGGGGTCGTACTTTCAAACCTGAAGGGTGATTAGGGCCATCCTCTCTGGGGCCATCGTCTCAGGGTTCCATCCATCTCTAGCCAACCAGTCAGCATGATCTTGTCTGATTGTGAGGGCTGCGCCATAGTTTCAGCCGTATTTATAACTTATGTCTCTTGCATACAAAACAGTTGTGCGGTCAGGAGTATAATGGTACAGTCTACGTATAATCTATGGTACGTATGTCTTCCTAGTCAATAATAAGTGCCTATGTACCTACTGTACTATTTCATAGTGTAACCCAATTAAAAATAGGCAGGGGAACATGAATAGACATTTCACCAAAAATGACATTCAGGTGGCCAACAAACACGAAGAAATGCTCAAGGTCATTAGCCAGCTGAGTGATGCAAATCAAAACAATCATGAGATATGTCATCCCATCGTTAATAGCAAAGTTATATGTTAAAAAAGAAAAACCAAAACAGAAAACAGCAAACGCTGTTGAGGGTGAGGGGAGGCTAGGACTCTCATCAACTTCTGGTGAGACTGTGAAATGGTGCAGCTACAATGGGAGCTGGAGGCACAGGGAATCAGGGGTGTGAGGGGCAATACTGGGAGGGTAGAGGGTGAGTGGGTTAGAAAGGGGGAACCGATTACAAGGATCTGCATGTGACCTCCTCCCTGGGGGATGGACAACAGAAAAAGGGGTGAAGGGAGACGTCGGACAGGGCAAGATATGACAAAATAATAATTTATACATTATCAAGGGCCCAGGAGGGAGTGGGGAACAGGGAGGGAGGGGGAAAAAGAGGACCTGATGCCAAGGGCTTAAGTGGAGAGCAAATGCTTTGAAAATGATGAGGGCAATGAATGTACAGATGTGCTTTACACAATTGATGTATGTACAGATTATGATAAGAGTTGTATGAGCCCCTAATAAAACGTTTTTAAAAAAAAGAATGATATGACTCTGACTCAAGAGTTGGGACTAGAAATACCGTATTACCCAGAAGTCCCTCTACTTGCGTTCTTTCCTAGAGAAATAAGAGCCATGGCGTGGCACATACACAGACATATTCATCTCGGCACTATGCACAATAGCAAGAGGATGGTAACACCGTCACGCTCATCCGTGGAAGGGATAAGTAAATGTTGCTACGTGCACATAATGAATGCTAAGCGATGTTAAAGAAGAATGATAAATCTGCACAGCGTCTCTGGACATCATGACAGGGCTGGACCTGGAGGATGTTAGGCTGAGCAAAATTGGCTGGATAGAGATTAGTGAGGCCCCAAGGCCATGGCCCTTAGTGACCCTTCAGATCTGAAACCGTGAAGATCAAACCAGTTAAGGTTTTTTTAAAAGCGGCAGTCCCCCAAGGACCAAACTCAAACGCTGCCACTGAGTTGATGCCGACTCACAGCGACCCCACAGGACAGGGTCGGACTGCCCCGGCGGATCTCTGAGATGGCAACTCTTCAGGGAAGTAGAAAAGGCCTCATCTTTCGCCTAGTGGTTTCAAACTTCTGGCCTTGCAGTTAGCAGCCTAACAAATAACCACCTGCCATCAGGGCTCCTTGCCCAAGGACAAAGGGTTAGAAAAGGAGGGAATAAATTACAAAAAAAAAGGAGGAGGAGGAGGACTGGGAAACAGGAAGCGGAGGACGAAGTAGATTCCAATGGACAAGTTCAAACGCAACATGTCTAAATTGTTGGATGTGAAAGCGATGCTCTGCTCAGTAAACCTTCAAGTAATTCACAATAAAAGGGTTTAACAAATCAATCGAGAAAATTAAAAGTTTGCTGTATGCGTGTGCATGCTTTGACTCAGAGGCAGCTGCCTTGGATTTCAGGTCTCCTGCACTTCTGGAGGGTGGGAGGGTGGTCTTGGTTTAATTTTCTCACACAAACATGACTGTGGAAGGCCTCCTGGCTCCAGCCAAACCAGCGCTAGGGATCACAGCCACAAGAGCCCTAGAAGGATCCACCTGGAAGAGAAGCCAACGCTTATTAAATAACCGGGTGTGCTGATCACAGAGTGGGTCGTGAGCTGGGCTGCTGCTAATAGCAAGGTTAGCTGTTTGAAACCATCGGCTGCTCCCTGGGGGAGAGATGAGGCTGTCTCTTCCTATAAAGAGTTACAAGCTTGGGAACCCACGGGGGCCATTCTACCCTGTCCTTTAGGGTCACGATGAGTCAGAATTCACTTGATGGCAGTGAGCGGGAGGGTCTTGTTGAAGGTAGAATCGAGCAATGTTAGTGCTCGTGACTCGGGGATATTGCTCTAGACAGTCACCAACGAAGAAAACACCTCTGCGAGCTATTAAAGGATGCGTGCCCTCGAAAGCTACAGGTTGCTAGAACTGCTGCTGAGTCACGAGTCACGAGTCATGAGTCACAGCCACCCGGAGGACAGAGTAGAATCGCCCCTGTGGGTCCCGCACTGCCACTCTTTCCGGGAGCAGAGACATCTGTCAGGGACTGAGAAAACACTAACTACATGGACCGAGGGCCAGACACAGAAGTGAACCCCTTTCAGCAGGATGACGCTCCCTTCTGGCTAAGGCAGGAAGCTTATTTGAGATGCTTCAAAGGGAAAATAGAAACGCAGGGCCGGGAGCCCACCCACGTGGCATAAGGCCCTGTTTCACACAAGGTGTTGTGGACATTCCAGCGATGCATGAAGGTCCGTTTCACATGTGTCCTTGCTGCCCCTCCACCAGCCCCCAAATCTATCTCTGCCTGCTGACTCTAAAAACAAAAATTGTTTGCAGCTCATATTATTGTATTCTGCCACTCCATGAAAAGCTTATTGTTTGAGTTCAGAGTAAAAAAAAAATCCAATCTATCCACAGGCTATATTTCATATGGGACCTGTTCACTGCACTTTTTAAAAAGACTCAGAGACATCATGCGCAGACCACTAACCAGCCTATTGAGACGTATTTAGGTTTTTCTTTTAAGGTATTAAGAAACAACCCTCAAACTTTATTTTGAAAATCTGCTTGAAGCTCACGAGCTTTTGTTCTTTTTCACTTGTAAAAGTGGAAGGCGTTTGAGCGTCCTTTAGTTTACTCCATGAAGGGAAGGCTCCCACGGGCCCTTTAAAACCATGTCAGAAGATGCGATGAAAAAGTTTGCACGCAAAACCCCTGGTGCCCCGGGGCCAGATGTGACATCCCTGGAGCGGAGGGCGCGTTTGGAGATGCCGAGTCTCTTCAAATACCGCTTCTCCGCTGATAAAGGCAAAGGAAGCGGAGAGCAAGGACGCCATGAAACGTGACTGGGGGAGAAAAAAACATCAACTACGTTTATAGTCCTCATCCCAAACCCAATGTTAGAAAAGTGAAATCATAGTAAATTGACCAGCGCTGATGACGATCATGACTCAGGCGTCTTTTGAAGTGAATCTCTTTCCCTCGTTCATTTAAGGAAACCAAGAAGGAGGCTTCTTGGGAAATAAATGCATTGTGTAGCGTTTGGAGACTTAGAAGACAAAGGCTTTGCTTTCCCTCCCCACCCCCGCCCAGCTCTGTAAATAACCCCTGGCCAGTCAGGGCCTCCTGCAGGGTGTCTCAGGAGGGGAGGGGGGTGCTGAGGGGCTCGGAAAGGGGTGGGGGAAAGGTGGTGCCAGAGAGGGATATGGATGCACACACACAATAAGCACGTACACACACACACACACACACACACACACACACACGCCCTACTGCTTCATCAGCTAAAACACAGCCCTGTCCTTTCCCGATTCCATGTCGGCTCACAGTGCTGGCCCCTGCCCACACAGCAGGCAGACTGCTTTCCCTGCCAGCAACAGGCTTTTAATAAAACAGGATGCTGTCCCATTACCAAGGCAGGCCCGGAGAATGCGTCCCAGTCCCCACAATCTCCTCTCCTAAGAAGCAGCAGTGCTTTCACTCCTTATTGGGAAGCCCCCCTCCCCCCCCCCACTCTGGCAGCCCTGGCCCTAAAGAAAGGGCCCAGTCCTTGGGGGTTAAGTGAGTGTTGGAGGGTGGCCACAAGCCCCAGGGGCCATCTGCTTCTGCCTGATTCTTGCCATCAGTACGCATGCTCCGTGTCATTCTATGCATGCATTTGGACTTTGATAAAGACCTTGGCCTTGACAGTCAAACCAAATTGATTTTCAAAATGAAGAGCTAGTTCCCAGAAGGATGAAGATATTTCATTTCTGTGTCCTCACAGCCAGGCCTAATGCGTCATGCCACCTTGGGACGTGAACCCAGCTGGCAACTTGAGTGTGATGTGTGGCAAGCTTTTGAGAAAGGTTCGTGGGCTGTTTGCTTTCTCCTCCCTCGGAAGGGACTGCAGGGTGTAGGCTCTAGTGGGACAGCAGCTCCCAACCATCTTCAATGGCAGGCTCACAGGAAGTCCCAGCTACAAGGTCAGCTCACAGACAGTCTTTGCAATTCTGTAGCCAGCACAGCTCGGGAGGAGCTTCCCCGTGTTCTACACCACCCTCCGGCCCGAGGGCAGCAGGACTCCTTCCCAAGAATAGAAGTGGCTGCGAGTGGAATTGGCGTCATGCACGGGAAGTGCCACACAATCAGTCACTGGACTCCGATAGTCTCCGGTGAGGCTGAATTCCAGGGCAAGAGAAAAGTCACTATTACTGGTAGGAAAGTTCTGACAGCCTGGAGTCTCTCTCCAAGCCTGTAGCTTCCTGCAGCTTCAGACAGCTCGAGATGCCTGTGACTCGGTTTCCTGCTTTGTAAAACCAAGTGCAGGTTGTAGGCAAATACTTAGCTCATATGCTATTACTTTCCCTTACCACATCCATGCAGACATTGCTAATCACTCCCAAACCCTTCCCAGCCCTGCCCTGATGTGGCAACCTAGTCAGCCACAACCAAATGATCAAAGATGCCACTTGAATCAAGACCTGTGAAGGCTTCTCACTTTTCTTCCAAGCCTGATAGTCTGTGGTCCCGCCAGGCTAAATTCGGTATATTTCTCTGGACTTTGAAGCTCAGGGGAGGAAATTGAAGGGATTGGTGCTACAGGTGGTGGTTTCATTCCTTCTTTGACTTGCAGTCCGTGACTTTGGAAGCGAAAGGAGGAGAGAGGAAGTATACGAGGGGAACATCTGGGTATGCGGATGGTGTCAGAGTGGAGAATTCTGTCTCCTGGCCCGCAGCCCAGATCCACCCCAGAACAGCGGGGTCCTGGCAGGAAGCAGGCTGTACTGACCCAAATCTAAGAGGAACATGCTGTAGGAGACCTGCCAATGTGACCAGAAAGAGCTTACGGGGAAACTTCAGAGAGGAATGCAAAAAGCCTAAAGAAACCTATAAAACCAGAGAAGATGGAGCACTGCACACGGAGCTCAGCTTGGGTTCTTGAAAACAGCTCATGCTGCTGAAGTCAGCAAAGAGGGCCCGGCACTGCGAAGCCATGGGCCCGGCAGGGAAGCAGGGTTTGGAGCTGGAAAGCCAGGTTCAGCTCAGGACAGGAACGCTGTCAGGTGCCTCCACCGGAGTGAATGGGCAGTCTCTCCTTCCAAAGCCAGTAAGCAAGACTGGCAGGGGGAGGCCACTGTGGGCAACTTCTTTTTTTTTTTTTAAATCATCTTATTGGGGGTTCATACAACTCTTATCACAATCCATAAACCCATGCATGCATTGTGTCAAGCACATTTGTAGCCATCATCATTCTCAAAACATTTTCTTTCTACTTGAGCCCTTGGTATCAGCTCCTCACTGCCCCCCCCCATCCCCATCCCCCCTCCCTCACAAATAATAAATTATTATTTTGTCATATCTTACACTGACTGATGTCTCCCTTCACCCACTTTTCTGTTGTCTGTTCCCCAGGGAGGGGGTTATATATAGATCCTTGTGATCAGTTTCTCCTTTCTCCCCAACCTTCCCCTTCCCCTCCTGGTATCACTACTCTCATTATTGGTCCTGAAGGGTTTATCTGTCCCGGATTCCCTGTGTTTACAGTTCCTATCTGTACCACCTTACATCCTCTGGTCTAGCCGGATTTGTAAGGTAGAATTGGGATCATGATAGTAGGGGTGCGGGGAGGAAGCATCCAAGAACTAGAAGAAAGTTATATGCTTCATTGTTGCTACACAGCACCCTGAATGGCTTATCTCCTCCCCGCAATCCTTCTATGAGGGGATGTCCAGCTGCTTACAGATGGGTTTTTGGGTCCACAGTCCACACTCTCCCTCATTCACAATGAAATGATTTTTTGTTCTTTGATGACTGATACCTGATCCCAACGACATCTCATGATCACACAGGCTGGTGTGCTTCTTCCATGGGGGCTTTGTTGCTTCTCAGCTAGATGGCCGCTTGTTTATCTTCAAGCCTTTAAGATCCAAGATGCTATATTGTTAGATAGCCGGGCACCATCAACTTTCTTCACCACATTTGCTTATGTACCTACTTTGTCTTCAGCGATTATGTCAGGAAGATTAGCATCATGGAATGCCATTTAATGGAACAAAGTGTTCTTACACTGAGGGAGTACTTGAGTGGAGGCCCAATGTCCATCTGCTACCTTAATACTAAACCTATAAATACATGCACAGAGATCTATTTCCACTGTGGGCAAGTTTCCACATGGGCATCTTTCTACTCCCATAGAGAAGGCCAAGTCTCATGAAGACTTTACAGCAGTAGATGCAATGCCACAAAGAGATGCTGAATTGAGATGATGAAGGGGCAAAGGCTGCTTAAAACAATACCCACTACCCAAACAATAGCCACCACCACAGTAACAGAAAGCTAAAAAATCTCACCACCATCAAGTCAATTCCAACTCCTAGCAGCCCTACAGGACAGAGTAGAACTGCCCCTGAGTATTTCTGAGGCTGTGGATCTTTGTGAGAGTAGGAAGCCTCACCTTTCGTTCTCAGAGTGGCTGGTGGTTTTGAACTGCTGACCTTGTGGTTGGCAGCCCAACACATAACCCACGATGCCCCCAGCATGCTTTGTAACAGAGGAGATGACAAACAAATGCGGAAGGCGGTCCAAATAATTAACATGCTCAGCTGCGGGCTGAAAGTCAGGAGGATCCAGCACCCAGAAGGTCCCTGGAAGAAAGGCCCAGAGGAGAGTTACTTCCACAAAAATCAATCAAATTGACAACCTTGCCGTTGGAACTAACTGGCTGGCAGGCCACATGGGACACCACAGGGTCCCAGCAGAATAGAGAGAGTGACCTGGATCAGGGCAGATCAAGACTCTTTTTTCAGAAAAATGTGAGCTAACTTACAATGTCATCCTGCAGGCCTGGGCAGAGTGACACCAAGGTCAATTACCAGGTGTGGAAAACTCATCGGAGAGGCTCCTTGGGGTCAAAGAGTAAAGACAGGGCCTATTCATTACCAGCTATCAGGACTACGCTGAGAGGAGCCCATTAAGATGTCTAGCAGATGTCAAAGACAGGAGTCAAGGTCAGGAATGGAGGAGGCGGGTGAGGGAGCGAGAGGCAGGACTGACGAGGTGAGGCTCGGAGCCATCCATCTCAGTTCTGGTGGGGTGTCGAGCCAGGTCTGCTGGTGAAGAGCTGATTGCAGGGCCTGGCTGCAGAGGGGAGGAGATGCAGCTGAAGCAATGGCCTCCAGGAACGCCCGGGTATGCTTCTGGTTGGGAAAACAGGTTTCCTAAGCTGATTGGCCCCTTTCTGGAAATGGCCCCAGTTCACAGGGATAGGCACCCAGCGATCCTGTCTCTTCTCCACAGGTCTGGTGAGCTGGGAGCTGAGGATGACCTCAGGTCTGGAGCTGTCCCCACCATCTTGCCTGCAGGTGACTTGGCTGAGGAGCGAGGAGAGACTTGGGTCTTGATGACCCCAGTGGAGGCCTGCCGGGACTTGGCTTGGTGGGGAGCCCTTGGGGGAACCTTCTTGAGCGAAGAGCTTCTCTTGATGTGCCGTGTCCGGGTCGAGTCGGGTTTCTGTCAAGGTCAGCCTCCAAGACCTTCAATCATTGAAAACATCCAGGTGTCACTGAGTCTGTTCACATGTATGGCGCCCTCGTGTCTGGCTGTGCACGTAGGGTTTCCGCTGCTGGGGTTTGGGTTTTTTTTTAAGTAGATTGCCAGGCGTTTCTTCCAAAGTACTTTGTGGGCTTGAACCTTCAACTTTTCCCTTAGCGGCTGAGTGAGCTGACACTTTGCACCACCCAGGGGGCCCTCCAGTAATAGGCCGCTATTAATAACACTAGTATTAATAACTAGTTATTAATAGCAACTAGTATTAATAACGACGATGCGTGATCTCAAGGTGCTCTGGTAGCCTAGTGGGTAAGATTTGGATCGTGAATCGCAAAGTCATCTGTTTGAACCCACTAGCTGACCGAAGGAAATAAGATGTGGCTGTCTGCTCCCCTAAAAGAGGTACAGCCGCAGGAACCCATGAGAGCAGCTGTACTCTGTCCTACAGGATTGCAATGAGTTGGAGTTCATTTGATGGCAGTGAATTTGGTGTTTGAGTTTGGGTACATGATTTCTCTCAATCTTGCAATGGTTCTCAGAAATGAAATGTATTATCATGACCAATTTGAGGTACAGAAGCTCAGGCACAAAAATACTAAATACATTTGATAGTGCCCCCCAAAATAATACCATGGATGGAAAGGCTATGAGGTCAAAACGCTCAAAGTTGCCAAGTGAGACAAGAGACTTAGGAGGACACCCCACCCCCCGAATAATACTGAGTAACTGAATACTCTCAGAGAGGGACAGAACGAGAGGAAACACATACAGCACCAATGTGGCCGCACAGAGTGGCTTTGATGAACTCAGAATTTTAGAAATGGATGAACACAGATGAAGGGGCAGGGGTGGGGAGTGGAGGGGCTACAGAATCCAGGAAAACCCACACGAGGGACCTGAACCTCTGAGAACAACACTGGGAAGGGTAAAGCCCAGGAAGGGTAAAAGGGGGCAACACCCTACTGTCAGAACCATTTGTTCTTAGGAGGTGACGCTACTCTGTACTTGTCCTCATGAAGAGATCGTTGAAGATAGGGGTGTGATCACAAAACATGGCGAAGAAATCAGATGGTGCCTGGCTTTCAGGAAGAATAGCATCTGGGGTCTTGAAGGCTCGTCTCTAAACAGCCATCTAAGTGAGGCATTAAGTTCACATGGAAGAAGCACATCAGTTTGTAGGATCCAAGGACTGTAAATAAGATTCATATCCTGAAGGAGGGAATGGTATCAGAGCTTAAATTGTCAACACTTGGTCGGCAGCCCCAAATCCATTTCGTAGCGTTCCCTTGTGGATTAAGCTTCGGGACACTCCCCTCCGACCATAGACCAGGGTGCAGATGGCCTTGTTGTCAGACACAGAGCGTTGTAGGGATTACTACAGATACAGTGAGGTGAAAATACACCACCGTATCATCTGATGCTGTAGCTTATCATTTCATCTCCAGTGTGGTCAACTTTAAAGTTTTTGCAGTTTTTAATATTTTCTGCTTTCTTTTAAAAAATCATTTTATTGAAGCCTCTTATAGCTCTTTTACCATGCCATACATCAGTTGTATCAAGCATATTTGTCCATATGTTGTCATCATTTCCAAAACATTTTCTACTTGAGTCCTTGGTGTAAGCTCCTCTTTTCCCCCTTCCTCCCTCACCCTCCCACTCTTGTGAATCCTCGATCAATTATATATTGCTATTATTATTTCACATCTTACAGTGTCCATGGTCTCCCTTCACCCACATTGCTGTTATTCATCTCCTTGGGGTGAATAACCTTGTGATGGGTTCCCCCTTTCTCCCTCCCCAGACCATCCCCCTACCCTCTTGATATTATTACCTCACTACTGTGCTTTCTTTCTGATTGGGGCTTTTCCTGATTTATTTTGTCTTTTCCCTTTTTGTGTTTGTTTTGTATGGTTTTCAGTATGTGAACTCCAGGAGAGGTAAATATATGGAGACTGTAACTGGGTTACTGGATTCCCAGGGGGCACATCAGGGGTAGGTCAAGGGAAATGGGGAGCTAACAACGAGTACAAGAAAGAATAGGTTTTTTTCTAAATTGTGGAAATGATTACGCAACTTTTTTTACTAGGATCTGAGTATTGAATTATATGATAGTTGAATTATATGTCAATAAACCTGCTCAAGGGGAGGAGGGCTACAAAAAGAACCACGACTGAAGAGGGTTTTTAAGGCACATGAAGAGCAGGGCCAGGAAAACGAGAGGAGGGTGAGGTTCTTATCATGATGCCAAGGATACAGGCAATGCCGCTGCTGCCACGCGGAGGCTCCTGTGGTGCCAGCCCTCTCTAGGCCATCCCAGAGCCCTGACTGCGCAGACAGAGCCTGGATTCCGACCTCAGCTCCCTGCCATCGTTCTGCGACTCAGTCAGGTCACACTCGACTTTCTTAATCTGTAGACATGGATTTCAATCCAAGCTCTCAAAGTCATGTGTGTCAGAGGTGTCAGTCACGACAGGTGTAAAGGAACAGTAACTGCAAAAATTAACCGAGTCAAATGACTCAAACTCATCTTAACAGGATGAGCTCTGAAGCCCAGCCCCCCATCAACATCCATGTCTCAGGCACCTCATGCTGCTGTAACACAAACACACCCCCAAACCAAACCCACTGCCGTCGAGTGGACCCCACAGGGCAGAGTAGAATGGCCCACGAGTTCCCAGGATGGCAGCTCTGTTCTAAAGTCGAAGCCTTCCTCGCCTTTCTCCTGAAGAGCAGCTGATGGTTTCGAACTGCTGACCTTGTGATCTGCAGCCCAACTCATAACCCACCACGACACTGGTTCTGGGTACCCCTCCGTCCTTTGGCTAGGAGATGATTCTTACATGGCATCCATTTCCCCCTTGTGTGTCTCTCTGTGTCTTTCCCATTTTTTTGTATCCCGCAGAAATACTTAGGCTGTGATTCGGCCCGCTCTGATGTGACCTCGTGAACAGAACAATGAGAAGCCTTATTTCCAATCAGGATCATATCCACAAGTGGAAAGCTAGGATGGCAAGACAGGTTTTTGAGAGCAATGGTTCAATACATAGCAACCCACACACACACACACACACAAAAATACAGTAGGAATAGGTCCCAAGAAAAGCACCAGGCATCGGAAATGCATCCTAGAAGAGCCTGCTGGGGGTGGCTAGGTTATTTTGGCAGCTGCCTATCTGAAACGAGACCCAGGGAAAACCCAAATGCCCAACAGCAGTGAAAGAGCCAAGGGGACAAAGTGATCTGGAGGTGCATGTGGAACACGCTGAAGACTAAGATGTAAGGGTCAGAGTATTGTGACCCCTGGGAATGGAAATTGAAATGATGTTACAGAAAGCCGAGCACCAAGGAGTACCCCCTTGATTGTTGTGATACGCCATCACCTTGACTTAGACTCAAAGGTACCACTTGTAACAGAGATGCCCCATGGGATCTTCTAAGCTGGAGTCTTTCGGGAGGAAGGGGCTCTGATGGTATAGTGGATTATGCATGTCAGCTGCGAACGAAAAGGTCAGCAGTTTGAGCCCACCACCTGGTCTGTGGGAGAAAGATAAGGCTGCTGTCCCATAAAGATTTAGGGCAGGAAACCCCCAAGGGCAGTTTCTACTCTATTCTATCGGGTTGCTTTGGGTCCGAATCGATTGCTGGCAGTGGGTTTAACTTTTCTTGGTTTTGTTTTAGAATCCTTATAGAAGGAACCCTCATGGTGCCATCGGAAAAGCACTGGGCTGCTCACCGCACGGTCAGCCGTTCAAACCTACCAGCTACTCCCCACAAGAAAGACGAGGCTCTCAGCTCCTGTCAAGATTTATACCACAAGAAACTACATGCAGGGTGGCTGTGTATTGAAATGGGCTCCACTGCACTGGGTGGGTGTGGTGTCTTGATAGAAGCAGATAACTAGGTCTCTATCGTACAGACCTGCTAGCTGGAATGGAACCCCCAGTCGTTGATCAGCACCAGAGAGCTCAACAAGATGTGCCACCAGGGCTCGGTGAACAGCTAGGTACAGGTGTTAGCTGCAAATGGATAGCAAGGAGCCCTCTTTATGGGCAGCAGTTTTCTCTCAGACTTGTACCTTCGCTCCAGAACAAAAGAACATTTGATTATTTTTGTTGACCATGGGATTACTATCACTCAGTCGTGGGTTGTAGGTCCATGTGACTTTCGTCTGTCTGTGGGGGAAGTAGATAGACACCCCAGCATAATGGATTGCCCACTGACCTCAAATCGCACCAGCAGTTCTAACCCACCAGCTACTCCCCAGGGAAGAAGCTCAGGTTTTCGCTTCTGGAGGATTTGAATCTCACAGACCCAATGGGCCCGTTCTCCTGTCCTGTAGGGTCCCTAGGAGCTGGGATAGGCTCCAGGACAGTGAGTGGTTTTCTGTTTTCTTCGGTGGAGGTAGAATGTGTGCATGCTGTCCTCGGGGGAGTATTGAGGTACAGTTACGACAACCCCATCATCAAAGCGTGGGTATAATTAAACAGGTCATGGTTAAGGTGGCTCCACTGGAGCTGGTTCAGTTACTTGGAGACCGGCCTTCCGGGAAGGGAATGAACATGAATGTCTACGTATATTAAACAATCAAATGTGAAAACAGAAACCGATGGAATAGCCCAAACAAAATAGGATGAACAATTGTTTATCGGATGGTTTTTCCCCACAGCTTAAAATGAACAAATAATTCCAGAAGAAATATTATTAGATATCCTATTTTTTTCAGAAACTTCTCATTCATAAATCAGGAAGCAAAATTAAAAAGCCAGAAAAAACCCTCTGGAGAATATTTATGATGTGTGTGTGTGTGTGTGTGTGTGTGTGTGTGTGTGTGTGTGTGGGTGTGGGTGTGTGTGTGTGGGTGTGTGTATGTGTGTGCATCTAAGGATAACTTTAGCAGAACAACTGGGCAGAAGATATGAACCAACATTTTACAGGAAAATAAATGCAGATGGTCGGTAAGACAGGAGCCAGCTGGCGCTTTCTAGTCCCCTAAAAAGTTCCAGTCTCAGGAACCCCCGCGGGCAGGTCTACGTTTTTGCATTTTGTCTGTAAGAATCGAAAAGACGAGCACACGGAGGAACAACAAAGAAATACAAGCCAACAGTCAGCTCACGTGTCTCTTTCCAGAGACGCAGACGGACAGGAGCATACACCGGGGGCCAGCCGGGGAAGTACAAACAGTGGATGCGCGCGCTCCTATGGAAAGGTAGGATGTGTGAGTCCACACTGAGGGTCCTCCGAGGACAGATCTGGGGACCTGATGGAACACAGGTCTACGCTGCAACGCCCGGGGGCTCTCCCGGAGTTGGAATTTTTCCTGGGGAAATGCCCCCCCCAAAATGCGGACAATAGCATCTGTGGAAATGCCAGGGCATGCCTGGACTTGCTCTCTGCCGGCACTCGCCCACTGAGCGTCTTTGGGCCATATTTTAGAGAGAATCTTTCACTCTGTTAGTTTCCTTGTCTGTAAACTGATAATCATTGTAATTCCTGTCTCACATGTTGTCAGTGCAATGGGCTGCGTTTACTGTAACCAGTAGCGACATTTTTAGGGATTTCTTCCTAATTAGAGGCAGGCAATCAGGGAACTGTTAAAATTAATCATGTTATGCTTATAAAATGAGCTATTACACAGACATCAAGCATATTGTAAAAGACTATTTCTTAATGAAAAAAAAACCTACAGAGATTATCATCCGTGTATTACAAGAGAAAATGCACACATCCCTGTTACCATCGGGGGGTGGGGGATGATTCAAATTCTTTAACGTTGCTTTCTTTCTAGTGGTTATTTCTGGGTGATGGGCTTACAGATGATGCTTTATTTACTTATATTTTTAGAGAGGAAAGAAGCAGCAACCCCACAACAAAGAATAGAAACAAAACTTTTGAAAAATGGTATCTGTTGATGACCAAAAAAACCCCAAATGTCAAAGCAAAATGTCTTAAACTGTGTCCTCGACGATATTGAGAATGACAGTATGCTCAGGTTGCTGGAAATCTTGTACATGAAGCAGGTGGAGCCCGTGGTGACGTGTGGCTTTGGGAATCAAAAGTCGCTGTGGGGCCCATGGAGTCTAGCTGCCCGCGTTTGAAGACAGATACAGCAAGGTGTATCCCGATTTTGCCTTCTCAAACACACTTCACCGCTTCTCAGTGAGCGGACCCTCTAGGGAAGAAGGATGGGGTTCTGGGTCTGCCAAACTTGGGGTGCCCTTGGTGAGATCCCCCCAGCTGCCCGTGGCCATCCCCAGCAGGCACTGGGCAACTGTATTCCTGGGAGACGTCTACTCGGCGTGGATTGATCTTTGAAGTCTTCCACTTTGTGAGAGGTGTAGGCATCGTGTCAACGGTGACAAAAGGCGTCCAGAAGTTGCTTTGCCACAGTTCAGTAACACCGAACTCATTTCCCAGCCCTGCAGGGTCGCGGTGAGTCACCTGGACTACCGAGCAGACAGCCTGTGCGGGAGCTGAGCTGTTGGTGGCCAAGGGGCAGCCAGCCTCCTCTAGAGCAGAGGGGCCCTAAAGGAGAGCCGGCACCAAGGGAGAGGCCGTGACTGACACCCAGGTTGGGTGACGTCATTGGAGTCCAGCCAGTCTCAGACACTTCAGGTGCAGACCAATAAATTTCTTCCTTAAGCCACTCCGAGTTAGATTTATTTCCCTGGCTGCTTTTAGTGTCTGGACTTTTTATTTAGGGCAAATAGAATGAAAGCTTACTTTCTGACCAGTGGGGCCCTCTGTACAGGGTGGGGCGGGGGGAGGTGTTAAACTTGGGATCGACCAGCTAGAAGTTGGGCAAACAGATAAAGTCATGGGACCTAATGTGTGAACAAGGTTTAGTTGATGATGATGTATTTTAAACTATAGATAAGAGGAAAGGCCATTAGCGGTGGTTCCTCCACTGGGTTTCTGAGCCTGTGCCTTTGTGTCAATCATGGAAAGATGTCTCTGCTCCTCCTAGCAGGTGGTCCAGAAGGAGAGCCACGTGCGTGCCAGGGCTGTGTGGCAGAGAAAGTTAGCACTTCAATCTGGGGTCTGGGCAAGGGGCGCTGGATCAGTCAATAAATTACAGTGGGACAACATGGTAGCCCTCTAAGAAAGAACCAAATCCATCCTTCACATTACATCTCAAAACTAGCTCTAGAGTAAAAAATGAAATCCTAAAAATGCTGTTGTCATGATCTAGTGCCGCTGTTACAGAAATAGCACAAGTGGCTGGCTTCAACCAACCGACATTAATTTTCTCACCAGTGAATCGGCTAGAAGCCCGGACGCAGGGCGCTGGCTCTGCGGGAAGGCTTACTCTCTGGAGGAAGGTTCTTGTCTGTTCAACGTTTGCTTCCTGGTTCCACATGATTCCTATGTATCTTGGCATCCAGCTTCCCCCATCTTTACTCCTTAGCCTCCTTCAATCTTTTTTAAAAATTATTTTAAATATCAAAAGAGATGGACTCAAGACCCAGCCTGAGCTAATCCCGCCTCTTATGGTAGCAAGGACAACCCACCCCAAATGGAATCATCCCCAGTGTCAGACAAGTTAGGAAGGATGACACATTCCGGAAGACGACAACATTCATTCATTCCATGACAAGAACTGAAAAAAAATCATGCTTTTGATGTGTCCATTTCAGAGGCAGGAGTGCCTTTGTAAGCATAAACTCAAAATGCAAAATTCAAGAAGAAGACGTAGTGGTGAAAAGGAATATGTTTACTACTAGACATCAACAAAAGACCAACAATCCAACAGAAATCCAACAGCAAAGTACACACGAGTAGCTCTTATGCACCTGAAAATCCCTCGTGGTGCACAAGAAGAGAAATGCAATGGAAATCTACACGGAGCGGCTGTTCATCACCTTTCAGGAGGTCTCAAGGTGCTAACACGCAATCTTCACCACAGTGCTCCAAAGCAGGTGCTCCTAGGACTCATCCCAGCTGTTTGGAAGGCAGGGCAGTGCTCCTGCAGGGGAATTCTGTGATCCTACTGCAGTGTGAGGAGCCCTGGGCTGTCGGAGTGATGCATTGGGCTGTTAGTCACAAAGTGAATAGTTCAAAACCAGCAGTAGCTCCACAGGAGAAAGATGAGGCTTTCTATTCCTGTAAAGAGTGACAGTTTCAAAAACCCAGACGGGCAGGTCTCCCTTGTGATAGAGGGTCCCATGAGTCCGAATAGAGTCCATGGTGGTGAACTGATACTGTGCTGTGGGTTAAAGGTTGGCCTGCTAACCACAAGGTTGATGGTTCAAATCCATCAGCCTATCTTTAGGAGAAAGATAAAAGCTGTATGCTCCCAGAAAGATTTATAGTCAGGAAACTATGAGTTAGAATTGACTGGACCATGGCAACGGGATTCATGAAGAGTCATGGATTGATTTTACTGAGTGTTTGTTATTTCTCACCAGGACCTCATCATTCTCTCCAAATGATACGGTGGGACTACACAGTTACAGTGTTTGTGGCCACTGAGGGGACTGGACAGCCTGCAAATAAGGTATATAACAGCCTTAGGGGATGGGGCCATGGGAATAAGACATCTAGCACCCAAATGAGTAGAGTGGTCAATTCTACCATCCTATTAGATTTAAAATGAGCCCTCCCAGAGTTGGAAAGTAGGGAACCTCACTACTACCAAGAAAGAAGAGCCAGAGCTGAGTGAATCCTTTGGGCCTGGGGTCCCTGTGCTGAGAACCTTGTATACCCAGAAGCCAGAGAGCTATAGGACCAGAGATGGAACAAGATGGCTACCAGTAGCCCACCGCACCGTATCCAACTGGTCTCCTGGTTCTGCGGCTGTTGTTTCTCTACTGCCCCCTTTCACTGTCCTGCGCCTCTGGAATGGCTCATTTACATACCTATCAAAACCACAAATATCTTTATTCCTCTACCTCGAACTACACTGGGTAGGCTTGAACAGGAAACGTTTCTGTTTAAGAATCCAGTAACCGTGGTTGCCAGTGAGGAAGGGATCTCAGTGGGGCGGGGCAGGCTTAGGAACTGGGTAGATAGAAAAATCCTTCTCGTGTCAGCCTACTGGATCCTTTACATCTTCGGCGATGTGCAAGGGCATGGCACACTGAAAAATGACATACCAAAACATGAACTGGAAAATACTTGGAGCTACTTGTACAATATGGATGTTTCTAAATGAGTAAGTATTACAACTGCACCTTTCCACCACAGGAGTAGCCAGGGACCATGGGCACACAACCGAGGGCCCAGGCTAACAACACCCTCCATGCCCTGGTGTGGTCACCACCACCTGGCATCCTGAGGCACACAGACAACCCCGGGCCCCTGCTCTCTGTGGGGTAGAGCTGTGCCACTGCGCCGGAGCCCAGTTCTCTTGCCCACGCTTCTGGGCTGAGCTTTTCTCTATTTGGTGTAGGGTGTGTTTTGCAGAATCTTGGAGTCTCTCAAAACCACCACTGACAACATGGAAGGGTGGGCTGCTGTGAACCGTACAGGTGGTGCCGACTCGCAGAGGAGAACAGCCCGGAGGTGCTTTTGAGGCTGTACTCGTTATTGGAAGGAGCCGTGGCGGTCCAGTGGTTATGTAGAAGGTTACTTGCACACTGCAAGGTCAGCAGTTCAAAACCACCAGCTGTTCTGTGGGAGAAAGATGAGACTTTCTACTCCCTTAAAGAGTGACCATCTTGGATGGGATGTTATATGGATCGAATCCCAGTTAATTAACAACAACCAAGAAGAGTTGCAGTCTCACAAACCCACAGAGGCAGTTCCACTCTGTCCTCTGGTGTGCTTTGAGTCGGCAAGACTCTCTGGCAGCGATTTTGGGGTGTTTATTTTGTACTCTTTGTGGAAGGAGTTCGAATGATTTTTTTTTTCTCCCATAGATTGATAGGTCCCAACAGCTGACATCTCAACCATTTTGCCACTCGGGGTCCTGTTGAGGGCAGAGGGGATTAAAATGTAGGGGGGTTTCTAACACGTCGGTATGATGGAGAGTTAGATGGGCGGTGGACCAGTCTATGACCAGGGTCCCCTTCCCTTCCTTGTGCCAGCCAATGAACCACAGGAACCGGGGAGACTCGGCCGAGGGCCCCACTGCTCCTGCCAATGACACCGTGTGCACGGTGGCTTCGCACGCTGTCACAGTGTCACCACACGCAAGCTCCTGGCTTTGCAGTCCGCCTTTGGAATCAGTGAGCAGTTGTGGGTGACAAGCTTCTGCCAAGCCCCTAGTGGGCTTGGCTTGGCACCTACCCCTTGGCTCCTCTGACAGGCGCCCTGAGTGGAGAACAGGCTGATTTCTCGTTTCACGGAGGTGCCTGGCAGGCGCACGCTCACAGCTGCCACTCCTGTGGAGGACAGAAGTCCTCTTGGCATTCAGGGGCTCTGGCGGTCTGCCGGGGGACTCATCGGGCTGAGTTTGTTCCTGGGCCCATGTGCTGAGAGGCTACCCTGGCCCCTAGGCAGGCCGGGCTTCTCCTTTCTGGGCTGGCAGGGGTGGGTCCAGCAGAGGGCTGGCCTCTTTGGAAGAGGTCCGTGCGTGAACCGAGTTTGGCAGGCCCAACAGCCCCAAGCCTCCCCCACTCCACAAGGTGCCACAGTGCAACTTGAGACCTTTGAAAGTTTGTATTTATTTAACGAGATGACTAAGGAAGTGCTGAGTGAGAGGCCTGGCAGGACTCCGGAGGGTGCGGCTGTGAGTGTGTGTGTGTGTGTGTGTGTGTGTGTGTGTGTCCAACCCAACACGGGCAGGGCAGTAGGCAGCAGCGCACACAGCTGCCCGGGGGCTGCCCAGAGTCACCCTCAGGACCTGGCCCCTGCCTCCGGCCTTTTCACACCTGGGCAGAGCCAGAGGCGTCTGCTATGCAAAAGGCAAACCTTGGGTACCCCATGTGACAACCGGGGTTGCTTCTTCAGGAGACCCTGCCCCCGCGATCAGGGGGCTGACCTGCCAGTGGACGTGCAAGGAGAGCGGTTCCCTGGCCTTCCACACTGTGGACAGGAGGGGACCGGCCCGGGCCTGCATGCGGTGCTCACTTTCTTGGCTCACAAGAAAAGGATTGTGTTGGCCGGTGTCCGGCAGGAAGCACAGCTTGCAGCGTTTCGGGGCAAGATGAGGAAGAGAGAGTGCAAGAGACCAGGAGGAGGGAGGGAAGGGGGCGGAGGGGGTGCGGGGAGAGAAAACACAAAGGGAGAGAGGAAGGAAGAACTCCATCCCTGTAGCCCAGTGATGCCCTCCAGGATGGAGGGAAGGCGGAGAGGGGCATGTGGGGCGCAGCCCTAGCTGCGTTTCTCCCACTGAATCGCTCACCGTGGGATGGGAATGAGCCCACCCCAAGCACCCCGAGCCTAGCGGCCCTCTGCACCCCCCACAGGGATTTGGAATCCCACAACCTGTGCAGTCCGCCCCGGGCTTTGGGCTGTGGGCATTTCCAAGGCGGCTAACCACTCCCGCTTCCTGAGGAGTGCAGACGGCCCCTCACCCGGGGCCCTGGGGAGATGATGTCCCCTCTTGGGCCCCCCTTTCCCTATGTGAAGGCAGGGGGAAGCTCCAGCGTCCTGCAGACCTCAACTGACAAAGGAGACCTATGAGTGCACCTGTCTGGGGGGAAGAGGAGTTGGTAGGCAGAGGCCCCAGGGAGTCTGCTAGAGGTGGAAATGGGTGCAGGCTTTTCTAGAAAAGTCAACATCGTGACACGATCGCCTCGGCGGTTCCTGCAGCCCCCAAATACAGAGCTGGGTCTGCAGCCAGGAAAGAAAAGGGGGTCCATGGGAATGTGGCTGACATGGCCAAATGAAGGCGAGCACCTGTGTGTGTGCGTGTGTGAATGTGTGCGTGCGTGTGTGTGCGTGCACGCGCGTGTGCGTGCGTGTAGTTGGGTGAAGGAGACTGGAAGGAGCCTGGACTCGTGTATGGAACGGATAAACAGTGAACTCTTGCCCACGCAAATTGGTTTTTGCCCGGAGGCTAAAATCCACGGGCAGGGAGCCAACAGCCACATTAGGATAAGAAATGTAATCTGTGTCTAATACGTTCACCGAATCCATCTTCTTGGTGCCGTCAGGGTGCAGTGCCACAAGCCTGCCGTGCTGTGGCCTGCTGTTCGTGGCCAACACACCGTCCACCCCCGCCCCATGCTCGCCTTCGGCGTCCTCCTCCCTCAGGAGAGAATAAACACGTTCCCAAAGATGACAGCTGGCGAGGCCAAGGGCCAACCGAGGTGACTTCTCGCTCTCTTCCTGCAGCTGCTGCCGCTGCCGTCGCAAAGAGAGGTCAGGACCTCTCCAGTCAGAAGACACCTCAAAGGTCCCTCCCTCCCAAGACACAGCGAGTCCAGGTGCCTGAAAATAGACTCCTCTGAGGTCCAGTGGGACAAATGGCCCCCACAGCTGGGCTGAGCCTGTTTATAAAGCACTGTTGTCCTGTCCATCTATAGCATCTGTGTCTGCGGCACCTGCCAGGAGTGCAGGGAGCCTTCCAGAGCACCGGAGAGGAATAGCAGGCAGCCTTGAAGGCACGTCCATTGTGAGCCTGGCCTTGTCTCTGCACTTTGTAGGCACCGTCTCACGTACCCACCCTCGGGGCCCTAGGGGAACGCCCTATCACCCCATTCTACTGATGAGGAAAGAGAAGCAGAGAGGCCCAAACAACTTGCCCACCCACTCGCCACCCGCGCAGTTAGCGGCAGAGACTTGATTGGATCCCTGACTTTTCCAGCCAGGCTCCCAGCTTTTACCATCATGTCGCACTGTCCTTCCCTCTCCGCCTGACAGCCGACACCAGACGTTCCCTCTCCGCGGACCTTCCCAGACCCAGCACCAGGCCCATCACCGCCTGACTTCCCCCTTATAAACATTCTTGGGTTTGGGTTGTTTTCCTCCCTTGTTCCCTCTTTGTGATCCCTTAAAACTCAGCTCACTGAAGCACGTGCTTGCCCTTTATTCAGAAGTGAAGAAGCAATGAAACAGGACAGCGCAAAGCAAGGGCTTTCTGAAGGAACGGCTGTGGCTTAGAACTCTGCGTTAGCCTTTCTGCAGCTCTCAGACGCTCCCGCCTCCCACCTGTAAACGCAGAGGGCTCAGCAGCTCCCACCCTCAGGGCCTCTTAAAGGAGAAAAGTTATAAAGAGCTCCCAGGCCAGTGTTTGCATCTGAGAGGCAGCTCAGAGGGTGTGGTGACAAGAGGCTACAAATGATGGCAATGTAGGGTGGTGGCCCTCAACCATGACTTTGTTCCTTCTTAGTCTTGACTTTCAGCACTGGCCAGCCTTGGGGGAGGTTAAGGGGACGGCTCCAGGACACACAAAGGAAGCTGGGAGAACCTCTGACTCCACTTTTCTGGTGGGAAAGGACCTCCAGCTGTGGAGGGGCTTGGCAGAGTGGCTGGGAGAGCGTAGGGTTGGGGTGAGCTGACCTTTCAGGCAGATTTGCCCACCAACCCAGGGTCACAGGATAGACCTGTGACCTCCGGCAGGCTCAGGAGTTGTCACACAGAGTGACTTTGGCCAGTGGCTGCCTCTCTGAGCCTTGTGCCCCCCCTTGCCTCTGGGGACTCACCTCTGACGTGCCCCGGATTCCCAAGAATGAAGGACCGTGACAGGCCTATCTTTAGAAAAGGAAGAGACGGCTACAGCGCAGGAGAGGGAGGAAGGAGAAAGGAGGGAAAGACCTTTGTGTCTTCTTCAAATCTCACCTGCTCCAAAGTGCCTCCCCTGGCCCCCAGAGCTACACCGATACTCTGCCCACCTGCCCACTGATGTTGTTAGAGGTCTTTTGCGGTTTGATTTATTGCTGCCGCCCGCTCCACCCCCTCCCTCCGACCACAGTGTCAGCCGCACATACCAGTGCCCTGGGTCCATCCTTTCCACAGCCGAACCCCAGCGCTCAGGAGGAGTCTGGGCACACAGACCAGGCTCATTATGTAGTGGTCTCATGAACACATGAGCAGAGTAAGGACTGATTCTTGACGTCTTTTAAGGAAACTGCCAACTGAGCATGTCAGAGCCGTAAGTGGTACTTTCAAAGACCATTACCACTGAGGTAGTTAGTTTATTGTGCCAACCTGGCCGATAAACACGTGAGGTTAATTGAAGGGTTGAGGGATAAATGGCTCTGTGAGCCTCGCTTTCAAGTTCTTGGGCTTCTTGCTTTGTGATGGTCAGACCAGGGTGCAGCTGCCTTAGCCAGTTCCCTGCTTCAGCTGGCAAGGCTCACTTCCTGCGAGACATCCCTGAGGAGAAGCCACATGGACCTACCCTGATTTAGCCCTGGGTGCTGGAGCAACCATGTGGAGAACCCTGCCAGCACTGAGATGCTTACACGCTCACTGATTTGGCTTTCCTCCTGCAGTGGCATCATTGTTTGTGTTTTGTGAGATGGAGGAGAACTTTGTGGATTGGTGTCAAATAGACATATGGGTTAATATTGGACTTGTGGGTTTGGGCAGCACTGGGTTGGGATGTTTTCTTGATGTACACTTACCCTTTATATAAAACTCTTATAATATGCGTTTCTGTGGATTTGTTTCTCTAAAGCACCCAGACTAACGCAACCACCAAAAGTGCTGCTCAGATGGTTCACTCATATTATTTATATCATGCATATGTAGATGCCCCTCTTAGAACAGCTCTTCAGCTTTATTTGTAATAGCCAAATTATTTGAACAGCTCAGTAAGAGAGTGAACCAACAAGTCTATCCACATAATGGAATACTACTTAGTAACAGATAGGAATGAATTCTAAACCATGGATAGATATTTTAAGAAAAAGTCAAGCTGAACAAAAGAGAGCTGGACCCAGAGGGCTGCCTTCTGGGTGCCTCCGTTCACACAGGCCCTGGAGCCAGCCAATACCATCTAGGATGGTAGGTCACCAAACACAGTGTGTGCCTTTGGGGTCAGTGAGGGCTGGGTTGACTGGGAAGACCATGTTGGGATTTCTGAGGTGATGGAAAAGTTCTCTGTCTTGATCGAGAGGTGGGTTCTACGCCTCAGGTGGGCCACTTAAGATTTGCACATTTCATAGTATGCATAATTTTTTAATTAAAAAATGCAAGTATAAACAGATGTTGAACTGCAGTTAATGATATGTATGTTGACCACAGTTCAAACCCACCAGCTGCTTCCTGGGATAAAGGTGAGACTGTCTGCTCCCATAAAGGTTTGCAGACTTGGAAATCCTATGTAGAGACTCTGAGTCAGATTTGACTTGATGACAGATGTTTCGGGTCCCTAGACTTCCACTATTCAGTGGTAAGGAGGCCTTTAGCCACTCTTACCCCATCCTCCACAACCAGGAAGGTCTCAGTGGAAGCCTAGGAACCAGAACGCTCATCCCACCCCCCACCCCACAATAATGATCGAAAATGACTCAGTGCAAGACTCACAAAGAACTCAAACAGAATGAAAGAAAACAGCCAACAGATGTAGATATCTAGATGGCAGAGATGTTACAATGATCTAGCAACATGGAATCCAGGACAGATAAACCCCTCAGGACCAGTAATGAGAGTAGCGATACCAGGAGGGTAAGGGAAAGGTGAGGAGAGAAAGGACGAACCAGTCACAATGATCCACATATAACCTCCTCCCTGGGGACAGGCAACAGAAAAGTGGGTGAAGGGAAACATCAGTCAGTGTAAGATATGAAAAAATAACCATAATTTATAAATTATCAAGGGTTCATGAGGGAGGAAGGGTGTGGGAGGGAGAAAATGTTTTGAGAATGATGATGGCAACAAATGTACACATGTGCTTGACACAGTAGATGGATGTATGGATTGTGATAAGAGTTGTATGAGCCCCCAATAAAATGATATTTTAAAAGAGATAGGAAAATAATAATTTATAATTTATCAAGGGGGTCACAAGGGTGGGAGGGAGGATAAAAAGAGAAACTGATACCAAGGGCTCAAATAGAATGTAAATGTTTAGAAAATAATGGTGGCAACAAATGTGCAAATGTGCTTGATACAATTGATATATGGATTGTTATAAGAGCTGTAAGAGCCCCCAATAAAATGATTTAAAAAAAAAGATAAACAAACCATCACCAAAAACACTTAAAAGTATTTGTTTAAAAGTGCTACAAATCAGAATAGTTAAAAGTACTACAAATCAGAATATTTAAAAGTACTGCAAACACTCTCAAATAAAATAAAGCCCCAGAAAAGAAATAGAAAGTAGAAAGAAGAACCAGATGGAAAGGTTAAAACTGAAAAACTCAATGAAAAAAAAAAAACACCTTAAAGATGGATTCAACAGATGAATGTAGGGGACACAGGGAGGGGAACTTTCAGTGAACGAGAAGCTAAAACAATCAAAAATACCTACTTGAGCAACAAAGAGAAAATAATCTGAAAAAAAAAATAGATGAACAGCGCCTTAGAGACTTGTGGGATTCTAACAAAAGATCTAAGTTTTGTGTCATAGGAGTTCTAGAAAGAGGGGGGAGGAAGGAGGGCACCATTAGAAAGTCCTTGAAGAAACACTAGCTGAAAACTCTCCTGATCTGGAAAAAAGATCTAAATCTATACAGTCAAGAAGCTGAACAAACCTGACAGGGGATACAATCAGAGAATTCCATACTAAGACACATCGTAATCAAACTTTGAAAAGTAAAGGCCAGGGAAAAAAGCAAATCAAAAAGCAATTCAAACCAGCAAAATGTCAGTAGACACCATCCAGACCCTGGAACTTTCAAGTCCCGGAGAAAGGAACTGCCAACTCACAATTGCAGAGCTAGAGGAGAGATCCTCCAAGGACGTTCGAGAAATGGACACATTCTCAGAAGAAGGAAAATGAAGGGACTGTGTCACCGGCAGGCCTATCTTACAGGAGGGTCCAAAAGCAGTTTCTAAACAGAAGGCTAGCTGGAATATTAGGAAGGAAGAGAGTAAGCAAAAATATTGGTTAAAAAACAAAAGACATTCCTTCTCCGCTTGAGTTTAGTATCTTATTGTTGAAACAAACATTGTAATACAGCCTGATGGGTGTGATTCTAAATGTACGTAGAGGAACTATGTAAAACAAGAATAAAGATTGAGCACGCTGTACTGAATGCGACCTTCCCAAATGATAGCACTCATAGGCTGTGGTAAGTCTCCATAGATGTCTGTAGAAAAATCATTTGATAAACAATTTAAAAGATATTCCTAGCAAACAAGCAAACAACTTTCAGCAAACTAGGAGTGGGTGGGCATTTCCTCAACCTGACTAGGGGACATTTCCTCAACCTGACTAGGAGCATCTTCAAAAAAGTTGGATTAACATCATCCTTCTCGATGAAAAAGATGGAATGTCTTGCCCCTAAGAATCAGAAACTTTTACCAATTCTGTTCATGAGGGTACTGAAATTTCTATCTTGTGCAATATGGCAAGGGATCACAATAAAAGGGGTTCTGATCGGAAATAATGTTCTTAAACCACAGATGACATGAAGGCCCATGTAGGAAACCCTGTCAAAAAACCTATGAAAACGGAAAGAAAAGAGCTTAGCCAAGCTACAGAATATGATTGATATACAAAAATCGATTATATCTCCATATACCTGCATTGAACAACTGGAAATAAAAACCATTTTAAACACCATTTACGATAGCACCACAATATAAAATGTTGAGGCTATTCCTCACAAAATATTGGCATTTGCTCATTGGATATTATCAACCATTGCTGAGAGAAATTAAAGTGATAAATGCACTGTGTTCGTGGATCAACTGTGTAAATATTTCAAAGTAGTTCTTGTCTTACTGAGCTGTTCAATGAAACCCTGACCACAATTTCAGCAAGATTTCCATTTTTTGTAGAAAGATAAGCTGATTCTGAATTGCATATGAAAATACCAAGGATCTAGCACAGCCAGAAGTACTCTGAAAATGAATAAAATTGAAGAAACATTTCTTGAGTTCAAGAAAACTTGAATGAAGGTCCCCTCCCAAACATCGATAGGCTACTGGGACAGAGTATCCAGAAGGATCCAACTATGTGTCGACTATTCATTTTTGACAAAGATGCAGAGATAATGCAGTAGAGAAATGATAGTTTTTCTAACAAATATCCCTGGAATCGCAATAATAATTTTAAGGGCCAAAATATTTTTTAAAAGTCACTTCAGATCCATGCCTCACTCCCTTACAAAAAAACAACAACAATTCAAACGAATCATCACAGATTAAAGTTCAAAACAAACCTAAAATTTAAGAAAAATCTTCTAGAGGAAAATGGGGACATCATTATGAATTTGGATTAAGTACAGGTTTCTTAGCTGTAACAATAAAAAGTAAAACCCATAAAATAAGACATTAACAAATTAGACCGCTTCAAAATTGGAATCAAGAGACACTTGCTGTTAAGAGAAATGAAAGACAAGCTACAGAGCAGGAGGAAATGAAAATCGTTCATCTAACCAAGAACTTGTATCCAGACTATAAAAAGAACCCCCAAAATTAAATAATGAGAATTTACACAACCAAATTAAAAGCAAGCAGAATCTTCAAACAGACATTTCACCAAAGAAGACAGATGAATGGTAAATATACCTATGAAAAGTTGCACAACAAACAGAACAAAAAGATCATTAGTCATTTCAGAAAACTGGTTGCTGTCAAGGCCATTCTGACTCACAGTGACCTTATACGGCAGGGGAGCCCTGCCCCTAGAGTTTTCATGGTTAGAAAGCTCAGTGAAGCAGACTGCCCTGAGACTGGCCGGTTGGAACAATGACCTTAGCACTTGAGTGCTTAACCCCTTCACCACCATGGCTCCACCACTCCCACCTCCGATCATGGAGTCAAGTCTGACTCAAACACCCTGCGGGATAGAACAGAACTGCCCCGCAGGTTTCTAATGCTGTAATCTTTATGGCGGCAGATCACCTGTTTCTCCCTGCAACGCAGCACCATGCTTAACCTGCTGCACCACCGTGCGCCTCTAATTCATCACCTCGAAATCACCCCCTGCCATCCAGTCAGTCCTGACCCCTAGACACACTAGATCTGCTCCACAGAGTTTCTGAATTGATGACTCTTTCTGGGAACAGACAGCCCCACCTTTCTCCTGAGGACCAGCTAGTGGTTTTGAACTGCTTGCTGGCTGGTGGAGGAAGCCTGGTGGTCTAGTGGGTTACAAGTTGGTCAGTGGTTTGAAACCACCATCTGCTCTGTGAGCGAAATAGAGGCTTTCTACTCCTGAAAAGATTTTTCAGCCTCGGGAATCCACAAGGGCAGTTCTACTCTGTCTTAGAGGGTGGCGGTGAGTTTGGTTGGTTTTGGTTACTGGCTGGTAGGAGTTACTGTGACTGGCTGGAGGGTAAACTGCTGACCTTGTAGTCAGGAACCCAGTGCTTAAGCCACGATGCCACCAAGACTCCTCAGTGGCCATTAACCCAAACCAAATTCACGGCCATGGAGGTGATTCTACTCATAGCAATCCTATATAGGGGTTCTGAGCCTGCAAATCTTTATGGAAGCGGACAGTCTCACCATCTTGCTGCGGTGCGGTTGGTAGGTTTGAACCGCGAACCTTGTGATTAGCAGTCAAACGCTTACCTGAGAATGCTACCAGGTCTATTTTTCATTAGTCACTGCCATCAATCCAATGCTGACTTACAGTGACCCGATAGCGCAGGGCAGACCTGTCTCCTATGAATTTCTGAGACTGTAACTCTTCATGGAACTAGAAAGCCCCATCTTTCTCCCCCAGAGTGGCTGGTGGTTTCGAATTGCTGATCTTGCAATTAGCAGCCCAACTTATAACCACTGCACCACAGGGCTCCTTCATCAGTCATCAGGGAAGTACAAATTAAAACCACAATGAGACACCACGATAAACCCGCCAGAATGACTACAACATAAAATGACTGACCATAACGTTGGCAACATCATCATGAACCTGGAGCTTTCCTGCACTGGCAGTGGGTGTAAGAAATGACAGGGTCGTTATGACCCCAATCTTTTTACCACCCCAATGGCTAGGCCTTCCTACAGGAGACATGGTGCCCGATCAAATGAAAGACAGGAAGGCAGAGTACATCCAGTTCATCTCTTCTAGACAGTTTCCTGAGGCAAACCCTGACTGCCAGTGTGTCTTGCTGTCAGGTGCTGTCGGGGGGTTCTGACTCACAACAGAATGAAACACTGCTGGCCCTGTGCCTGCCTCACCTCTGTTGTGACATTGTAGCCCACTGTCGCAGCCGTGGTGTCAGTGCCTCCTGTTGAAGGCCTTTGCCACTGCCCCTCCCACTTCACCAAGTATGATGTCCTTCTCCAGGGACTGGTCTCTCCTGACAACATGTCCATGTACATGGAACGAAGTCTCAACATCCTCGCCTCTAAGGAGTTTCCGGGCTCTACTTCTTCCAAGACAGATTGACGTGCTCTTCTGGCCAGCCAGGGTCCTTTCAACGTTCCTCACCAGCCAGCACCGTCATTCAAGTGTATCCACACCCAACGTGCAGTTGTGCGTGTCCCGGTCTCAGGCAGAGGAAGGAGCCCGGCGGAGGGTCCGGCTTTACACTCAGAAGGCTAAAGCCTTAGGCAAGGGAGCCGGGTTTTTGTGTTGGCTTGTTTTTCTGCCTTTGGAAACAAGACAGTCTATGGAGCTCGTGTCCCTGCCGAGGCTCAGGAGGTGAGGGCAAGCTGAGGAAGCGGGGTAGCCAACTCCACCTGTGGATGATTGTATGCAACGATTTCTCTCTTCAGTGGTTTCACCACGAAGGTCCAAGGAGTCCTGCTGGTGCAGTGGGTTAAGCGTTGGGCTACTCACTACAAAGGTGTTTGTTCAAACCCACCAGCTGCTCCACAGGAGGAAGAGGAGACGGCCTGTGTCTATCCAGTCGCACAGGCTCAGAACCCCCAGGTAACAGTTCTACATGTTTCTGTAGGCTGCAGTGGCTCTCCACCTTCCTCATGCAGTTCCTCATGTTGTGGTGACTGCCCCCCACAAACGTAAAATTATTTTTGTTGCTACTTCATAACTGTCATTTTGCTATGAATTGGTGAGCCCCGTGAAAGGGTTGTTCAACCCCAAAGGGGTCACGGCCCACAGGTTGAGAACCACTGCTGTAGGGTCTCTGTGAGTCAGATGGACAAGATGGAAGTGGGTGAAGGTCAATGCTCACCCTCCTCAGGCGACTTCCCCAGCGGGGATGGGCCCAGGGAGGCAGCCTCTAAGTATGTCAGCCCCATGGGTCTGT